>NC_083562.1:17604760-18215196 GCF_019925205.1 Metopolophium dirhodum
CTCACGCTCAAGCCCACTGGTTTGTCGCAGGTGGTATGGTACCCCCACTCGGGTAGTTTGTTCCCGTGCGGAGAAGGAAGGTGCCCTCCATCACCACGGTCGTCCTTATTCGGGGACCCACGTCGAGGTCTTTTGACGTGCTTATCAGGACTGCCCTTCCTCAGTGCGTTGATACGCCTGGAACACTATTGGAACGGCTATTGGTTTTTCCGTGAGTCCGCGCTCTGCGATTCGGTCTGCTCCGATCGCTTGCACCTTGAGCGCGGAGCTTTTTCGTGGTTGACGGGCGGGCAGTCGTATGTGTAAGTAGATGCTCTGCGATCCGTGAGGACCTGCGCTTGGCAAGCTGCCCATCTCTGGGGTATACTGTTGGAGTAGCTGGTCTGCTAAAAACTTCCTAGCCAGTCCTCTTTTCCTTCATTTGATGACCCTTTCCCGTCACCACCGGTAAGTCTCTGAGACCACCTCCAGGTGCTTCCTACCCCGGGAAGCTCGGTTTGGAGATGCGCCCTCTACTGGCGTTGAGATCGGGACGGGGTCCTTAGGTGACCCGGGGGTGCGAAGACGCCTTCCGGCCATTCGTCATCCACCCAGTCCTGCGCCCAGGCAGAACATCGTCAGCCGCGGTCTCAATCCCGCGGCTCTTTTTCGCTTCTCACGATTCTGCACAATCATGAGTAAGCATTTCGTGAGGGCTCTCGAGGGTGCAGCCTTGTTTGGGTGCCCCCCACCCGCCTTCCTACCCATTTCAGACCTTTTGTGACTTAGCGTGCTCTAAACCACCGGGTTGCCACCCTGGAAGGTACAGGTGGCCCAGGGAACTCGGAGGTCCTTGGTCATTTCGCTAGCACCAAGCATGACCTGCCCCGAGCCCTTGTGATTACAGTTCAGTTAACTCGAAGCTCTAGGGCTAGCTTCGTTAAGACCGTACCCCGCCTGCCCCTTTCCCGGACCAGATTAGTCAGCCAGTTTCTCAACGTGACTCATCTTAGCACGGTCGGTAGCAGGTGTGTACTTGTACTGGTCAGTCTACCCGCCTGACTCGTCGTGACCCGGTTGGGCCGTCCTTGCCAGGCGGTTGGATGTGCCAGTAAGTCTTCACGGGGTTACCTCGATGCCCTTTCAGCAACTAGGTCGGGCCGCTCCAGAGGCCCACCAGCCCCTCCCCCGACCGGCGGGCGCTTCACCCGTGAGGGCGCGGGAACACCGGCCCGGTGTAACCAGCGGTCCCCCGAACCTACCCTCGCTCTGCCGCCTTCAGAGTTCTGGTGGCCTCGTGTTGTTTGTGACGGTCGGTTTCCGCGCAGCAACGGGGGATCCGAGCCCACCGTCGCCGTCGTCACCGCAGTTTCTTTTGCCGTTCTTACGGCGACGGCGGGTCTTAGCACCCGTTTCCTCGCTTCTGCCTAACGTTACTATGATGTTACCTGCCCGTAGTTCAGGTATGTGGTCCCTGGCTCCGCCCACTCATCGGTGGTTTCAGTCTTACGGGAGCAAATTGTGCTTGATTTGACGACAAACTGCGTTTGCCGGCCCAGCGGGCTAGTGCGTTCAAGGTTTGGCCGCTTGGCGGCGCCGTACTGTCGAGGTTGGTTCCGGTGCACAACGTCGGAGTCCTCCCTCTAAAGCAGGGTCATTTGCGAGCTGTTGACTGAATCCAGATCACCGCCTATCCGCGGCCGGGTCGCTGGTACGCCTTCCCATCCACTCGGTTTGATCTCTCCCGCCAGGGACGCATCTTTGCACATACCTAATGCGAACCATCTATTCGTCAAGGTACTCATGAAGGATGTTCGGAGAAGTAATCACCCGACGCGTCACCTTAAGCATATAGGAGCTAGCGACGGCCTTCTGTGATTCTCATCTCACGCACTTCAAGCGAGACGTTCGTCGGAGAAGCCGTGATCGGATCTCGTGTCACCTGTTGATTCACTTAATCAACCGTAAATGGGACGGTTGCTCGGTGTTAGCAAACTTTTCAAAGTCAGTATCCGCCGGCGACGTGGAGCCCCGGCCTTCGGCAAGCGCCACGGTCTATCAACCCCGCGACGCCCAGCGAAACTCACAGGCTCACCTCCTTTGCTGTGGTTTCGCTAGATTGTGTAATCATACAGTTAAATTTATTCAAAATCTTTTATTGGTTTCCTAAAATGCATTTGCCTGCGGGCGCCAACACCTTCCTTCAATTTTTTTTTTATGATTTAACCTCTAGCCAAATTTTTTAAACATTGACAATCTGGTACCTTTGAATAATCCTTCTTAATGAACTAAATATTTTAAATAGTTTTTTTTGTTTAAGAATCTGGGCATTTTAGTTTGTACTTTGTAATGTGTAATAATACAGTTAAATTTATTCAAATTTTTTTTTTGGTTTCCTAAAATGTATTTGCCTGCGGGCGTCAACACCCTCCTTTAATTTTTTTTTTATGATTTAACCTCGAGCTAAATTTTTTAAACATTGACAATCTGGTACCTTTGAATAATCTTTATTTTATGAAATATACCCTCCTTCAATTTTTTTTGCACTTATGGCATGGTAACGTTTCGTTGGCAGTGTCTAATAAGCCATGATCCCTTAAAAATGCAGTGGCATTTTCTTCACTACAGGTACAGGCGATGGTCGAATAGAACTCTTTTAATTGCATGATGATATGCACTTATACACGCTTAGGTTACTGATCGATGGCTGTTTGGTTACTAACAAACTTATTAAATACACTACCACACTGTGGTATATCAGTGATTTTGTATTTTAGTATAAATATAGGCGGAATAGATACAAATAAATACAAAACTATATCGTAGGTATACATTATATTACATCAAATTATATTTGGGTCAATTTTATCTTTTAATTTTTTTTTATTGTTGCTCAGATATGCGGTCTACATACATGTTTGTAGACCGCGTCCCGTTGGTAGACCGCATATCCGAGCAGCACCTAAAATTGTATTGAAACTTATGGAAAAATGCCCGTAAACAGTTCAAGATGAGAAAATATTTTGAAAATTTTATCAAGTTTAGGAATTGATAAAATAAACATATGGTGTAAATTTCAAATATCTACAGTTATTGTTTAATTAATTACAACAAAATTATAAAATCGCTACATGAGAAATCGAAAGAATATACAATGTTGTAAAAATTTGATTTTTAAACACTCAAAAAATTTAATTTGACTTACCAGTAGACATTTTTTTTCCTTTAAAGGTAGACAAACTTATGGGGACTCGTATAGAGCTAATAGCTATTTAGCTATAGCAGCATGATTAATAAGTTGTTATTCTTAAACTGTATGGTAATATTATTCTATTATTATTTTTGTTTATTCTTATTAGATATTTATATAATATTATTATTTTACTGTGTATTAGTCATAGTGTAATTTTAACTACAATGTACCACTGAGACTCTGCCCGTTTCATTCAATTATTTAATTATTTGAATAGACATTATTATTATTATTATTATTATTAAATTAATTGATTGTTCATGAAATTCGGCTTTAATGTGGTCAATTAAATATTGTTAAAATCACTAATGATTATAATCTTAGTTATCAATGAACATGTAATGAATATATGAATTAATATTCGTCACTACCAATGAGGTGATTTTATATATTTTAAGTATTTCATTATTCAACTTAATGTTATAAAAACAGATATTATTTAAAAAGTAATTTATTTAATATTATTAAATCACCAATGATTATAATCTAAGTTAGCAATGAACAAGTAATGAATACATGTAATAAAATTCGTCACTACTGATTAGGTGATTTAATAAATAATATGTAGTACCTACATTGATCAACTTCATGTAGAAACCCCAATATTGTAAAATAGATATTTAATTAATTATTACTAAAATCACTAATCATTATACCCCATTCCAAACGAAACACCCACTTTTACCTAACAAATACTGTTTTGCCAGTGGCCGGCGCCATCGTGTTTCATATTTAAAAGATAGAGTACCTATATTATCATCTTTTTTTTTTCTTGGGGCTTTATTATTTAAACGACCCAAAAGTCTTTATAAATAACAATCGTATATGTATTACATACTAGATATAAATTATATATACTTTACTCATTGATGGGAGTCACTTTCAATGAAGTGGCTCTTGTCTTAATCTAAAATCTTAAACTAAGTCAAGTTGTATGGTTTCAGATGTTGATTTCCTTGGAGTTATCTAATAATTTTATGGGCAATGAATTGACATAATGAACTAGCATTATTTTGTGTTTGCGAGCAAACCTTTGGATTTCGTCTGCTATTTTAGACAGCATCATATAACGGTGAGTCTTAGTTATCAATGAATAAATAATGAAAATATCAAAAACTCTTTGTCACTACTGATAAGGTTAGATTTTATATATTGGTTCCTCTGGCTTATTTCAACTACTGCATTTTTTAAATAAAAATATATATATTTGTATTATATTTTGATGCTCTTAATAATTCAGTGTTAAAAGCCACCAAAAATCTATATAAATTTTGGTACCTTACTAAATTTTATTCTTGATTGCCGTTAGAAAAGTTTCTGTTAGGCTTTCAACCAATTCATCCATATCCAATATTTGGGAAGTACTCCCTGAATGTGATTTATTCTTTTCAAAAATAAACTTTTCCTTGTGGTTTATTTTCGATAACTATTGAAGATACTACACCATTGGCACCCCCCCCCCCCCCCCAAAAAAAAAGTCGTAAATTATATTTGTTATTTCACAGAAAAGTTTCTGTTAGGCTCTCAATCAATTCATCCATATCCAATATTTAGGAAGTACTCCCTAAATGTGATTTATTCTTTTCAAAAATAAACTTTCATCAATCTCTACAGTTTATCTCCGGTTCACCTATTTTTCCTTGTGGTTTATTTTCGATAACTATTGCAGATACTACACATAATGTTCCATTTTATAACTGTATTTTCATTTAAATTGGATTGTTGTTCACACCAGTTTATATTTGTCATTTTATGACCAACCATATATAAATCGCACTGCAGTCGTAAATTATATTTGTAATTTCACTAACCAATTACCATTACGGATAATATTTACCTTTTAAATTACATTTCCAAATATCTCTTTACTGAAATATAACTTTGCTAAGAGATTGTTTGAACAAATTCGTACACTTTGCAACATTTGTGGTCTTGAAAATGTCAGACAGCTTCCTTCTCTTATAATAACAAATTTTAATAAATCATGTTCTCATAAAAAAATATTTGTTAGCTAGGCGCAAGAACTGTAATACTGTATAGTAAATAATATTGCTGACGAGTGACGACTACTATGGCCAATAGGTAGGTAACCTAACAAACGACTTTCGACTGACAAAATAAATAGTTAATGATCTTATGATAAGATACGTAGATAGTAAATTTTACATTGAAAACCAAATTAAATTTTATACTACAATGATACAAATTATAATGTGGGAATGTAAATTTATAAAAAGATTCACAATTTTATTTAACCAACAGTACCTATAAAAATATATTATTTAGTAGATGAATGAACAAAAATGCATAGGTACACAGAAGATTACAAAACAAATTACGTACACTAATTTTAAATAATCTAAGCAGTACTAATTTTATTTTTTTTTTTGGAACTTGTGTAATGAGTACACCCAATTGCTGAGAAAAATTGAAGATTTATTCTAAATAAATATACTGGTAGAAGTATGTGACATTGTTACATAACCTGTACCTTTTTCTAGTTTATAACCGACGACGCCGACATAACCTGTACCAATTATCAGTAGGAATACCTCAAATTCACATTTACTACTCTCTAAGAGCTGTAAAATTTAAAATATTACACAGTATAAGTTCAATTTATTTTTTATTTTTTTGTAAAGTTTCAAAAACAAATTACATCATTGTAAACAATAATTACAAATAATAAAACAAGTGTAACAATCAACATGCATAACAAGTTAACATCATAATTTATTTAATAGGAAAATTCAGACTTTGATAGTTACCAAATGAGGAATATTAATTATGAAAGCACATTAGTACTTTAGTAAAAAATTACAAAATAATAAGGTTAAACTAAAAATAATAGTAATAATAATAATAATAATAATAATAATAATAATAATAAAATTAATACAAACAAAAATCATAAATTACAAATGAATTGCAGATTAACAGTGTAGCCACAAACCACAGAAAACTTAAAAAAAGAGAATTTCTTGGTACGTGGCAGCACGTTTAAAATCTAGAAATGTCGGACGGTATTTCAATAAGCCTTAGGATTCCCTTCTGTTTGTTCTGTGATAGAAGGTTCAATGCTTTTATCGTGAACATTACTGTAAATATTTAAAATTCATTGTTGATAAATTACTCTATATTAATTTGTAACCATTTTAATATGTTATAGAATGCCAATGAACTGAAAATTGTACATATTTTCACTTATTCTAAATTAAATATTTCTTCTAAAACTACCTTAGAGTTTACTAATATATTTGATGTGCTTTTTAATTCATTTGAATTAAATTGAATTCAATTAAATTTTCACGCTTTTTGGCCCAATAAGTAAAATTTTATTATATTTATAAAAAAAAATTTAAATTTGAAATTGTCTTTAAACAGCTCAAAACAAGTCAAAGTATTTTCGAAATTTGATGGTGTTAAGAAACTGAAAATACAGAGTGTGGCAGTCAAATCTGACGATTTGAAAAAATAAAAAAAAATAGAAAAACAATTTTTTATTAATTTTTTGCCAAATAAATAAAAATTACACAAGTGGAATTTTATGTTATTTATTTAAAAACTTCATTTTTTAAAGATTGTTTCAGGCAAATGCCTTCCTTGGTTAGCCACGCATTACTACTACGGGGTGCGGCAGTCAAACCCGAAGATTTTAACATGAACTGGTGTGCGTGGCAAAAGTGGTAGAGATTTCAGGTATGTTCTTATCGCTTTTAAATATCCAGAATTTAGTAATCATTGGTCGAGTAAACAGCGTGCGTTCGCAGTAAAAGCGTAGGTATTACAAAAGTAATGATATATATAGTAGTAATGTGTTGCTAACCAAGCTTACCAAGGAAGGCATTTGCCTGGCATAATCTTTAAAAAATGAAGTTTTTAAATATATAACATAAAATTCCACTTGTGTAATTTGTATTTGTTTAGCGAAAAATTAATAAAAAATTGTTTTTAATCGTTGGATTTGACTGCCGCTCCCTGTATAAACATTCAGTTAAATTTTCATTTATCTACAGTTATTCGTTTTTGAATTACAACAAAATAAGAAAATCGCTACACGAAAATTCGAGTGAATATCCAATGTTGTAAAAATTTTAACTTCAAACGCTGATAAAAATTTAATTTGACTTTCTGGAAGAGACTTTTTTTTATAAAATTAGATACACTTATGAAGTTATGAGGAATCTTGTACTCCATTTTTAAATCTTAGATTTAAAAAGAAACATTTATTTGAATTTCTAACACTAAATAATTTGCACATTTTCGTGATTTTATCGTATTTTCTCAAGATATATAAACTTGAAATGCTTATAAAAAAAAAAATGTGGCTGTATATTTTTAATATTTTTGAACTACTATTGGAACAATGTATTAGGAGCCTAATATGAAATTTTCATCCTTTTTTACCCAACAAAAAAAATGTTATTGATATTCATAGAAAAAAAAAAACTAAAAATGTCCATAAACAGTTCAAAAGAAATCAAAATATTTTGAAAATTTTAACGTGTATAGAAAAGACTAATATAAAAAACCAGTGAAAATGTCAAGTACAGTGATTTGTTATATAGTTAACACCAAAAACCAAAATCGGTTTTGTCTAAAATTCGATTTTGCCGAAAAATTCCCGGTTTTTCTTCATTTTTTTTTCTCTCATTGTTTTTAAAAAATTACTGGGAATTTTTACCTCCCAGTGCACCAACGAGATTAACTTTCCCATCGAACACGATACTGAAGTTGAAAATCGGAATGTTATTTCGACTACTAATCATGCACACACATAAATAAAAAAAAAATGAAAATAAAACATACATTATTTATTTATTTATTTACGGAACAAATCCATTTACAATAGTAATATAATATCCTACTAATATTATAAATGCGAAAGTTTGTAAGTATGTCTGTTACTCTTTCACGTGAAAGCTCCTGAATGGATTTTAATGAAACTTTACAATAATGTAGCTTATACATCAGAATAACACATTCACTGCTGTTTTTGGTGAATGTCAACATTTTGAATGAATATTAAAAATTTGCCAACAGTCACCGGTGAATGTCAACATTCGCAACGATTATCGGTGAGTGTTTACATTCACAATTGAGTTTTGGTGAATGTTAGACATGTTTAGTTAAAATTGGAGTATAGACGTTATCGTGTCATACGTTAAGATAGTAAATGTTTATAGATATGATATTGTTCACACAATATTTAATCGAACGGTGTTTAATGATCTATATAATATTATCATAGACATTTAGGCATTTAACGTTACGGTATCTGTCTGTCTGCCTGTACCCACTACCTATCACTCTCTCTCTCTCACGCACACTAAGCTTTTGCTTAATCGCCTAATTGGCGATACGTCAGTCATCGTACCTAATTTAGTAGAGATGAAAAATACGTTTATATCGAAAAGTGTCGACCTATTTCATTTACCTTGCTTACACGAACGAAAAGGTAGACTGTTGTGACTGTTTGAATTTGTGATACGTTCGAGTTACCTACTAATTGTTCACGTGTATAATGGAGAACATACGAGAAGTTGGTTAGGTTGTAATCATCATTTAGTTATTTTGTTCCTTTTTTTGTGTAGCTATGTATGAATAAATAAGATTAGATTGGTGTCAGCCACCAATTTATATTAAATTAAAATATTATTATTATTTAAATACCTATATATCAAGATTCTATAGGGTCAAGGCTCAAAATTACTTCTAAATTCTAATAATCATTAGTTGAGCAGAATATTTTTGTAAACCGATAACTGCTTATTATAATGTTATGTGCAATAATCTGTAATATAACCACAATTAATTGGAAATATTTAAACACTTATCCAAAAGCTCAAAATGTTTTATAAATATATCAATTATATGACTTTTTTTTATCTTTTTAGAATCCATAAAAAAACAAGTAAAATTCAAAAGTGCAAGTGATCATGAAATAGAAGAACCGTTAAAAATATATTTGGCTCAAGCACCCTTCGCAGGTAAACGTTCAAAAACTCTTAAAATATAATTAATTTATGATTAATATGTAACACTTTTTTTTCTAAAACTAAATAAATTTTCTTTTTATCAATTGTCATGTTTTTTTATTTAGTTTTGTATAGGTGTGAAAGCGTGTGTGGGTGTTTTTACTTTCATACATTATTAGTATACTTATATTTTGCTTATTAAATAAATAACTATTGCTATTTTTACGAGGATCATTGTGGTCAAAACAATTTAAGCGGAACAATTGATCACTGAACGTCTGAACCATAATATTAAAAACTAAATAAAATGGTTGAGTAATATGAATAAATCAAAATATAATATTAATATATAGCTGCAGTATATCACAATAGTGTTAGGTAAATATAAGTCAATATTGACTAAATATCAATTAAAAACATTGATTAATTATTGGTAAAAAAATATTGACTAAAAATTAGTTAACAATATTAATAAATAAATAATGTTTATTCAATAATTATATTTTTCAATGTTTATAAATAAATATTGGGTTAACACTAATTAAATAATAGTTTGTTACTTGGTACCATATGTGTACTAATTTTCAGAATCATTGAATGTTTTATTACGTTCTGCCCTATAAAGGGTTAAAGAATGATTATTCAAAAGGGCACCAAGATATAAATTTTCAAGTCAATACAAAATATTCAACTAGAGTTACAGAGCTAAAAAAAAAAAATTGAAGGGAGGTGTTGGCACCCGCAGGCAAATAGATTATAGAAAACAAAATAAAATTTGGAAAAAATTTACAGTAGAAACACACATTACGAAGTTCAAACTAAAATGTCCCGAAAAATAAACAGAAAAAACTATTCAAAATATTTAGTTCATTAAAGAAATTATTCAAAGGGTACCACATTGTCAATGTTTACAAAATTTGGCTAGAGTTAAAATCATAAAAAAAAAAATTGAAGGGAGGTGTTGGCGCCCGCTGGCAAATAGATTTTAGAAAACAAAAAAAAAAATTAGGAAAAAAATTTACAGTAGAAACACAAATTACGAAATTCAAACTAAAATGCCCAGAAACATAAACAGAAAAAACTATTCATAATATTTAGTTCATTAAATAATGATTATTCATGGGGCACCAAGTTATCAATTTTCAAGTCAATACAAAAAAATTTAACGTATGAATACACATTATAAAGTACAAAATAAAATGCCCAGAATCTTAAACAGAAAAAACTATTCAAAATATTTAGTTCATTAAAGAATTATTCAAAGGGTACCAGATTGTCAATGTTTAAAAAATTTGGCTAGAGTTAAAATCATAAAAAAAAAATTGAAGAGAGGTGTTGGCGCCCACAGACAAATCGATTTTAGAAAACAAAAAGAAATTTGGAAAAAAATTTAGAAAAAACTATTCAAAATATTTAGTTAATTAAAGAATGATTATTCATGGGGCACCAAGTTATCAATTTTCAAGTGAATACAAAATATTCAACTAGAGTTACAGTACTAAAAAACAAAATTGAAGGGAGGTGTTGGCCCCCGCAGGCAAATTGATTTTAGAAAACAAAAAAGAAATTTGGAAAAAAATTTACAGTAAAAACACACATAACGAAGTTCAAACTAAAATATCCCGAAACATAAACAGAAAAAACTATTCAAAATATTTAGTTCATTAAAGAATGATTATTCATGGGGCACCAAGTTATCTATTTTCAAGTCAATACAAAAAAATTTAACGTAAAAACACACATTATAAAGTACGAAATAAAATGCCCAGAATCTTAAACAGAAAAAACTATTCAAAACATTTAGTTCATTAAAGAATTATTCAAAAGGTACCAGATTGTCAATGTTTAAAAAATTTGGCTAGAGTTAAAATCATAACAAAAAAAAAAAATGGAAAAAAATTTAGAAAAAACTATTCAAAATATTAAGTTCATTAAAGAATGATTATTCATGGGGCACCAAGTATTAATTTTCAAGTCAATACAAAATATTGAACTACAGTTACAGAACTAAAAAAAAAAAATTGAAGGGAGGTGTTATTGGCGCCCGCAGGCAAATTGATTTTAGAAAACAAAAAAGAAATTTGGAAAAAAATTTACAGTAAAAACACACATAACGAAGTTCAAACTAAAATATCCCGAAACATAAACAGAAAAAACTATTCAAAATATTTAGTTCATTTAAGAATGATTATTCATGGGGCACCAAGTTATCTAATTTCAAGTCAATACAAAAAAATTTAACGTAAAAACACACATTATAAAGTACGAAATAAAATGCCCAGAATCTTAAACAGAAAAAACTATTCAAAACATTTAGTTCATTAAAGAATTATTCAAAAGGTACCAGATTGTCAATGTTTAAAAAATTTGGCTAGAGTTAAAATCATAACAAAAAAAAAAAATGGAAAAAAATTTAGAAAAAACTATTCAAAATATTAAGTTCATTAAAGAATGATTATTCATGGGGCACCAAGTTATCAATTTTCAAGTCAATACAAAATATTGAACTAGAGTAACAGTACTAAAAAAAAAAAATTGAAGGGAGGTGTTGGCGCCCGCAAGCAAATAGATTTTAGAAAACAAAAAAAAAAAAAATGGAAAAAAATTTAGAAAAAACTATTCAAAATATTAAGTTCATTAATGAATGATTATTCTTGGGGCACCAAGTATTAATTTTCAAGTCAATACAAAATATTGAACTACAGTTACAGAACTAAAAAAAAAAAATTGAAGGGAGGTGTTGGCGCCCGCAGGCAAATAGATTTTAGAAAACAAAAATGAAATTTGGAAAAAAATTTACAGTAAAAACAAACATAACGAAGTTCAAACTAAAATGCCCCAAATCTTAAACAGAAAAAACTATTCAAAATATTTAGTTCATTAAAGAATTATTCAACGGTACCAGACTGTCAATGATTAAAAATAATGTGGCTAGAGTTAAAATTATAAAAAAAAATTGAAGGAAGGTGTTGGTGCCCGCCGGCAAATGCAATTTAGAATACAAAAAAAATTTATATAAATTATATTGTGGGAATACACATTACAAACATAAAACAAATATCTCCAAAATCTTAAACAGAAAAAATTATTCAAAATATTTAGTTTATTAATGAAGGATTATTCATGGGGCACCAAGTTATCAATTTTCAAGTCAATACAAAATATTCAACTAGTGTTACAGTACTAAAAAAAAAAAATTGAAGGGAGGTGTTGGCGCCCGCAGGCAAATCGATTTTAGAAAACAAAAAAGAAATTTGGAAAAAAGTTTTCAGAGGAAACACACATAACGAAGTTCAAACTAAAATGTCCCGAAACATAAACAGAAACAACTATTCAAAATATTTAGTTCATTAAAGAATGATTATTCATAGGGGACCAGATTGACAATGTTTAAAAAAATTGGCTAGAGTTAAAATCATAAAAAAAAAATTGAAGGGAGGTGTGGCGCCCGCAGGCAAATTGATTTTAGATAACATAAAAGAAATTTGAAAAAAAATTTACAGTAGAAACACACATAATGAAGTTCAAACTAAAATGTCACGAAACATAAACAGAAAATACTATTCAAAATATTTAGTTCATTAAAGAATTCATGGGGCACCAAGTTATCGATTTTCAAGTCAATACAAAATAATCAACTAGAGTTACAGTACTAAAAAAAAAAATTTGAAGGGAGGGGTTGGCGCCCGCAGGCAAATAGATTTTAGAAAACAAAAAAAAAATTTGGTTAAAAAAATTTAAAAAAAACTATTCGAAATATTAAGTTCATTAAAGAATGATTATTCATGGGGCACCAAGTTATCAATTTTCAAGTCAATACAAAATATTGAACTAAAGTTACAGTACTAAAAAAAAAAATTGAAGGGAGGGGTTAGCGCCCGCAGGCAAATAGATTTTAGAAAACAAAAAAAAAAATTTGGAAAAAAATTTAGAAAAAACTATTCAAAATATTAAGTTCATTAAAGAATGATTATTCATGGGGCACCAAGTTATCAATTTTCAAGTCAATACAAAATATTCAACTAGAGTTACAGTACTAAAAAAAAAAAATTGAAGGGAGGTGTTGGCGCCCGCAGGCAAATTGATTTTAGAAAACAAAAATGAAATTTGGAAAAAAGTTTACAGTAGAAACACACATAATGAAGTTCAAACTAAAATGTCCCGAAACATAAACAGAAAAAACTATTTAAAATATTTAGTTCATTAAAGAATGATTATTCATGGGGCACCAGATTGTCAATGTTTAAAAATTTGGCTAGAGTTAATAACATAAAAAAAAAAAAATTGAAGGGAGGTGTTGGCGCCCACAGACAAATCGATTTTAGAAAACAAAAAGAAATTTGGAAAAAAATTTAGAAAAAACTATTCAAAATATTTAGTTAATTAAAGAATGATTATTCATGGGGCACCAAGTTATCAATTTTCAAGTGAATACAAAATATTCAACTAGAGTTACAGTACTAAAAAACAAAATTGAAGGGAGGTGTTGGCCCCCGCAGGCAAATTGATTTTAGAAAACAAAAAAGAAATTTGGAAAAAAATTTACAGTAAAAACACACATAACGAAGTTCAAACTAAAATATCCCGAAACATAAACAGAAAAAACTATTCAAAATATTTAGTTCATTAAAGAATGATTATTCATGGGGCACCAAGTTATCTATTTTCAAGTCAATACAAAAAAATTTAACGTAAAAACACACATTATAAAGTACGAAATAAAATGCCCAGAATCTTAAACAGAAAAAACTATTCAAAACATTTAGTTCATTAAAGAATTATTCAAAAGGTACCAGATTGTCAATGTTTAAAAAATTTGGCTAGAGTTAAAATCATAACAAAAAAAAAAAAATGGAAAAAAATTTAGAAAAAACTATTCAAAATATTAAGTTCATTAAAGAATGATTATTCATGGGGCACCAAGTATTAATTTTCAAGTCAATACAAAATATTGAACTACAGTTACAGAACTAAAAAAAAAAAATTGAAGGGAGGTGTTATTGGCGCCCGCAGGCAAATTGATTTTAGAAAACAAAAAAGAAATTTGGAAAAAAATTTACAGTAAAAACACACATAACGAAGTTCAAACTAAAATATCCCGAAACATAAACAGAAAAAACTATTCAAAATATTTAGTTCATTTAAGAATGATTATTCATGGGGCACCAAGTTATCTAATTTCAAGTCAATACAAAAAAATTTAACGTAAAAACACACATTATAAAGTACGAAATAAAATGCCCAGAATCTTAAACAGAAAAAACTATTCAAAACATTTAGTTCATTAAAGAATTATTCAAAAGGTACCAGATTGTCAATGTTTAAAAAATTTGGCTAGAGTTAAAATCATAACAAAAAAAAAAAATGGAAAAAAATTTAGAAAAAACTATTCAAAATATTAAGTTCATTAAAGAATGATTATTCATGGGGCACCAAGTTATCAATTTTCAAGTCAATACAAAATATTGAACTAGAGTAACAGTACTAAAAAAAAAAAATTGAAGGGAGGTGTTGGCGCCCGCAAGCAAATAGATTTTAGAAAACAAAAAAAAAAAAAAATGGAAAAAAATTTAGAAAAAACTATTCAAAATATTAAGTTCATTAATGAATGATTATTCTTGGGGCACCAAGTATTAATTTTCAAGTCAATACAAAATATTGAACTACAGTTACAGAACTAAAAAAAAAAAATTGAAGGGAGGTGTTGGCGCCCGCAGGCAAATAGATTTTAGAAAACAAAAATGAAATTTGGAAAAAAATTTACAGTAAAAACAAACATAACGAAGTTCAAACTAAAATGCCCCAAATCTTAAACAGAAAAAACTATTCAAAATATTTAGTTCATTAAAGAATTATTCAACGGTACCAGACTGTCAATGATTAAAAATAATGTGGCTAGAGTTAAAATTATAAAAAAAAATTGAAGGAAGGTGTTGGTGCCCGCCGGCAAATGCAATTTAGAATACAAAAAAAATTTATATAAATTATATTGTGGGAATACACATTACAAACATAAAACAAATATCTCCAAAATCTTAAACAGAAAAAATTATTCAAAATATTTAGTTTATTAATGAAGGATTATTCATGGGGCACCAAGTTATCAATTTTCAAGTCAATACAAAATATTCAACTAGTGTTACAGTACTAAAAAAAAAAAATTGAAGGGAGGTGTTGGCGCCCGCAGGCAAATCGATTTTAGAAAACAAAAAAGAAATTTGGAAAAAAGTTTTCAGAGGAAACACACATAACGAAGTTCAAACTAAAATGTCCCGAAACATAAACAGAAACAACTATTCAAAATATTTAGTTCATTAAAGAATGATTATTCATAGGGGACCAGATTGACAATGTTTAAAAAAATTGGCTAGAGTTAAAATCATAAAAAAAAAATTGAAGGGAGGTGTGGCGCCCGCAGGCAAATTGATTTTAGATAACATAAAAGAAATTTGAAAAAAAATTTACAGTAGAAACACACATAATGAAGTTCAAACTAAAATGTCACGAAACATAAACAGAAAATACTATTCAAAATATTTAGTTCATTAAAGAATTCATGGGGCACCAAGTTATCGATTTTCAAGTCAATACAAAATAATCAACTAGAGTTACAGTACTAAAAAAAAAAATTTGAAGGGAGGGGTTGGCGCCCGCAGGCAAATAGATTTTAGAAAACAAAAAAAAAATTTGGTTAAAAAAATTTAAAAAAAACTATTCGAAATATTAAGTTCATTAAAGAATGATTATTCATGGGGCACCAAGTTATCAATTTTCAAGTCAATACAAAATATTGAACTAAAGTTACAGTACTAAAAAAAAAAATTGAAGGGAGGGGTTAGCGCCCGCAGGCAAATAGATTTTAGAAAACAAAAAAAAAAATTTGGAAAAAAATTTAGAAAAAACTATTCAAAATATTAAGTTCATTAAAGAATGATTATTCATGGGGCACCAAGTTATCAATTTTCAAGTCAATACAAAATATTCAACTAGAGTTACAGTACTAAAAAAAAAAAATTGAAGGGAGGTGTTGGCGCCCGCAGGCAAATTGATTTTAGAAAACAAAAATGAAATTTGGAAAAAAGTTTACAGTAGAAACACACATAATGAAGTTCAAACTAAAATGTCCCGAAACATAAACAGAAAAAACTATTTAAAATATTTAGTTCATTAAAGAATGATTATTCATGGGGCACCAGATTGTCAATGTTTAAAAATTTGGCTAGAGTTAATAACATAAAAAAAAAAAATTGAAGGGAGGTGTTGGCGCCCGCAGGCAAATAGATTTTAGAAAACAAAAAAAAAAATTGGAAAATAATTTAGAAAAAACTATTCAAAATATTAAGTTCATTAAAGAATGATTATTCATGGGGCACCAAGTTATCAATTTTCAAGTCAATACAAAATATTGAACTAGAGTAACAGTACTAAAAAAAAAAAAATTGAAGGGAGGTGTTGGCGCCCGCAGGCAAATAGATTTTAGAAAACAAAAAAAAAAAAAATGGAAAAAAATTTAGAAAAAACTATTCAAAATATTAAGTTCATTAATGAATGATTATTCTTGGGGCACCAAGTATTAATTTTCAAGTCAATACAAAATATTGAACTACAGTTACAGAACTAAAAAAAAAAAATTGAAGGGAGGTGTTGGCGCCCGCAGGCAAATAGATTTTAGAAAACAAAAATTAACTTTGGAAAAAAATTTACAGTAAAAACAAACATAACGAAGTTCAAACTAAAATGCCCCAAATCTTAAACAGAAAAAACTATTCAAAATATTTAGTTCATTAAAGAATTATTCAACGGTACCAGACTGTCAATGATTAAAAATAATGTGGCTAGAGTTAAAATTATAAAAAAAAATTGAAGGAAGGTGTTGGTGCCCGCCGGCAAATGCAATTTAGAATACAAAAAAAATTTATATAAATTATATTGTGGGAATACACATTACAAACATAAAACAAATATCTCCAAAATCTTAAACAGAAAAAATTATTCAAAATATTTAGTTTATTAACGAAGGATTATTCATGGGGCACCAAGTTATCAATTTTCAAGTCAATACAAAATATTGAACTAGAATAACAGTACTAAAAAAAAAAAATTGAAGGGAGGTGTTGGCGCCCGCAGGCAAATAGATTTTAGAAAACAAAAAAAAAATATGGAAAAAAATTTAGAAAAAACTATTCAAAATATTAAGTTCATTAAAGAATGATTATTCATGGGGCACCAAGTTATCAATTTTCAAGTCAATACAAAATATTGAACTAGAGTAACAGTACTAAAAAAAAAAAATTGAAGGGAGGTGTTGGCGCCCGCAGGCAAATAGATTTTAGAAAACAAAAAAAAAAAAAATGGAAAAAAATTTAGAAAAAACTATTCAAAATATTAAGTTCATTAATGAATGATTATTCTTGGGGCACCAAGTATTAATTTTCAAGTCAATACAAAATATTGAACTACAGTTACAGAACTAAAAAAAAAAAATTGAAGGGAGGTGTTGGCGCCCGCAGGCAAATAGATTTTAGAAAACAAAAATTAACTTTGGAAAAAAATTTACAGTAAAAACAAACATAACGAAGTTCAAACTAAAATGCCCCAAA
The DNA here is from genome assembly GCF_019925205.1 of Metopolophium dirhodum. NCBI lineage: Eukaryota > Metazoa > Arthropoda > Insecta > Hemiptera > Aphididae > Metopolophium > Metopolophium dirhodum. Next base: position 17,622,571 of record NC_083562.1, read on the forward strand.
TCTTAAACAGAAAAAACTATTCAAAATATTTAGTTCATTAAAGAATTATTCAACGGTACCAGACTGTCAATGATTAAAAATAATGTGGCTAGAGTTAAAATTATAAAAAAAAATTGAAGGAAGGTGTTGGTGCCCGCCGGCAAATGCAATTTAGAATACAAAAAAAATTTATATAAATTATATTGTGGGAATACACATTACAAACATAAAACAAATATCTCCAAAATCTTAAACAGAAAAAATTATTCAAAATATTTAGTTTATTAACGAAGGATTATTCATGGGGCACCAAGTTATCAATTTTCAAGTCAATACAAAATATTCAACTAGTGTTACAGTACTAAAAAAAAAAAATTGAAGGGAGGTGTTGGCGCCCGCAGGCAAATCGATTTTAGAAAACAAAAAAGAAATTTGGAAAAAAGTTTTCAGTAGAAACACACATAACGAAGTTCAAACTAAAATGTCCCGAAACATAAACAGAAACAACTATTCAAAATATTTAGTTCATTAAAGAATGATTATTCATAGGGGACCAGATTGACAATGTTTAAAAAAATTGGCTAGAGTTAAAATCATAAAAAAAAAATTGAAGGGAGGTGTGGCGCCCGCAGGCAAATTGATTTTAGATAACATAAAAGAAATTTGAAAAAAAATTTACAGTAGAAACACACATAATGAAGTTCAAACTAAAATGTCACGAAACATAAACAGAAAAAACTATTCAAAATATTTAGTTCATTAAAGAATTCATGGGGCACCAAGTTATCAATTTTCAAGTCAATACAAAATAATCAACTAGAGTTACAGTACTAAAAAAAAAAATTTGAAGGGAAGGGTTGGCGCCCGCAGGCAAATAGATTTTAGAAAACAAAAAAAAAAATTTGGAAAAAAATTTAGAAAAAACTATTCAAAATATTAAGTTCATTAAAAAATGATTATTCATGGGGCACCAAGTTATCAGTTTTCAAGTCAATACAAAATATTGAACTAGAGTAACAGTACTAAAAAAAAAAATATTGAAGGGAGGTGTTGGCGCCCGCAGGCAAATAGATTTTAGAAAACAAAAAAAAAATTTGGTTAAAAAAATTTAAAAAAAACTATTCGAAATATTAAGTTCATTAAAGAATGATTATTCATGGGGCACCAAGTTATCAACTTTCAAGTCAATACAAAATATTGAACTAAAGTTACAGTACTAAAAAAAAAAATTGAAGGGAGGGGTTAGCGCCCGCAGGCAAATAGATTTTAGAAAACAAAAAAAAAAATTTGGAAAAAAATTTAGAAAAAACTATTCAAAATATTAAGTTCATTAAAGAATGATTATTCATGGGGCACCAAGTTATCAATTTTCAAGTCAATACAAAATATTGAACTAGAGTAACAGTACTAAAAAAAAAAAATTGAAGGGAGGTGTTGGCGCCCGCAGGCAAATAGATTTTAGAAAACAAAAAAAAAAATGTGGAAAAATTTTTACTTTAGGAACACGCTTTAGGAGTACACGGGTACTCAGCGTACTCCCAGGTATAGCCGGTTAATCTTGAAAAATATTTATACAAAAAAATCTACTAGAGTTAAATGAATTGAAAAAAAAATTATTTGAGAAATCTGTGTAAAATAACACTAAACAAAAGAATACGCTGGAAGCTAAATACTGCAATACATATTAACTACAATCCAAAAACTAGGTATTGTTTACATTATAATAATACGAACAGTTATTATGATCAGAGGTGTATCACCGTAATATATGTATTAGAAAATGTATAAAAACGAATGTAATTTATTTATAAAGGATGCAAAAAAATTAAATCAGAAAAAGGTCCTGCACGGACTCTATTATGTGATTGTAATTTATGAAGGACATAAAATAATGTTTAATTTAAAATAATATTGTATTTGGCTGGGTCTATACAGGCAATATTAAATAACAAACTATAAAGTCTAAATGCAAATAAAAATATAGTCAGATATCTGTTTTAGTCTTTGTAAATATGTGCAGAAAAAAATTAGATTTAGTACAATGTAAAAAAATGTGGAAAGAAAACCCTGAGAATTCTTTGACAGTAGGATAATAAAACACAATACTATATTATATTAAATTAAAACTATTGATTTTATACATTTTCTATTTACAAAAGCTCATAAGTATTGAAAAACTTATAAAATCCTAAAAAAATTATATTTTGTTATATTTTAAAATACATTTTATAATTTGTTGTGTTAAAAAAATCATTATTTAATGTTGGCTGTATTTAAGTTTTTAATAACTATACTGGTACAACTCTAGTTGACAGTCTTTAAGACCGTGTTAAAAACTATAATAATTAGTTAACGTCTAATTTACTGTCCTATCCTAACCTAACCTAACATAACCAAATTAATAATATTTAAATATTTTCTTTCATTGTTATCTTTACAATATCGAATACCTTTATAGTTAGTAGGAAAAGATCATCGCAAAGCTCACGACCAGTGATTGTAGTCGTCTATCATTACCATAGCTTCAACTAACCTTAGGTTTACCAAACTAGCCTTCTTATATGACTAATTACATTAGGACACTTTGAATAAAAAGTTCCTGAGTTGCAGGTTGCCGAACTTATAAGTGATTGATTATCAAGTTGATCCTTAGATTGTTGACACCTTAGTTCCCCTCGAAGACCGCTGGTAAGACTATTACCATATACTATTATGTCCTATCCATTATGTTATATCTATATTATCTATGATGGAGCCATACCCAGCTCACTCGTGTAAACAATTTGAAGCACATAAAAGCGATTAATTAGAATAAAAGAAAAGGAAATACTATGGCATACCGTAAAAGTTAGAAGAGCTAAAATTATAGGACATCTACTACGCCATGAGAGTCTAACAAAAACCGTCATAGAAGGCGACGTTGAAGGCCATATAGGAAGAGGAAGACCAAGGATGGAGTATATGAAGCAATTAATGAGTGACATGGGGAAGAATAGTTATAAAAAACTAAAGGAATTGAGTAATGATAGGGAAGCATGGAGAACTGCAGCAAACCAATCTAAGGATTGAAGACTAAAAAAAAGCGATTAACGAGTCTCTATTAATGATAATATGAAATCCCAGACCTGTCCCCCATACTCTGATATTAAGAGCCCAGCCCACCTTCATATTCTCTATGCAAAAAGTAAATTTAAGATAAATTTGTAAATCAATGCACAGTCTCTCTATTGTACTAATATTTGTGATTTCATTAATTTTCAGTATTTTGTATAATTAGTAATAATTAGTAAACCCAACCTACTGAGGCAACCTTGAGGCATTTCCTTTTAGGAAATTAATTAAATCCTCAAACATAACTCTTAATTCAAGAGTTTGTAACTAATACAATCATAATATAATATGAGTATAGTACATAACGTAATATTTTTTTATAATATTTACTGTTAGTGAAATATTAAGTTTGTATTTCTAATATAATATATGTTATGATATTTATGGACGACACTTGCACCATGGTCCCTCGATATAGTAATGTGGCGACCCGGCACATCTCTTTTAGATAAATGATTAAATACTTAATCAAGTCTTCCAAATTACTAAACATTTATGTTTTGTAGATAATTTGATGAAAAATTTAAAATTGAAGAGAGACTGTGTGAATTAACAAAATTTGTGGTATGAAATGTTTATTTGAACACCCGTTATAATGTATTATATTGAACTTAAGTTAATTTTTATAATGTACTATAGTAAACATTTGAACGTTTATTACAATATACGTATATTATACATAGATTTCAAGTATGATTTTTTTTAGTTTTTTTTTTTGATAGTTACCTACCTACTACAATACTAGACACTTTCTTTTTATATTTTGAAGCAATATTATATGTTTTGGATTATTTAGATCTATATAAACTAAATTTCAGACCCATAGTTTAGTATTTAAAGTTTGTATGATCAAAGTCGTGGAACCAAATTTTATCAGACTCTACTAGAATGTTGTAGTTAAATTAAACTATAATATAGGTATGTGGAATAACAGTACCTAACCTTCTATTATAATTTGTTATGAATATAATATTTTAAGTAATAACTCAAATTTAGCACTTTTACGGTACTTAATACATTTTCCTAATATTTTAACAGAAATTATGGAGCTAAAACTATAGAAATACCTATATTATGTCACGGTCCATAGTTGATAGTTTTGTTTCATTTATAATAATAATGCTTTTTAATATACTTTTTCATAAATTAATAGTTATTACAGTTGGCTTTTATGATTTGTTTGAACTATTAGTACGTATTTTTTTGGGGAGATCCCTATTATTACAACACCGTTACCAATATGCGTTTTTTTCTGGTTAGTTAATATAATTGCATGTATTCATGATTTCTTCGTATTTATGCTTATTTTCTTAAAATGTTTATATATTTTCGGTTCATCTGTTACCTACCTACCTTTTTGTAAACCAATTTGAATTATTATTTATTAATTTAAAAAAATTTTAATAAAAACGTTTTCATTCAGTATTTTTTTGAATATTTTATTATTTTTAATATTTTTGAATATTTCAGTGCATATATTTGCCTGTTTTTAGTGCATACATGCAGGCAAATATTTAACACTTAAGAGGATGTCAGATTTTTAGCGCACCATTTATTTCTCTCTCCGACCCACGCACAATCATTTAAGTGTTTTCTTAATCGTACATTTGGTATGCTACGCGTGGGTCAAAGATGGAAAACAAATAGTGCGCTGACATCCCAACCAGCAACAAGCTTACACGAGTGAGCTGGGTATGGCTCCATCATAGATAATAAAGATATGGATAGGACATAATGGTCTTATCAGCGGTCTTCGTCCTTCGAGGGGAACAATTGAGGCCAAATAAAGTATACTCATATCGAGTATCGACTATCAATATAAAGGAGCCTCAATTGCCTTCCCCTCCGGGAACGCGGCCTCAAATGTATTTAACATAGGCGTGGACTATCCTTGGTGTCAAAAATCAGAGGATCAACTTGATAATCAAACACTTAAGTTCGGCAACCTAGCTGCAGCAACTCAGGATCTTTTTATTCAAAGTGTCCTAATGAGTCATAAGAAGGTTAGTTAGGTAAACCTATGGTTAGTTGAAGCTAGTGGCCTTTGCAATTCAAGATATTTTCCTACGTATTCGGCATTGTTAACATAACTATTCTACCTTTACACTTTTTCTTCCCCCGTCTCTCACAGCTATATACAGGTTCAGCCACTCTCATTCCACACCTCCATATGATCGGTATTCTGTCTATCCATCTCTTCTTCAGTCTTCTCGCCCCTCATTTCCCACCTAAATTAACTAACTTCTATAACCACTCTCACTATCTCTTATCATACAGCGACCGAACCACCTAAACCTATTCTCTCTTGTTTTCACTACAATATGTACACTAACCTACACTACCCTTAATTAATTAATTTCTTATTCTATCCTCTTTTGTACCTTAACACCTAACTTATTATTCTCATGTCTGCTACCCTCACTCCACTTACCTACCCTAACCTTACATTTCTTTTTCATCTTTCCCTTTCATACACCAAACATTCTGAAATCCTGTTGACCCATTTCCTTATCTTCGCCATATCACATACTTCCTAATTCCCATTCACTCAGTCTCTAGTTACCTACAAGTCATCGTACTTGATTATCGGTGAAAATATTTAAATATCATTGAGTTAATTCCCTACTAGAAAGAATTGCTTAAAAAAATATCATACCTCACCAATTTTCTAATTTTGAACACGACTTTATTGATAGCCCGAATAGTGTTATACCAGTATAGTTACAATACAAATATTGAAAAATTTCGGGCAATACATACTTTGATCAATTAACAATAATAAAAAAAAAAACCTACTGAGAAATAAGAAAATACATACCCCGTGACGGAATCAAAATCTGCTACGAAACTGAGTCTTCGAAGCACTGAAACGTTCACACATTTCAATCTGCTTATGATATAATATTATTCCCAGTTTGATAACTTTCACTGACGAATACCATTTCTGAAATAACACGCATCTTATGCAGTAAAATGTTCTACAATATTCTAATGACCTATGCGTTACAGTCTACAGATATTATATAAACCTACCAATAAATACCTAATATTAATTTTTATTACACAGAGTTTGTATTTTTAAATGTTGTATTCAAGGATTTATTAGTTTTATTTTTATACCTAACAAAAATTACATTTATTCACAAGTCAGTTATCAACTAGAACTCGACTACGAGAAAGACAGCGTTTGGATTGTTCGGACTGGCGTATAATTTATTATTATTATACATTGCGCCTTTGGTAGGTAGTAGTAAACGTATATGCTTCTAGTTAACAGATTTTCGTGACAATAAAAATTTAATTCAAGTCTAAAAAGTAAGTAAATGTAAGCCCCAAAATAATATGAAAATAAACTTATGCATAAACATCGACTTTTTCAGTGAAACCTAGCTGTACTGCAGCACACGCTGTCGTCGAAGAAACAGCTATCTTCATCCGTCTCTATCTCTCTCTACATCTCGCTAATCGAAACTTATCTAGTATACAATACTAGTATCTTTATGATCTGTAATATATTCTAGTGTTCGATGAAAAAGATTGAAATAAGATAAAAATACATATTTTTTTGGTTTTGAATATGAAAGCTGTGAGACGATTGATATGAATTTTGTGAGAAATCTAGAGGTACTAGAAAACTGAGACGAGTGTGTTGAATGAAATAAATTAAAAAATTGAAAAACACAACAATCGCTTAAAAATTAATTTAATTCAAATAATGAGATGAACCTTATTAGACCATTTAAATTTTCCAGAACGAGCCCCCAGTTGTTGGTCGCATGCTAGTTTTTACTAGACCACAAGTTTATAGACATTCTATAATGCATTCTCCTACCGGTGGCCCTAGACACTGTTGGGGAAATAATATTTCTTTAGTAATTAAATTACGATACGAATAATAAGTTACGTAGGTACTTGTCCAATACTCGACTACCAGAATTTAAATTAATGAATGTGATATACCTAGGTAACCTATCAATCGATTCTAAAACAGAAACTTAACCTAGGTACAAATAATATCATAATATCAAATAGTGAAATGTGAACATTTGAAGAAAATTTCCTATAGGTATATCCCGTAAAACCCCCAAAATAAAACGTACGTTTGAGGTGTTCTCTTAAAACCCAAATGTTTAATACCCGTATCCCGTATGCGTAGAAAATGTATGTTTCACATTTAACGAAAACTAAAACTATCGTGACGGAACGGAATTACGAAGAACGTATAAGACAAAAATAATCGTCACCAAGTGGTAGGTATAATCTGCTATGTACTTACAAATCATATTAAATAACATTAATCATTATGTACCTATTTTCTTATTTTATTAGGTAGGTATAAAAACCTACCTTATTCCTACTTATAAAAGCATTGCCTAATCATTGATTTCAAATTTTAAAAATTATTCTACTATAACAATAAATTAACAGTTGTAGGCAAAGTATTATAATTTAAGGTATTTTTCATAATATCTTAATTTTTGTACAGTGTACACCTATAACAACTGGATTTTAAAAACTACTCTACGCCTAGCGAGTATAAGTTTGTCTGACAATAAATATTTACATTAAGTCTACCGTCCTAATCATAGAAAATATATATATGGTCCTAACCGATGGATGATGTATATTTTTACATTATCTTCAAAAAAACATTTATTAGTTTCTATGCGGTAAATTGAACTCAAATTTACAATATAGATAACGGTTTTTTTACTTGGTAACCATTTATTTATTACTTGGTTTATTAACAAATTCTAATTGATATAAAATAGTAATTAAATAAAAAATAGTTTTATTGATCCCAATACTTAAAAATAATGTTTCAAATAAAATAATAAAAAGAATTTAAGAAATACCTATTTAATACATAAATAACAAAATAACTAAATAAATTCGTATTTTTTTTAAAACATTTTCACGCCTCCTCTCTTACGAAATTGGGTCACTTCTCCTTAGAGTAGCATAGGAGGTTATGAACACTTGAAATTGTGCATGTTAAAAAATCAGCCATATCCTCCTCCCCCCCCCCCCTTGACAAAATCATTTGACTCATTTAGCTACTTTTTGAATTAAGAACGTTACATTGAACATACAAAACGGTATACCTACCTACATAATAGTTATCAACCTAAAACGTTAAGTTATAAATAGGACGTAGATTTAAATGCATTAAAAACAAGAAAAATGCCTTAAAATATTTGACTTCAACCCATATAAATGTTCTAATTTCATTTTTCAATTCGTTGATAATATATGAAACGAATTCTTTGCTTGGGCAGCAATGTTTTAGAAAATTCAGAAAATGCAGTTTATATTTAAATATTATAAATAATAATTTCTGATGCATTCATGCTGAAGAGTGAGGGGGTGGACAATCAGCCGAACCGAAATCTAACATCTTAAACACTTAATATAAACAATTTTTCACACACGCGTCATGGTATGAAAATAAAAAATATTTATAATTCATATTTATACCGATTTATGCCGATCTTCTATATTAATAATAATTATAAATATATAGCAATAACAAATCATTTTTGAATAGCGGCCCACCTGAAAGTTCCCAGTATCCCGCCGGCACAGTCCGCCCCTGGTTCATATTGTAACCAAAAAATCTATTATAAACACAGTTACTTTTTATCGATATTATAAGTTAAAATTTGGACGAAATTACATATTAAAACCAAGAAGAACGATTATAGTTATTTTGTTGTAATTTAAAAATAGTAGGTATTCGCGGATTTATGAAACTTTTAGAGTATATTATTATAATTTATATACACGATGACACTTTCAAATGTAATTTTTTGGGCAAAAATGACTTTAACCTACTATATTGTAGGTACTAATGCCTAATAGTAAAAGAAATTACTTTAATCTCAGTATAAGTTATTAGTTAACGATATCTTTGCTCAGAATCGTTTTTCGTTTGTTCGTTTTGTATTTTAATAATTTATCCATGGATATGTTATTATTACTAATAATTATAGTAGGTGTGTTTGTTCTATTTCATTAATTATTTTAATACTATACCAATAAATTATATATAAATTAATAATTTTTGAAGCATTGTGTTCGAAAAAATTTAAATAAATGTGATTTTAATTAGAGTCTTAATTTAATTTGAGTCTAACCTACCTATATGTAAAAAATAAATAAATTTAATAATAACTGTTTAACTTTTAGGGACATAAAAGGTAACAGATTCGTGTATGTAGTATTACACTATTTATATATAGGTATATTACGAGTATACGAGTATATGAGTAGATACATTATTCATAAGTGCGCACACGTCAGGATAGGCTGCAGTTGACCATTCCGTGAATATTACTTTTATGTGTACTTGGTTATACGTCCCTAATCCCTATGATTTAGAATATATAGATATTAGGTGAACAATAGAAGTTAAGTATGTGACACTAAATTAATAGTTACCTATAACTTATAATAACGTTGTATTTGGAACAAAAAATTACCAGTTATTAATTAAAATTGTATCTTATGAGTTTATGACTATTATCAGTTATAAGCTATAACATATATTTCTATAAATTAAACCAAAACATATATATATTAAGTACCTTATATAGGTAAGCTCCTATTAATTATAATTATTCTACGAACAGGGACTGGAAAAACGACGACGACGTTTATATCTCGCGTATTTTATACATTTCTGGTTCGGAACTAAAATATGCGCATACAACACTTGGATAGCACATTTTTCGTGACATTAAATATTTATTTTAAGTCTTAAAAGTAAATTTAAGCCCCAAAAGAATATAAAAACAAACTTACTTTAATTATCGACTGTTTTGGCGGAATCCGTGACGTGTGTGAACTGCGACGCCCATGAGGAAACGCTCCAGATTACAGAACTTAGAATATTGTAATTTATGAAAAATAAAATTATACGAAACGCAGTAAGTTTTTTGCTCATGTTTTCTTTGCTTATTGAAATTTTAGAATTTTTAATCGACTGTGTCTCCTGCAACGATTTTGAGATTTGCCATAGATAAATAAATAAAATGATATTGATATTATACTAGGTATGATGAATCCACGGATATAATATAATGCAACTTTTTATATCAAAGAATTCCGTGTTAAGGACCAATTTGTTTATTGAAATTTGATATGACAATAAAACCAAAATAGTTTATAATTTTGAATTTGAATTATAATAATAATATGATATAGGTATTATTTAAATTATTATTTTAGTTTATCAATTTAATTATTGATTAAGGTGGTGAATAGATATCAGAAGCACAAGAATTTTTTTATAAGAGTATATTGTATTTTATGAATTATTAAATAAAAATGTGATTACTGGATTTTAGAGTTAACATAAAGCCATAAACGTATACAGTAAATTCATCAAATACCATAATACCAACTAGATTTCTAAAACTCTAAGTCTATAATTTTAGATTCTGGGCGGATCGATGACTGTATTAATTTTATAATGATGTGTTCTTTATTTTTTTAATATTTTCAATTATTTTTTCTTGTGGTCTGTGTAAATATATTTTTGGTGTTTTAAGGCTGCTGTATGATCAATTTATGAGAATCCTTGCATTTAATTATTAGGATTATTTGATATGAATAATTATTTTATAGAAGGTACTTATTTATAGGTAAGTCGATCAGAAACTATATTTACACTGAATAATGTTAATAGTAAAGAGCTATTAAAATATCTATTATTTGTATTTATTTGTTAATAATAATTAAAACTTAAATATTAGCAGTAATCTTGTTCCTTTCACAAAATGTTTTTTAATTATTTTTACGAAGACGGTCTCGCGTATTTTATACATTGCGCTTTTGGGATTAAACTTATAAATGCTTCTACGTAACCCAGTTAACAGATTGTCCGTGGCAATAAATATTTAATTTAAGCCTAAAAAGTAAATGTAAAATAGTAATAATATGAAAACAAACTTACGCGTAAGCATCGACTCTTCCGGTGAAACCTAGCTAGAGTGCCGCCGCTGCCGAAGAAACTTCTTTATCCATTTTCATCTCGCTCTGAACTGAAACTTGAAAGTATCAAAATATATTATGAAAATAACCTGAATACCTGATCATAACGAAATGTGTGAGTTTGTGTTAAAACTTACATTATAATGTATACGGCTCATAACTGTCGGTCTATATCGATGGCTTATTACTTATTTGTTCACTGAAATTATTAAAATTGTTTATCGTCGCCGACGAATGTCGACAATTGACGATTGCCATAGATATTATAAAATATATTATTTACTATGATAAATCCATAGAACTTTATATTATACTAAGTATCTATACAGTATATTGATAAATATTAAATCGTATGAACTTTTACAGAAAGTAAGTACTTTGTGATCAGCAATGTACCTATTCTGGTTATCTATTTCAGTTATAGTTCGCATGCCAAATTTAACTGTGCGAAACTGGTCCGCAAGTTTATAGACATTTTATTATTCGAATGCATTATAATCCCACCAGTTCCTCTAGACACAGTGTTTGAGAAGTTATATTTTTTTGGTACCTTATTAAATTACAATATGAATTATTATAAGTTACCTATGTAGGTACTTGTACAAAACTCGACTACCGGGATTTAAATAAAAAAATGTGATTTATAGGTAATCTATTGGCTATTGATCTATTATAAAATAGAAATTTAACCTACCAATAATATCACGTTTTAACAAAATCAATTTTAGTTTTTGGTGTAACTTTAAGTCAAATGATCGTAGATAGCTAAGGTACATGCAATTTCCCCTGATTGTTTATAATAGCATTTTCTATACACCACCAAAATATTTTGACTTGTTTTGCTGTTTGTGGGCATTTTCAGTTTCCATTTTTTTTAGTTTTATTTTCTATAAATGTCAATAAAGTTTTAGTAGTGGGGTCAAAAAGCATGAACATTTAATAAAAGGCTCCTGATATATTGTTACAATAACAGGTGAAATTTTTTAAAATAAATAGGCACAATTTATGAACTTTAAAATTGAAAAATGATATTTCAACTTTTATAGCTAAGGTTTGAAAATTGAAAACAAAGTTTCACGTAAATAGATTATTCTGTAACCAAAAAATCTAAAAAATTTTTTTAGAAGAAACACAATTTTTCTTATACCTAGTTATTTTATATTTTTATGATCAAATTGGACGAAATCAGATATTTAAACAAAGAAGAACGATTTTAGTTCGTGCTATACCTATTTTAAAAATATTATTCGTGGGTAATTGAAACGACTAAAATATATTATTATATACAAATATGACAATAAACAAATAATAATAATTCAACTTAACCGTATCTATTCATACGTTGCAGATCACAAAGATTTCTGTAAAAGAACACACAATTTATCAATTGACCTTATAGGTACTGAGTATATAAGTTTAATGGATTTATCATAATATACCTAATATATTTTGTATCATCTATGATAATCGCCAATAATTATCGACATTCGTCGGAAACGGTTAACAATTCTATGATAATTTCGGTGAACAAAAAAAATAAAATGAGCCAACAATAGACGGACAGTTTGTTAAGCAGTAGGTATATATAATATTAAAATATAAGTTTATACCACGAACCCGCACATTTGAGTGCGTTCGGGTTGTTTTCATAAAATAGATACTTTCAAGTTTCAGTTCGGAGTACTTTTTAAACTTGAATTATATATTTATTGCCACCGACAATCTTTTTACTGGATGACGTATCGTCATCTGGTATATGGTGATGGAATCACTAGAAAAAATTATGTAAATCAAAATTTAAAAAACAACAAAATACCTAGGTACTCAATTTGATGCTTCTAACGCAAAGACCATACTGTGTCATCCTCTGACTTCCGTCGCAAGATACCTAGATTGCATTGCTATACACAACCCAGACAGCCATGCCGGAACATATAATGCTTTCATAAAATTCTATCTAGTTTAAAAGTTAAATATTTAAAATGTAATATTATTTTAATTTTTTAACATATTTATAAGACTAATATTGTTTTTTGAAACATTAGTTTAGTTTTATAATTGTGTTTTATTTTTAATATTACAGTGAAAATTTTACAGGCATATTCAAGTAATATTATATGCATAAATTCAAATAATGTTTTTCGTCATACATTTCCAAAAAGTTTTGGTTACTTTTATTTTCAAATATTGTTGTTAAGGGGGGATCACACGGCGCGTAGTGTGGAGCGTGATATATACCGCGCACAGTAAAACCGCCGCTCCGTTAGATTGGATGAAACGAGCCGCACCAATTTTCCTTTGGCACGGGATACAGAGACCGACAATTGTCGGGAAGAGACGTGCTGCGCATAAAAACTTTGCCGCACCACCCCGCGCAACACAAAACACACAACGCGTCAACTGTACCACTCTATACCACTCCACACTCCATCTTAAACTTAATTGTAATGAGCCCAGTGGCGTAATTAGGAATTTGGTTTGGGGGGGGGGGGGATATACGTTTTTAGATCAATACTTTTATCAATACTATTATCAATACTTTGATCAAAATGTTAGCAGTAATAAAAAAGTTTTGGGAGGGGATCTATCGCCCTAATCCCCCCCTAATTACGCCCCTGAATGAGCCACTATATAGGCTACCTATAATATGTGTATCAATAGATATTAGAAGAATACGGTTAGGATTAGCAACATTATTTTCATTGGCCATCGAAAAGGTTTGGTGGTTTTCAGTGCATTTGTGCGGGCACATAACACTATTAGAACATTTAGAACACTATATAGAATAATTGACGTGTAGCCCGTGTCGCCACGCCGAAAATACGTCGGTCGACAATGAAATCGTTATTACTTATTAGTTATTACTTATTAGGTATTCGCATAATACGTTTCGTGTATTGACAATAACTAAATATTTTATAAGCTACAAGTATACTGTCATACACACTGGTTCGTTCACCAACGAGAATTACCACCACCAGGAGAAATAAACGTAAATAAAATTATAGTTAAAAATAAGTTCATTAATTTGAAGAAAAAAAAAATTTTTCATTTTTCAATCACTTTGTATATTGAAGGAACACGCTGAATACATCCGAAAATATGTTACGTTAAAATGCTGTAACAACAATAATATTATAGTTTATTATTATGGTATGGTAAATATTGTTATGGACGTTCGGAGATATTTTTATTTCGTAGAAAAAATAAATACACACACTAAAAATATACAAATTAAAAATCAATTATATCATTAGATTCTTGAGACATTACCTGATCGCCTACAATATATTTTAGACGGTGACGGGGAGCTAGAGGCTTTGGCTAGGCTTGTCGTTTATGTCAAGGGGGGGAATAGCAATATTGCATACCTACTGTAAATATTATCTATAATATTCATCACATTATTTGATGAATTTATCAAGTCATCAAGATTCATCATATTATTATTATAATTTATAATTTATAAACAATAGTCTAACGCTGCGGCCTGCGGTTAACGCGTTTATTTATTACTGATAACGAAAACATTTTATTTTGGTATTATTTTGTCGCCAACATAAACCATGTCTTTGCTTTCGTATACTGCGTTTAAGATTATCAGCTTTGGCGCACGAAGACTGTGCCGCCGCCCGCCGATAACACCGCTGCGGCGCTGCCTAACCGTCATCCTAGACGATCGCGTTTTGTGATTGGCCGACAGTGTCATTGGCCGACAGTGGCCCTCACCGGTGTCGCCGCCGAGTGGTATATGTTATTATAATGTTTTTCCATGCGTTTTGCATTTTTGCGTTTGCCGTATTGACTTTTGACTTTTGATTTATAGTGTCTATACTCGCGTAACTTCTAGGTCCTATAACAGTTTGTTGATACTCATTAGCCTAGCCAATACGCACTTGTTTTGCGACTTTCAAGTAAGTATACCTTAGACATTGATTATTATTATAAAACAGAAAGCGGTTTGCCATGGTGTACGGGGCACGCTGTCCACACGGACAGACCGCTTTGTGTTTGACTGAGACTTAAAGGACATCACAACACTACATACAAGTCTGCTTAGGTTTAAAGTATATCGTTATATAAGAACTATGGTGTGGGTCTCACACTTCAACACTAATTATTCAATGAGATACATGCGTTTGAAAATATTATACGTGTAACGTACAACCGTCGTATATGGCGGCGTATATGTTTTACGTGTAAAAGTGTGTAGATTAACACAACAATTTCAATCGTTTAACATTTTTTTAGATTTTTGGATTTTTGGACTGCATTGTAATAAACCAATAAACTAAAAATAAAAAATTAAGTGTTGTGATGTCCTTTCTATAATAGAATATATTATGTGAATACCTAGGTACCTACACTTTAAATGTTGTAAGCTAAAATGTATATACTATATATTTTTTGACAAGAGTCCAGATATTTAAATTATTTAATTTCAATTGTAAGTTAAACTGTAATTTGTTCAATTTTCAGACATTAATTAATTTTTCTTTCTGTTGATGTAAATTATATTAATAGAGTAGAGGTACTTATATACTTCCAACATTTTAAAAGTATTTGTGTAGTACGTTTACTATTGCTATAATATATATCTTAAATATTATGTGTTATTATTATTATTAGTATAATATTATTTAAACAGTACCAATTGTGTAGCTATTTAAACCTTAATCACCTATAAACTGCTATACATATTGTAAATTATAATACACTATCTGTGAAGTATATATTAATATATTATTATGAAGTACCTAGTACTGCATGGATGATAGTTCCTATAAATTGACGACACCATTGTCGTCAAGCATAATTAATGTATCAAAATAAACTAAATTAAGGATGGGCAGTGGATGAGTTTAAAGGTTTAGGTACCCACCAATCACAAAACAATATAAATTATATAATATTATTTATTTATTAAATCAAAAGCAGATATAAGTAGGTCCTAGGTATAAATAAATTAAATAAGTAGGTATCTAATATATACATTTATATATTAACATAGGTATGTATTTAAGTTAAATACTTGTATAATGTATACCTAATAGGTATGTCCTTAGTTAAATCTTATTAAATAAAATTTAGGTATATACTACACATCTACACTGGTACATATATAAGTCATTGAACATTATTACTATTGTTACAGTAGATCTAGGTAGGTATTCTATAGAAATAGTTATTATAAAATAAATTATGGTAGGCATTAGACAATCAGATCTTTAGTCTATTATAGATTTAACAAATTAGTTGAAATTCAGAATTTTACTGTTGAAAATTACAGGGTTTTAAAAATGCAATCCAGAAGAAAAATTCAAAAAGAGTTAGATTCTTTACAGTGTATTAAAATATGTACTGACAATAACAATGATTTCATCGAAAGAGAAGATAGCCTATTTGTGAATTCGCTTTATATCCCTTCAACTAGCACAGAAAAAAATTCTCAATCTATACAGGAAACTTCCATTTCTTCATTTCATAATGTTCCAAATATTGTAGAAATCAATATCAATGAAAACTGCAATTTATCTAATGCAGATCAGTCTAATAATAATTCAATAAAAATACCTTCTAGTTATACTAAAGAAAGTACTAATAGTATAAGTGGTAGTAGTATTAAAGATGATTTATGTAAATGGATAATTGAGTGCAATGTTCCCCAAAGCACTGCAAGTAAATTATTGTATTTGATGAAACAAAGGGAAATAATTAATACCAATGAGCTGCCTTGGGATACTCGGACATTGTTAGCTACTCCACGGTTAATATCAAGTATTCGTATTGTTGAACCTGGTCAATATTAACATTTTGGACTACCTAGCATCAGGAATAATTCGACATGCATCCTCTAATATGACGGAAATTAAAATTATAATTGGTATCGATGGATTACCCATAGCTAAAAGTAGCAATAGTCAGTTGTGGCCCATTTTGGCATATATAAGTAATGATACAACTAAAACAGTTTTTCCTGTAGGTATTTACCATGGCTATACTAAACCTAAGGACAGCAATGATTTTCTTGTTGATTTTATATCAGAAGCTAAAGAACTTGTTACCAATGGTATTAGTTTGAATAACTGTAATATGAAAGTATCATTTGGTGCTTTTATATGTGATAACCCTGCTAAGGCGTTTATACTAAAATTAAAGGGTTATTCTGGATTTTCATCTTGCACTCGTTGTATTCAAGTTGGAGAACATTATCTAAATCGTGTCTGTTATCCATATTGCAATTTTTCTACTAAAAGAACTCATGAATCATATGCAAGTAAAGCATTCGAAGAACACCATATTGGGAATACCCTATCAAGGCTCATTGAAGTTCCAGGTTTAGATATTGTTACCATGTTTCCTCTTGATTACATGCATCTGGGGGTTGTCAAAAAACTTATTTTACTTTGGTTACATACTGGGCCAGTACAAACACGTATTCAAGGCCGTAATATAAACATATTAAGTAATTCATTACTGAACATTAAACAATTCATTCCTATTGATTTTCCACGGAAAACTAGATTGATACAGGATGTTGGGAGATATAAAGCCAGTGAATTGAGATCTTTTATTGTGTATGTCGGTCCTATTGTGCTCAAAAATGTTATTATTGATAATTCATATACTAATTTTATGGCATTACATGTGGCAATGACAATATTGTTAAGTCCTGATTATAGTTGTTATTTGAACTATGCCAAAGAACTACTTCACTATTTTGTTAGAACGTTTGAAAATATTTATGGCCGGCAGCATATTTCACATAATGTTCATGGACTTCTACATCTCCCTGATGATTATATTCATTTTGGTCCTCTTGATAATGCCTCTGCATTTCCATTTGAAAATTATATGAAAGAGTTAAAGAGTAAAGTCCGAAAACATGAAAAACCTTTGGAGCAATTGGTTAATAGATATGAAGAAATGTATAAGCTACCTGCCTCACTAGTAGTTAAACAAAAATTCCCAGTTATGTCTAAACAACATAAAAGTGGACCATTAGTTGATAATATTAAAGGATTAGAATTCAAAAAACTAACTTTTGATAAATTTAAAATTAATACTTCAGTCACTAAAGAGAGTTATGTATTAACTAATAATAAAAAAGTCGTTAAATGTTTGAATTTTGTTAAAACCAATCAAGGCAGTATCAAATTAGTAGGAAAAGCTTTTGAGTTAATGATTCCTCTATATAAAAACCCTGTTGATTCTACAATTTTTGATATTTATATTGTAAAAAACCTTAGTAATAAATTGTCGTGTTGGGACTATTTAGATATATAAAAAAAAATAATGTTAATTGAACATGAAAATAATTTAATTGCTATGCCAATTATTCATACCTACTTAATTAAATACAATTATGTATAAAATTGTAAATATTATTAATTATTTAAGAATTCTGTATATTATAACCTATAATACATAATACTAATATTATACCTAGTGATCATTAATTTCAATTTGTATTGTTAAGTATTTGAAATATTATGTAGTTCCTATATATTATTAATCATGTATAATTTCAAATATCACTATATAATATTTATATGTAATGCAATTGTAGATAAATTAAATAACTAGTTAAGATAAATAGGATGTAGTTGGTTTAATATAATTGTTAGTATTTAGAAAGTATGTTTTGGAGGTAATTCATATTTCTTAATAAAATATTGAATTTAGATTTCTTATAATCATAATGTGGGTTGTTGTCCACTTTTTAAATGAGGACACGGTGGAATCTGTTCCTGAAACATGGTACCGAAAAAAAGATAAAACATGTGCTTGGCCAATTGTATCAAAGAAGTCAAAAAAAATGTATCGAAAAAAAAGATTATCCAGATGAAAAAAACTATCAGTGGTTACCTGCAAGGATGCTTGGTCGAAAGTATGGTAAGTAATAATTAAAAAATATATGTTTTTAAGGTGGCCACCGAAACTTAAATTTGTTTCTTTTTGTATTTTAGGATCTTTAGAAGAAGCACGGATGAAAACAAACCGGGCACAATTCTACTCAGATTTGTCTGCAAATGAAGATTTAAATGCTCAACGCCTGTTAAAATCAAAAAGTATAATGGAAAGTCCCCCTTCGTTAAGACTAAGTAAATTTGATTTTTAAGTTTAGTCTTCTAGCTAATCTCTAGGTGTTTTATTTAAATTTACTTTAGTTTGTACTTAATAAATAATATTATGTTTTTGTATGTACCTACCTAATTTTAATTTTTTAATTTTCTAGAAAAAATTTAAATAACTGTTGAAAACACTGGTGGTTTTGATGATGAATCAGATATTGAAGATGGTCATGATTCTGATAAAGACCCTGACTATCATAAATCAATCATTTTAAATGGTATGTATATATTTTGGCTCGTATTTTTCTATATAATTTGTGTGTTTTATCATAATATTTATTTCAAACAAGTACACATATATTTATTTGTTAACAGTTCCATCAGTATCACAAACAATGACTAATCGTAATGACAAGTATGTTATGAATTCTCCAATTGGGAAAATTTTGATTGAAGAAACTAGTCCATCTATTATGTCTTCTATGCTTCCAAAACAACCATTTATTGAATATATAAATTTGCCATCACCTCAACGTTCAAACACTACACCATCATCAAATCCTAAAAAAAGAGTTTTATTTTCAACTGTTGGGTCCAAAGGTAAAATCTGAATTAAAGATTGTATTTCCTAAATGATTTTTAATTTGTCTTTTGCTTATTAGGGTGAGATAATCGTTCATCTAAGTATAATACAATTCGTATGGTATGTCTTATGCAGGTATGTGTATTATTATGTTGTATACAATGTATCAATGAAGTATATTTAAGAATCAGAAAATCAGACCTTATTTATATTTGTATTACAATAATTCTTATTTTATTTGTAATAATAGCTAGGCAGTGGCACACATTACACTATATAAGTTTTACTGATTTGTATAATTTTACAATAATTATTTTAAACAAGTACACATATATTTATTTGTTAACAGTTCCATCAGTATCACAAGCAATGACTAATCGTAATGACAAGTATGTTATGAATTCTCCAATTGGGAAAATTTTGATTGAAGAAACTAGTCCATCTATTATGTCTTCTATGCCTCCAAAACAACCATTTATTGAATATATAAATTTGCCATCACCTGCTGTATCTCGACGTTCAAACCCTACACCATTAACTCGTCCTATAAAAAGAGTTTTATTTCCAACTGTTGAGTCCAAAGGTAAAATATAAATTAAATCTGTATTTCCTAAATGATTTTTAATTTGTTTTTTGCTTAATTATAGGGTCAAATCGTTCATCTAAATATAATACAGAATATGACTGTGGCATGACTGATATAGGTATGTATTATAATTATCTTCTATATTGAATGTATCAATTAGTCATCGTTATAATAATAAAACTTCATTCATATTTTATTTGTAAATTGTAATGGTAGCTAGGCAGTGGCATACATTCAAATATACGTCATGTATGTGTTTATAATTATGACATGTTTTTCATATTATGAGTGCGTAGATCGGTTGGTGGATAGGTATTGTGGTCTAACTGATCTTGTATTTTTCATACATTTAAATTTTTTTATAAATATTATTAATTTCTTGGCAAATAAAAATATGTTTTCAATATTTAAATTTTTTCTACTTATACACCAGCTACGGCAATGGTAAATAAGTAGATTATTATAAATTAATTCGTCTATTTTCTAGCATTCAAAAATGTTGTTGTCAGTTCCTTAACTAAAGTTAAGCATGAAATTTCTGCGATACATTCAACTGTGAATTCAAGCTATATGGTGTTGGAAGGATTTATTAATAACTTTGGACAATCAAGAGCTACAGAAATAGCTATGCAGTATGAGAATGGATGTAGTTTAGACGATTTCTTCCCAATTACTAATGAAGAAGATTTACAGTTACTTAACAATATAATTAAGTCTGATAAACAATTTCGATTAAATATGGTAAATGTATAAACTATTATTTGTTGAAGCAGCTGTAAAAATGTTAGTTCAATTTTATTTAAGTTTCCAAGTTATCATTACTCGTGGGTACAAAAGATGTTGGTGATAGCGTGAGACGACTTATGGGACGTATGTTTATTGATGATGTTTTAACCGAGTATTCTCTTCTGGGAAAAAAGAAGAAAATAAACTTCTCAGAATTGCCTGTTTATCAACTATTCATAGGTGAGTACTTAACTTAAAATGATTTCTTTATTAATAATAATACTTTTCATACTTTTAGGTACTATAGCCTGTAGTTAGTATCATAGTTTAAAATTGGCCTTATTTATTAGGTTATTACTTATTAGGTTAATGATGATATAAATAAGCTACACCCCAAAATACATAATATGCTAAAACTCTTGTTTAAAATTGGCACTATTAATATAATATTAATGAGCTTTTAATTCAAGTCTAGTATTATGAACATAATTTATAAAATATTTATGTTTTAAAATACACTACTAATAAATTGAAAATTAGACCAACATAATTATTAATTATTTACCTTAAAATAAGATTATATTATTATTGATTGTTTAAATACAGAGTAAATGTCAGATAATTTTTATAAGCTACCATAATAAGCCTTATATTCTTGAAAATTAGTTATGTTATGTTACGGTATTAAATAGAGCTTGGATATGAAGGCAGTTTAAACAATAAAAGCACTTAAAATGTGAGAGGCAAAAAGAAAAGTATTTGTGGTAAAATGATTAAACGGACATATATTTATTAATCTATATTGATAGGTAGTACCTGTAGGTAGTTTCATCTTTCTTAAGGTCCCCTGCAGTGGTAGTGGTGTCGTTAAATTCTATTGTCTTGGGTTTACCGCCGCGGTGAGCGGTGAAATGTGTCCTGCAGCAATTCACCGCCACCACTGCAGTGTGTGGAGACCTTTAAACTTTAAATTAACTTGCCACACTCAATAAAGTATTAGGTAATATCAAGAAGTATTGCTAATAGTATAACACATTAAAATAATTTTAAACATAACATCGACAATGTGTAATCATCACAATAAAGTGTTATCAATTTGTACAGTTTGTACTTATATAAAAACTGTCAGACCTATTAAAATTTAAAAATTTCAAAAAGGCATTTATAAGTAAAAAAGCAAAAAAAAAAAAAATTCATCCATTATTAGAAATTAAATTAAACACATTTTGATATAAAAATTATTTTTCTATTATCATAAACAAAGGTATTTGCATTCCAGTCCGAGCCCTAGTAATAAATATTATAATGTTACTTTTTGTGGTGGACATTTTATTTGTATTAACTTTATGTATGTTTTATTTGTTTTAGATGCATTAAGAATCCATCAAAAATACAAAGATAAGATCAATAAAGATTTTAATGACCCATTTGCAAACTGGCTTAATCACTCTAAATTTAGGCTTCTGAACAAAGCAGTTGAAAAAAATAACAAACTATAAATTGTGTTCTTTAATAAATATGAATTAATAAATAATAAACAATATATAAGGTACTATAATTGCATTAAAACTTTATTTTATTTAAAATCTGCATTCCATTCTATATTAAACATATAGCTTTATTGTAACATTTAAAAGGCGGACAAAAAAGGACGACAAAAAATTATTATAACATTCCAGTGATATTAGTAACACTACGTTGAAATTTTATTAGAACATTACACGTTATATATTTCAAATGTTTTTGAAACTTCTCTAAACTTTATTTTGTCTGGGAAGATGTTTTAATTTTCTGAATTATGTAGGTATCCTAGCTGGGCCCTATCTAGTTGATGTTATGAACTGTGAATAAATTATTGCTTGTCAATGGATGGTTTTATAGAATGACACACTGGTAATGTAAACTGTATTTTATAAAATGCTGGTAATTTAACACTGTTGACGTTTTCAACTGATTTGATTGAAGAAATCCATGATGTATAATTCAAAGGATATGCAGTCATTTTCCAAGGGCTTAATATTTTATTTCTGAGAATCACTTGATCAAAAATTCCCTAGAAAATATAATTAGTATTATTTTACATACAATATTTTAATTCAGTAATTATACTCAGTTGGTAGTTAAAATAAATATAATACAATCTGATTCAGTGATTGTAAATATTACCACTTTTGTTTCTAAAAAGGTAATGTAACCAGTCGCCAGTCTGTATACAATTTATCAAATATTAACTTCTATGGTAACTGGTAAGCATTATATTATACTATAATACTATAGTATACTATTATAAATTATACTATTTCAGTCTATGACCATGAATAAAATAATTTATTGTCAGCTATTATTACCTTCCTATCTTCAATAAAGTCTCCAAAATTAATCCTTCCCTGATTCTCAATTAAAATGCTTAGGTTTTGAAGAGTACGGTTAATGTTTAAGCTTATTGTAGTATTAGCTTTCAACCGATTCATAGTACCCATGTTTCTAAAACTATAACTGCAATGTAACTCTACTTGATCCAGGTAATGATTGCTCAATCTCTAACCGTGTTCACAGTTAGGTTTACTGGATTTTCAACATTTTTTTGATCATCTGTTAATGTTGTTTCATACATTACTAAACCAAAGTTAATATCTAAGTCCTCAAACGGTAAAGGAACATCACTGATCACTGGTTTAATACGTTGAGCAACCTTTTCAAATATGCCGATGTGAATCCAAAATTTGTACCTCCGTGAAACATATAAAAGCTAAACGAAGCATTCATTGCCAACATTACTTTCATTTGTTTTACAACATCGATGGGGTTTACTATAGATTCTGATTCTTGCCAATGTGTTAACCAACCGGGATATAACTCTGAGTTCACTAGTGGACCTACTTTTTGAACCTTTCTCATGAAGTCAAAACATTGGGAAGCTAGAACAAACATATAAAAATAAACTATAATTCAAATCTGCAATAAATTTAATATTTTATAAAATTGGCACGTCTCTCTATTTTTTCACACACCAAATCAAATACTTTGACTTTTTGTAAATACTAACCGTTTGATGAAATTCCAAAATCTACAGTTGCATTAACTTCTGGAATAACGCCACAGTCAAAGTATGACTGACCACATCCATCAATTGTAAAAAGCACAACCTTATTTTCTATATAACTCCTAAATAAATCACGTATCCATAATTTATACTCAGAATCGCAGGTATAATAACTTCCATACTCATTTTCTACCTAATGAAATTTATATATATTTTTTTCATCCTTGATTGACAATAGAACATTAAAGATATCTACCAGGCAATCAGAAAAAAAATTCCCAAAATATTAAAAAAATAATTTCTGAAAAAATTTCTAACACTGTATAAGAACAAAAAAAAAAAATGTGGAATTGTGAAAATACAAAAACAAAAATTATTATATATACTTACTCGTTATTAGTTATTACTTGTTAAATTCCTGTTCGGTTTTTAATGGGGTATTAAAATATAATTTTGATCTGAAAAATCATATTATGATTCAAGTTATTAACTTTGCTTATTAAAACTGCTTAGTACTGCTTACTTTCAACTTTTATTACTATTTTGTCACTAAGTCAATAACGTTCCGAAAAATGCAAAAACTAGGATTTACCACATTGTGACTAAAGGGATAAGTATTGACTGTTTTATAACACTAATACCTTAAAATGATCTTTAACATTAATTTAAATATCATATTAGGATTAATTTAATTATACCTTAACGGAACAAGTACCGGTTTTTCAAATTTTCCTCAATTCTATACAATTTGAAAATTATATTTTAACCACTAATCTATTGTCGGAATTTATAAATAACTGTACTATTTTAATTTATAATATACAGACTATTATCACAGATTATATTAAAATTAAAAATTTAATTTAAAAAAAAGCGGTTAAGTGGATGTCGCTCTGCTGTACAGTAAGTTACAAGTGAGTCACTGTAATGAATGGTGTTCAATTTGAATTCAATGATATAATATCATTGTATAAGAAAAACGATTCTGAGCGAAGACGGTCAAGTCAGCCTATGATATTAGTATAATACTAAGTATATATATTTGATGATATTTTTGTGAATAAAGTAATTTATTTATTATAACCTTTTTACGTGGAACCTTGTTTTAAATTTTCAATCCTTAGCTATAAAAGTTGAAAATTGTATACATTTTTAACTACCAAAATAATAATTAAATTTCGTCAAAATTTGAACTTAAAATACTTATAAAAAAAATTGTGCCTATTTATTTTTAATATTTTTCAACTGCCATTGTAACATTATATCGGGAGCCTTGTATTAAATTTTCAGGCATTTTTACCGAACAAATAAAATTTTATTGACAATTACAAAAAAAAAAAGGGTAAGTGAATGTCGCTCGGCTGTACAGTAGGTTACAAGTAGAATTAATATTATAATATTATAATTTTTTATTCGTTGCTACGGCGATAAACAAATCGTTAGAAATTAAAATCCCATTTTAAGCGGTTTTTCGTAATTTGTCCGTAGTTTTTCCCGTGGCATTAAATAATTATTGAGGAAATCGAAAAATGACCTCTCTAAAGTACCATCTTGATCCAATTTGCTAAAAGAAAATGTACAATATGTCGAAATCGAAGCACTCTATCTGGTAAAAATGTTGTATACAGTATATAAAAAAAATAAATAAATAAACACCATTGTAAAACTACTAGCTAGTGAAATTTTTATGTATCTACAGTTATTTGTTCTTGAATAATAACAAAATCAATAAAGTCTCCAAAATTAATCCTTCCCTGATTCTCAATTTTTATGTATCTACAGTTATTTGTTCTTGAATAATAACAAAATCGCTACATGTGAAATCAAATGAATATCCAATCTTGTAAAAATATGAACTTCGAACGCTCATAAAAATTTAATTTGATTTGCTTGTATACATTTTTTCATTAGCCTTTGAATCAATATAGTTTTCTATTAAATTTCCAAGCTTTTTTAACCAACAAATAAAATTGTAATGGTATTTATAGAAAAAAAAAGTGGAAACTGAAAATGTCTGTTAACAGCTCAAAATATTTGGAAAATGTTATGGTGTATAGGAAATGCTTTGAAAGAAAATTCAGTAAAAATTTCATGTATCACGGTAATTTGCTTTTGAGATGCACCAAAAACGAAAATTTCATAATTTTTGCGTAAAAATTCCAGTTTTTCCTTAATTTTTCTTTTGTTTTTCACATCGCTTGTGAAAACTACTCGGAAATTTTTACTTTTAACTTTAATTTTAATTTTTACTTTTGACCACTCCAAAGTACCAACTAGATTCACTTTCGGAATTTCCTATCAGAAAAGATACTTTTGAAGAAAATCTAAGCATTTTTACTGTCTAAAACAACCATTACATTTTTGCTGTCTGCTAATCTAAAACAAGAATAATTCCTATTTTACATCACACTGGTTGATCTAGCAACTGACGGCTACCTAGGTAAGACAACTGTGCAATTTTTTGAAGCATAATCCGTTTTGAAATCTTCCAGAAAAGAGTTTGTTTTAACTTTTAAGACTGTCTGTCTTGATAACAACTAATTTAATTTAAAGTGTATTGTTATATTATATATTATAATGAAATTTATAATTATACTAAAATATATAATTACAAGACATTTAATACCTATAGCCATCTAGGGTATAAACTACACTAAAACAGGTGCAAGTATGCTAATAAAATATATGAGGTGTATAATATATTCAACATTATATTGTTTTAAATACTTCGCGCAAACCTAAGGTGATACCCGGCGTATAGTATAACATGCAAAAGTTGCGTATTAAACTTGGCGTGGTGAAACGAAGACGGTCTCGCGTATTTTATGCATTGCGCTTTTGGGATTAAACTTATAAATACTTCTATACGTCACATGGTTAACAGATTTTCCGTGGAAATAAATATTTAATTTAAGTCTAAAAAGTAAATGTAAAATAGTAGGTAATAATATGAAAACAAACTTACACGTAAGCATCGACTCTTCCGGTGAAACCTAGCTAGAGTGCCGCCATCGCCGAAGAAACAGCTATCTTCATCTAATCATCTCACTCTGATAGACCGATGAGCTGAAACTTGAAAGTATCGAAATATTTTATGAAAACAACCTGATCATAACGAAATTTGCGAGTTTGTGTTAAAACTTACATCAAAATATATAGGTACTGTTTAACAAACAGTCCGTTTATATTGGTGGCTTATTATTTTTTAGTTCACTGAAATTAAATATTTATAATACAATAGTATTTGCTGAAATTATTAGAATTGTTAACCGTCGCCGACGAATTTCGACAATTATTGACGATTGCCATATATATTATAAAATATATTATTTACTATGATAAATCCATAGAACTTATATATTATAGTATTATACTCAGTACCTATACGGGATATTTATAAAAATTTTACTGTATGAATACACATTACGAAATACAACCTAAAATGCTCAGAATCTTAAACAGAAAAAACTATTCAAAATATTTAGTTCATTAAAGAAGGATTAGGATTAATTATTAATGATTAATTCATAGGGCACCAGGTTATCAATATTCAAGTCAATACAAAATATTCAACTAAAGTTACATAACTAACAAAAAAAATTGAAGGAGGGTGTTGGAGCCTGCAGGCAAATGCATTTTATAAAACCAAAAAAAAATTTGGAAAAAATTATTCAAAATATTTAGTTCATTAAAGAATTAATCAAAGGGTACCAGATTGCCAATGTTTAAAAAATTTGGCTAGAGTTAAAATCATAAAAAAAAAATTGAAGGGAGGTGTTGGCGCCCGCAGGCAAATAGATTTTACTGTATGAATACTCATTAGTCATTACATAGTACAAACTAAAATGCCCAGAATTTTAAGGAAAAAAACTATTCGAAATATTTAGTTCATTAAAGAAGGATTATTCGTATGGCACCAGGTTATCAATGTTTAAAAAATTCTGCTAGAGTTAAAATTATAAAAAAAAATTGAAGGAAAGTGATGGCGCCCGCCGGCAAATGCATTTTAGAATACAAAAAAAAATTTATATAAATTATATTGTGGGAATACACATTACGAAGTTCAAACTAAAATGTCCCGAAACTTAAACAGAAAAAACTATTCAAAATATTTAGTTCAATAAAGAATTATTCAAAGGGTACCAGATTGTCAATGTTTAAAAAATTTGGCTAGAGTTAAAATTGTTGTGAACCCCTGTCTGTATGCTATACGCAGTATAAGATATAGTAATAGTATAATATAGAAAAGTGTGTAAGCATATTAATATGTGAACAGGCAGAGTCACACGGGCTAAGGGAATTCGCTGTGTGGACAGTTTTGAGCCCGAGCGAGCCCCTACCGTGTCTCGCTGTCTGTATAAGAGTTAGTGTAGTACTGTCAGACCATCGAGCAGAACCTCTGTTAATCTTTTAAGTCTAATTATTTAAATCTAAGTATTCTGTACAACTGATTATATTAATAAAGTATTAGTGATAACTCATACACCACGTATTTCTTATTAGCGAACAAACTCGGTTTTGGAGACGTCCATAACATTTTTGGTGGCAGCGGTGGGATCCGTAGATTCTAGTTCGTTAAACAATAAGTTAGTAAATGTCGTGTGATTTCGAGTTAA
The DNA here is from genome assembly GCF_019925205.1 of Metopolophium dirhodum. Lineage (NCBI taxonomy): Eukaryota > Metazoa > Arthropoda > Insecta > Hemiptera > Aphididae > Metopolophium > Metopolophium dirhodum. Next base: position 17,651,285 of record NC_083562.1, read on the forward strand.
AGTAAATGTATGCTTTTAATATAATTAAGTGAAGAAGAAAATCTGGAGAAGAAAATCTAAAGAAGAAAACCTGAAGAAGAGAATCCGAAGTGTCCAGAAAATCCAAAACATCAAGGTGTACAGGAACTCAGTGTACAAGACAAGGAGAGGGAACACGCAGTAGCGCCGCCCGAACGAATGGTTAGTAGCGCACGCACGCACGCGAACGCGAACCCGTAATACGAGCATTAACGCCGCCGCGTCCGTTGTACGTGTTACCGCTGAAACCGAAGGTCAATTTATTGATACACACAAAAACAACTTATAATATATCATAAATTTATATTATAAGAAATATTGATTTGTACATTTGATTACGTGAAATATACAAAATTGAAAAAAATTGCAAAAACAAAAAAAGTTGCAATATCAATTAAATCCGGTCTTTAATCATAATACACGCGCCGCCACCGCCGTGTCGATAGTACCGCCGAATCAGACGACACTCACTTACGCACGCACGCATCCACCGTGCGTACTAACGAAACCGAACGTCTGTGCCGCCGCCGTGTGTATAAATACATATATATAATAATATAGTGCCGGCAGAATATAGTCGCCGTAACGTCGTGTTTGTAAACAAATACTGCCGTCTAGTATCAAGCCGTGTGGGCCGCCGCCGTCGTATTACGTATATATAATATATATATATCGTATTATCATATACGTTAATATTACGCACGCTCTCAGTTTTCGTCAATATTTCGCACGGGTCGTCGCTATAGTAGTATATATTATTTATATAAATATACTACACGAGTGCGCCGTGTTCATAGACACGTGAAATAAAATTATACTATACTAGTATTATCATAGAAACCCACTACAGGGTGTAGTGGTCCCCGCGCCAGCAGTTTCGGGGCTAGCGAACTTCGATTCCACAAGCGCAGTCGAAGAGGAAAGTCGTCGTTAACAGTCAAGGAATTCGATTCAAGCCAAGCCGAACACCCGTGCAGACCATCCAGAGCATCCCGTAGAAGCAAAAAAAAAAAAAATCAGTAAATATAAAAAAAAAAAAACCATGGCAAGGATCATTGTAACTGTGATACTGTGAGTAAAAAAATAAACAAATTTATATTTAAAAAGAAAAAAAAAAACTGTAACCGTATCTTGATTAAGTGATAGGTCATCAGTACTGCACTCCGTATTAACTGATAAGTACGTTTTCTTTTTTTTTTAAATGTATGATTCAGAATCATAAATCCGTAGTATTGTATTAATATAATATTAATATCGTAGTTAACCTTAGCAGTGTTGTATAATTGCATGTTAATACACACACTTATGCAAGTCAAATTAGCAATTTATTAAGTATCAGTCAAGTAGCTAAGTAGTTAATGAGTGGAAAAGCGGAAAACGATTCGGATAGGTCAACCCCAAATTCAGATAACGAATCGAGTAATCCAATAGTACCGCCAAGTCCTACCCCTCGTGTAAGTTTACCAATACGATTCTCAAATCCAGAAAATCCGACATCCGAACGTTCTATTGGGAATATCAGTACTGATAACATCTTCATCAGAACTAGCGTATTAATAGACCATAATTCAGAGTTAATACATAACGTCTCAGTAACTTTAGGGGAAGTAGATACCGTTTTGGAGGAAACAAAATATCGACTCAACCTTAATATCCTAGACCAATCCATTGAAGAAAATCTTTTAGATCAGAATATAACCTCCCCTCCTCTTAACTCTAGTGACCAAACCATGAATCCAGGTACTCAGGAAACAGCTCAAACACAGGATGGTACCAATAATAACCAGCAAAGCGGCATGGTAAATTCTGAAGGACCATCAAATGCAGACACTCAAACGATAACAAATCCTCAAGTAATCGAAGAAAATCCAGATCCATCCGGTGTACGATATTCATTCGGATCAAGAGGAGAGACATTAGGACTGGAGGCCGCTCTAAAACTCTTGCCAGGCTCGTTCAGTGGAGACAAGCAGGAGGAATTGGAGATATTCTTGGAAAAATGCGAGTTAGACTGACAGGGAAAGCCCGTCAGGCAGTCAAGTTTAAGGAAATAAGACATTGGACTGAACTAAAGGAAGAGTTGAAATCTGCATTGGAACCGCAGAGGACGACCACTTATCTATTCTCAGAATTGTATTCAACCAGACAGAAAATCGGAGAAGACGTAACTAACTACGCAAATAGGATTGAGCAACTCCAAACACTTATCATAGAGCAAGAGACGAGTGGGCACAGTTGGGAGGTAGCTCAAACGCTAGGAGCAAGTATCAAGAGGCAAAGCATTCAAGTATTCGTAGAGGGACTAGGACCTCTAAAAGACTTCATCAAGGCCAGAAATCCATTAACTTTACACAAGGCCATACAAGCAGCAAGGGAAGAAGAACGGGTCAGGAACTCACAAGAAGCGACAAAGAAGCTATATGGAGCGCCAAACCAACCCTCGAAGAAACCCACATGTTTCCACTGTAGTAAAGTTGGTCATATGGCAAAGGATTGCAGAAGCAAACTGACAACGACAAACTCAAGACCTTCTTCCACAACGGCACAAATTAGAAGCATTGAATGCAACTATTGTAAAAAGCCAGGACACCTGTTGAAAGATTGTCGTAAAAGGAATTATATAAACTCCAAAAAGGAAGGCAACCAGCAGGAAAACCAGCAGCAACCGGCCGCAAGCGGTGGGCGCCCGGTAAGCGAGTTAAAAAAACACCGGCAACGCCAAATCCACTACTTCAAAGCAGAATTAGATCAAGATCATCTAACCCGCTATCGAACAGACCATCAGCAAAAAATCAAAGCTACTTCTAGACTCTGGGAGTGAGCTTAATCTAATAAAAATATCTTCTCTCGCGGATCAGACAATCGTGTATGAAGACGTTATATATCACCTGAAGGGCATTAATGACCAGATAGTACACACGCTGGGACAAACACAACTTGAACTATATATCGAGGATAAAATTATAGTTGCAATGTTCCAAGTAATCCATTCTGCATTCCCGATCCCCAATGATGGTATCCTTGGACGGCCATTTATGGTGGAAAATTAATTATCAGACTAATGAAGTTATCATTCCTGACGGGGCTGAAATAGTGCTACAACCCCGCACTGAAACCCTTGTAGGAATAGAAGCAGGGAATCGCGCAGAAGACGAAATCATCATGATCGAATGTCAAGAAATCACGAAATCAGTCACTTGCAGCAACGCCGTAACCAAAGTACAAAACAAAAGGGTGTTAGCCACATTCATCAACCCTACTGAAGAAGCAATTAGGTTAAAGACGCCAAATTTAAAGGAACTGGTCCACGAGCAGTTCAGGGAAGCTTTGATCCATTCGGTACAAGTCACGGATCGACAGGAAGAACCTCATGCAATCAGTAGTCGACTGAAACAACTGGAAGGAGCACTTAGAACCGATCATCTGAATTCTGAAGAAAAGGAATCTTTAGTGGCCATCTGTCAAGACTACTCAGACATATTCTTTTTAGAAGGAGATCGAGTATCAGCAACTACAGCGGTGACGCACAGGATTAAAACCTCAGAAGCGGTTTCACCAATTCACGTGAAGCCCTACCGGTTACCACAAAGGCATAGACAGGAAATCACGGACCAGATGGAGGCCCTCGAACGGGAAGGTGTGATTACAGCTAGTGAATCACCTTGGAACGCTCCACTCTTAGTAGTCCCGAAGAAACCTGACGTCAATGGCCAGGTTAAATACCGTGTCTGTGTGGATTTTCGCCGACTGAATGAGGTCACGATAGGAGATGCTTTCCCACTTCCAAATATTGTGGATATTTTGGACCAACTAGGCAGGTCAAAATATTACAGTACCTTGGATTTAGCCCATGGGTACCACCAAATTTTGATGGATCCCTCCGACCGTAGCAAAACGGCGTTCTCTACAGACCGGGGACATTTCGAATTTGAACGAATGCCATTTGGTTTGAAGGGAGCTCCAGGGACCTTCCAGAGGCTCATGAATAAAGTTTTGATCGGTATAAATGGAATCAAAGCATTCGTATATCTAGATGATATCATCATCTATGCAAAAGATCTAAATGATCATTCACAGAAAATCACCGAGATTTTTCAGAGACTCCGCCAATATAATCTCAAACTTCAACCACTGAAGTGCGAATTTCTCCGAAAAGAAGTTAATTATCTCGGACATCAAATCACTGACGAAGGAGTCAAGCCAGATCCTCAGAAAATAAGTTGTGTGAAACAATTTCCAATTCCGAGAAATGTGAAAGAGGTTAAGTCTTTTCTAGGACTATCAGGTTACTACAGAAGATTCATCAGAAACTACGGGCAGATCGCTAAGCCACTGACCTCATTGTTAAAAAAGGACGTTCCTTATAGATGGAGCGATTTATGTCAGGAATCATTTGAAACATTGAAGAACCTCCTCACTCAAGCTCCGATTCTACAATACCCAGATTTCCAGAAGCCATTTAATCTAACGTGTGATGCAAGCAACTACGCCATAGGCTGTATTCTGTCTCAAGGACCTATTGGAAAGGATTTACCAATAGCTTTCGCACCAAGGACACTAAACAAGGCTGAAATCAACTACAACACTACGGAAAAAGAACTAACTAGTATTGTATGGGGAATAAAAGTATTTAGGCCGTACCTTTTTGGACAGAATTTTAACGTAATAACGGACCATCGTGCATTGGTTTGGTTATTCAATATTACAGACCCGGGATCACGTTTAACTCGATGGCGTTTGAAGCTTGAAGAGTACCAGTATACCATTCATTACAAACCAGGAGTGAATAATACCAATGCAGACGCACTGAGTCGTATTCAAATAGTAACTACGAGAGCTCAAACCTCGTTGGGATATCATAACCAGTCAGAACCTCCAGAAACTCAAGGAACCTCTTTACAATTAGTAGATAACGAACACCTAGACTTAGAATCGAAGGGCGAAGGTGATGTTGGTTATCAAGCATTTCTGAAAGCAGATGAAACTAAGCTGGGTCCTACGAAGAACATTGCCGAGCTAACAGGAGATCTGTTTTCCGTAGATGTTGGAATCTCATTAGCTCATTGTGAATCGGCAGATTTTAAATCGAGAAAAGGAATTGCATTCGAATTCCGAAACCGATTTGGAAAAGTTAATAAACTCTGTCGACAAAAATGCCAAATAACAGAGATTGCAACAATCAATATGAACAATCATCAGGTGTTTTATATAATCACAAAAGAATTTTTCTGGCAAAGAACAAGTTATGAAATTCTTTTTCAAAGTCTGCAGAACCTCAAGTCAATCTGTGTCAAGTATAAAGTTACACAGCTCGCTTGTCCACGTCTAGGTTGCGACCTAGATGGACTGAAGTGGGAAGTCGTACGAAATATATTAAGGTATATCTTCCGTGACTCTCCTGTGTATATTCAGATATACACCCGCGATGAGTTAACGGCAGATAGCAAACTGCAGATCATCCGGGAATTTCATGAAAATCCTCTTGGTGGACATCAAGGTGTAACGCGCACATACAACAAAATTGCACAACAATACCAATGGCAGGGCATGAGAGCACAAATCCGGAAATACATAAAGAAATGTCCTGTATGTCAGATCAACAAAACTCCAAACCAGACCATCAAGAAACCTATGGTGATAACAACTACTGCTTCGAAACCATTCGAAAAAGTATTCATGGACATCGTAGGGCCTCTCAACAAGTCTTACCACGGGAATTCGTATATATTAACTCTGATTGATGATTTTTCAAAGTTCACTTGGGCGTGTGCCATGAAGGATCATGAAGCAAACACCGTCGCACAGCATTTTGTTACTCAATTTGGATGTCTGCATGGACAACCAGAATCTCTAGTGACGGACTGTGGTTTTTTAAAGAAGTATGCAAACTCTTGAAGATCTCTCAAACATCAACTACTCCGTATCATCCTCAGAGTAATGGTAGCTTAGAGAGAAGTCATAGAACCCTTGGTGAATATTTGCGGAACTACTCTGGAAAAAATCCGCAAAACTGGGATGTATATGTTCCTTATGCCATGTACTGTCATAATTCTTCAGTACACACCTCCACAGGGTTTCAACCACATGAAGTCGTGTATGGATTGTTGCCACACAACGCCTGGATTGTTCTTCTATTTTGTTTATATTTTGCTGCAATTTTTGATCATCTGATAGTAGTTCATGCATGGTAGAATTAACATTATTCATGACTGAAGAGACTATGCGTTCCTGTGATAGATGAACATGTTTATCCTCGGAATGTGCTAGATCCTCAATGTTTTTGTAAAAGAATTCTGCATCTTGATCAGAGCAAACTCCAAAAAGAATGTTTGCTAGCCTTCCTACTGCATTAATCAACCCGCGGGGTTGTCGATTTGGATGTTCAGAAGTTCTGTGGTTTGACCCAAGGATTCGTATGACAGAATTGAAATTTGATTCAATTTCTTGCATCAACGGAAACGTGGATTGTATGAAATCCGTACACGCACTAGTTAAGATCGAGTCATCTCTTTTTTTCAGTTGAATACAAACGTCTCCCGTTTGATCATGGAATTTCTGGAGTATTTGGTACTTCATGTAATAAGTTGTCAGATTTACGTAAGTGATGAAATCCCAATTTGTGTAAGATATGCGAAGGGGTCCCATTGCTTCAAAGTATAAGCCTGATGAGTTCTGGAATGAAGTAACTTGAAAACGTCCGCTCTGAGAGTTTGAAAGTCCACAACATAACAGTGAGATTCTGAAACACAATTTAGATTTCATTCATGAAATTTCTTCAATAGATTTTTGTGCAATTTTACATGTTTATTTTTTTTTAATATGGTCACATTCGAAGAGTCTGTATTAGTTTCCACCACTGTGAATGGTCCTAACCACTTAGGTGCTAATTTTCCTTTACTTGCTTTTTCTTGCACTATGACTTTATCACCTACATTGATTTGCAATGGTACTGCTGTACGATCATATCGCTCCTGCGATTTGTGTTTTGATTTCATTTGTTGATCTGTTACCATCTGATGCGTTTCTTGCATAAGACGTTTCATTTCATATTAGTAGTCTTGATAGTTATACTGAGGTTCTGGCTTACGACTTAGAGAATTTGGTATTGATAACGCGAATACACATTTCAAAGTACAAACTAAAATGTCCCGAAACTTAAACAGAAAAAACTATTCAAAATATTTAGTTCAATAAAGAAGGATAGTATGGCACCAGGTTATCAATGTTTAAAATATTCGGCAAAAGTTAAATTATAAAAAAAAATTGAAGAAAGGTGGTGGCACCCGCCAGCAAATGCATTTTAGAATACAAAAAAGAAATTTGAAAAAAATTTACAGTAGAAACACACATAACGAAGTTCAAACTAAAATGTCCCGAAACTTAAACAGAAAAAACTACTCAAAATATTTAGTTCATTGAAGAATGATTATTCATGGGTCACCAAGTTATCAATTTTCATATCAATACAAAATATTCAACTCGAGTTACACTACTAAAAAAAAAAAATTGAAGGGAGGTGTTGGCACCCGCAAGCAAATTGAATTAAGAAAACAAAAAAGAAATTTGAAAAAAATTTACAGTAGAAACACACATAACGAAGTTCAAACTAAAATGTCCCGAAACTTAAACAGAAAAAACTATTCAAAATATTTAGTTCATTAAAGAATGATTATTCATGGGGCACCAGATTGACAATGTTTAAAAAAATTGGCTAGAGTTAAAATCATAGAAAAAAAAAATTTGAAGGAAGGTGGTGGCGCCCGCCAGCAAATGCATTTTTGAATACAAAAAAAAATTATATAAATTATATTGTGGGAATACACATTACAAACATAAAACTAAAATCTCCAAAATCTTAAACAGAAAAAACTATTCAAAATATTTAGTTCATTAAAGAATGATTATTCATGGGTCACCAAGTTATCAATTTTCATATCAATACAAAATATTCAACTCGAGTTACACTACTAAAAAAAAAAAAATTGAAGGGAGGTGTTGGCGCCCGCAGGCAAATAGATTTTAAAAAACAAAAAAGAAATATGAAAAAAATTTACAGTAGAAACACACATAACGAAGTTCAAACTAAAATGTCCCGAAACTTAAACAGAAAAAACTATTCAAAATATTTAGTTCATTAAAGAATGATTATTCATGGGGCACCAGATTGACAATGTTAAAAAAAATTCGCTAGAGTTAAGATCATAAAAAAAAAAATTTGAAGGAAGGTGGTGGCGCCCGCCAGCAAATGCATTTTTGAATACAAAAAAAATGTATATAAATTATATTGTGGGAATACACATTACAAACATAAAACTAAAATCTCCAAAATCTTAAACAGAAAAAATTATTCAAAATATTTAGTTTATTAAAGAATGATTATTCATGGGGCACCAGATTGTCAATGTTTAAAAATTTGGATAGAGTTAAAAACATAAAAAAAAAAAATTGAAGTGAGGTGTTGGCGCCCGCAGGCAAATAGATTTTAGAAAACAAAAAAAAAAATTTGACTGTATGATACATATTACAAAGTTCAAACTAAAATGTCCCGAAACCTTAACAGAAAAAACTATTCAAAATATTTAGTTCATTGAAGAATGATTATTCATGGGGCACCAGATTGTCAATGTTTAAAAATTTGGATAGAGTTAAAAACATAAAAAAAAAAAATTGAAGTGAGGTGTTGGCGCCCGCAGGCAAATAGATTTTAGAAAACAAATAAAAAATTTGGAAAAAAATTTAGAAAAAACTATTCAAAATATTAAGTTCATTAAAGAATGATAATTCATGGGGCACCAAGTTATCAATTTTCAAGTCAATACAAAATATTCAACTAGTTACAGTACTAAAAAAAAAAAAATTGAAGGGAGGGGTTGGCGCCGACAGGCAAATTGAATTTAGATAACAAAAAAGAAATTTGACTGTATGAATACACATTTCAAAGTTCAAACTAAAATGTCCCGAAACTTAAACAGAAAAAACTATTCAAAATATTTAGTTCAATAAAGGAGGATAGTATGGCACCAGGTTATCAATGTTTAAAATATTCGGCAAAAGTTAAATTATAAAAAAAAATTGAAGGAACGTGGTGGCACCCGCCAGCAAATGCATTTTAGAATACAAAAAAAATTTATATAAATTATATTGTGGGAATACACATTACAAGCATAAAACTAAAATCTCCAAAATCTTAAACAGAAAAAACTATTGAAAATATTTAGTTCATTAAAGAATGATTATTCATGGGTCACCAAGTTATCAATTTTCATATCAATACAAAATATTCAACTCGAGTTACACTACTAAAAAAAAAAAAATTGAAGGAAGGTGGTGGCGCCCGCCAGCAAATGCATTTTAGAATACAAAAAAAAATGTATATAAATTATATTGTGGGAATACACATTACAAACATAAAACTAAAATCTCCAAAATCTTAAACAGAAAAAATTATTCAAAATATTTAGTTTATTAAAGAATGATTATTCATGGGGCACCAAGTTATCAATTTTCAAGTCAATACAAAATATTCAACTAGAGTTACAGTACTAAAAAAAAAAAAAATTGAAGGGAGGTGTTGGCGCCCGCAGGCAAATAGATTTTAAAAAACAAAAAAAAAATTTGGAAAAAAATTTAGAAAAAACTATTCAAAATATTTAGTTTATTAAAGAATGATTATTCATGGGGCACCAAGTTATCAATTTTCATATCAAAAAAAAATATTCAACTCGAGTTACACTACTAAAAAAAAAAAATTGAAGGGAGGTGTTAGCGCCCGCAGGCAAATAGATTTTAGAAAACAAAAAAAAAAATTTGACTGTATGATACATATTACAAAGTTCAAACTAAAATGTCCCGAAACCTTAACAGAAAAAACTATTCAAAATATTTAGTTCATTAAAGAATGATTATTCATGGGGCACCAGATTGTCAATGTTTAAAAATTTGGATAGAGTTAAAAACATAAAAAAAAAAAATTGAAAGGAGGTGTTGGCGCCCGCAGGCAAATAGATTTTAGAAAACAAAAAAAAAAATTTGGAAAAAAATTTAGAAAAAACTATTCAAAATATTAAGTTCATTAAAGAATGATAATTCATGGGGCACCAAGGTATCAATTTTCAAGTCAATACAAAATATTCAACTAGTTACAGTACTAAAAAAAAAAAAATTGAAGAGAGGGGTTGGCGCCCGCAGGCAAATTGAATTTAGATAACAAAAAAGAAATTTGACTGTATGAATACACATTTCAAAGTTCAAACTAAAATGTCCCGAAACTTAAACAGAAAAAACTATTCAAAATATTTAGTTCAATAAAGAAGGATAGTATGGCACCAGGTTATCAATGTTTAAAATATTCGGCAAAAGTTAAATTATAAAAAAAAATTGAAGGAATGTGGTGGCACCCGCCAGCAAATGCATTTTAGAATACAAAATAAATTTATATAAATTATATTGTGGGAATACACATTACAAACATAAAACTAAAATCTCCAAAATCTTAAACAGAAAAAACTATTCAAAATATTTAGTTCATTAAAGAATGATTATTCATGGGTCACCAAGTTATCAATTTTCATATCAATACAAAATATTCAACTCGAGTTACACTACTAAAAAAAAAAAAATTGAAGGGAGGTGTTGGCACCCGCAAGCAAATTGAATTTAGAAAACAAAAAAGAAATTTGAAAAAAATTTACAGTAGAAACACACATAACGAAGTTCAAACTTAAATGTCCCGAAACTTAAACAGAAAAAACTATTCAAAATATTTAGTTCATTAAAGAATGATTATTCATGGGGCACCAGATTGACAATGTTTAAAAAAATTGGCTAGAGTTAAAATCATAAAAAAAAAAATTTGAAGGAAGGTGGTGGCGCCCGCCAACAAATGCATTTTTGAATACAAAAAAAATTTATATAAATTATATTGTGGGAACACACATTACAAACATAAAACTAAAATCTCCAAAATCTTAAACAGAAAAAATTATTCAAAATATTTAGTTTATTAAAGAATGATTATTCATGGGGCACCAAGTTATCAATTTTCAAGTCAATACAAAATATTCAACTAGAGTTACAGTACTAAAAAAAAAAAAAAATTGAAGGGAGGTGTTGGCGCCCGCAGGCAAATAGATTTTAGAAAACAAAAATAAACTTTGGAAAAAATTTGACTGTATGAATAAACATTTCAAGGTTCAAACTAAAATGTCCCGAAAACTTAACAGAAAATACTATGTAAAATATTTAGTTCATTAAAGAATGATTATTCATGGGGCACCAGATTGTCAATGTTTAAAAATTTGGCTAGAGTTAAAAACATAAAAAAAAAAAATTGAAGAGAGGTGTTGGCGCCCGCAGGCAAATTGATTTTAAAAAAAATTAAGAAAAAACTATTCAAAATATTTAGATCATTAAAGAATGATTATTCATGGGGCACCAGATTGTCAATGTTTAAAAAATTTGGCTAGAATTAAAAACATAAAAAAAAAAAATTGAAGGGAGGTGTTGGCGCCCGCAGGCAAATAGATTTTAGAAAACAAAAAAAAAAAATTGGAAAAAATTTAGAAAAAACTATTCAAAATATTAAGTTCATTAAAGAATGGTAATTCATGGGGCACCAAGTTATCAATTTTCAAGTCAATACAAAATATTCAACTAGTTACAGTACTAAAAAAAAAAAATTGAAAGGAGGTGTTGGCGCCCGCAGGCAAATAGATTTTAAAAAACAAAAAAGAAATTTGGAAAAAAATTTAGAAAAAACTATTCAAAATATTTAGTTTAATTAAAGAATGATTATTCATGGGGCACCAAGTTATCAATTTTCATATCAAAACAAAATTTTCAACTAGAGTAACACTACTAAAAAAAAAAAATTGAAGGGAGGTGTTGGCGCCCGCAGGCAAATAGATTTTAGAAAACAAAAAAAAAAATTGGAAAAAATTTGACTGTATGATACACATTACAAAGTTCAAACTAAAACGTCCCGAAACTTAAACAGAAAAAACTATTCAAAATATTTAGATCATTAAAGAATGATTATTCATGGGGCACCAGATTGTCAATGTTTAAAAAATTTGGCTAGAATTAAAAACATAAAAAAAAAAAATTGAAGGGAGGTGTTGGCGCCCGCAGGCAAATAGATTTTAGAAAACAAAAAAAAAATTTGGAAAAAAATTTAGAAAAAACTATTCAAAATATTTAGTTTAATTAAAGAATGATTATTCATGGGGCACCAAGTTATCAATTTTCATATCAAAACAAAATTTTCAACTAGAGTAACACTACTAAAAAAAAAAAATTGAAGGGAGGTGTTGGCGCCCGCAGGCAAATAGATTTTAGAAAACAAAAAAAAAAATTGGAAAAAATTTGACTGTATGATACACATTACAAAGTTCAAACTAAAACGTCCCGAAACTTAAACAGAAAAAACTATTTAAAATATTTAGTTCATTAAAGAATGATTATTCATGGGGCACCAGATTGTCAATGTTTAAAAATTTGGCTAGAGTTAAAAACATAAAAAAAAAAAATTGAAGAGAGGTGTTGGCGCCCGCAGGCAAATAGATTTTAAAAAAAATTAAGAAAAAACTATTCAAAATATTTAGATCATTAAAGAATGATTATTCATGGGGCACCAGATTGTCAAATGTTTAAAAAATTTGGCTAGAATTAAAAACATAAAAAAAAAAAATTGAAGGGAGGTGTTGGCGCCCGCAGGCAAATAGATTTTAGAAAACAAAAAAAAAAATTGGAAAAAAATTTAGATAAAACTATTCAAAATATTAAGTTCATTAAAGAATGATAATTCATGGGGCACCAAGTTATCAATTTTCATATCAATAAAAAATATTCAACTAGAGTTACACTACTAAAAAAAAAAAAATTGAAGGGAGGTGTTGGCGCCGACAGGCAAATTGAATTTAGATAACAAAAAAGAAATTTGACTGTATGAATACACATTTCAAAGTTCAAACTAAAATGTCCCGAAACTTAAACAGAAAAAACTATTCAAAATATTTAGTTCAATAAAGGAGGATAGTATGGCACCAGGTTATCAATGTTTAAAATATTCGGCAAAAGTTAAATTATAAAAAAAAATTGAAGGAACGTGGTGGCACCCGCCAGCAAATGCATTTTAGAATACAAAAAAAGTTTATATAAATTATATTGTGGGAATACACATTACAAGCATAAAACTAAAATCTCCAAAATCTTAAACAGAAAAAACTATTGAAAATATTTAGTTCATTAAAGAATGATTATTCATGGGTCACCAAGTTATCAATTTTCATATCAATACAAAATATTCAACTCGAGTTACACTACTAAAAAAAAAAAATTGAAGGAAGGTGGTGGCGCCCGCCAGCAAATGCATTTTAGAATACAAAAAAAAATGTATATAAATTATATTGTGGGAATACACATTACAAACATAAAACTAAAATCTCCAAAATCTTAAACAGAAAAAATTATTCAAAATATTTAGTTTATTAAAGAATGATTATTCATGGGGCACCAAGTTATCAATTTTCAAGTCAATACAAAATATTCAACTAGAGTTACAGTACTAAAAAAAAAAAAAATTGAAGGGAGGTGTTGGCGCCCGCAGGCAAATAGATTTTAAAAAACAAAAAAAAAATTTGGAAAAAAATTTAGAAAAAACTATTCAAAATATTTAGTTTATTAAAGAATGATTATTCATGGGGCACCAAGTTATCAATTTTCATATCAAAAAAAAATATTCAACTCGAGTTACACTACTAAAAAAAAAAAATTGAAGGGAGGTGTTAGCGCCCGCAGGCAAATAGATTTTAGAAAACAAAAAAAAAAATTTGACTGTATGATACATATTACAAAGTTCAAACTAAAATGTCCCGAAACCTTAACAGAAAAAACTATTCAAAATATTTAGTTCATTAAAGAATGATTATTCATGGGGCACCAGATTGTCAATGTTTAAAAATTTGGATAGAGTTAAAAACATAAAAAAAAAAAATTGAAAGGAGGTGTTGGCGCCCGCAGGCAAATAGATTTTAGAAAACAAAAAAAAAAATTTGGAAAAAAATTTAGAAAAAACTATTCAAAATATTAAGTTCATTAAAGAATGATAATTCATGGGGCACCAAGGTATCAATTTTCAAGTCAATACAAAATATTCAACTAGTTACAGTACTAAAAAAAAAAAAATTGAAGAGAGGGGTTGGCGCCCGCAGGCAAATTGAATTTAGATAACAAAAAAGAAATTTGACTGTATGAATACACATTTCAAAGTTCAAACTAAAATGTCCCGAAACTTAAACAGAAAAAACTATTCAAAATATTTAGTTCAATAAAGAAGGATAGTATGGCACCAGGTTATCAATGTTTAAAATATTCGGCAAAAGTTAAATTATAAAAAAAAATTGAAGGAATGTGGTGGCACCCGCCAGCAAATGCATTTTAGAATACAAAATAAATTTATATAAATTATATTGTGGGAATACACATTACAAACATAAAACTAAAATCTCCAAAATCTTAAACAGAAAAAACTATTCAAAATATTTAGTTCATTAAAGAATGATTATTCATGGGGCACCAGATTGACAATGTTTAAAAAAATTGGCTAGAGTTAAAATCATAAAAAAAAAAAATTGAAGGGAGGTGTTGGCGCCCGCAGGCAAATAGATTTTAGAAAACAAAAAAAAAAAATTGGAAAAAATTTAGAAAAAACTATTCAAAATATTAAGTTCATTAAAGAATGATTATTCATGGGGCACCAAGTTATCAATTTTCAAGTCAATACAAAATATTCAACTAGTTACAGTACTAAAAAAAAAAAATTGAAAGGAGGTGTTGGCGCCCGCAGGCAAATAGATTTTAAAAAACAAAAAAGAAATTTGGAAAAAAATTTAGAAAAAACTATTCAAAATATTTAGTTTAATTAAAGAATGATTATTCATGGGGCACCAAGTTATCAATTTTCATATCAAAACAAAATTTTCAACTAGAGTAACACTACTAAAAAAAAAAAATTGAAGGGAGGTGTTGGCGCCCGCAGGCAAATAGATTTTAGAAAACAAAAAAAAAAATTGGAAAAAATTTGACTGTATGATACACATTACAAAGTTCAAACTAAAACGTCCCGAAACTTAAACAGAAAAAACTATTTAAAATATTTAGTTCATTAAAGAATGATTATTCATGGGGCACCAGATTGTCAATGTTTAAAAATTTGGCTAGAGTTAAAAACATAAAAAAAAAAAATTGAAGAGAGGTGTTGGCGCCCGCAGGCAAATAGATTTTAAAAAAAATTAAGAAAAAACTATTCAAAATATTTAGATCATTAAAGAATGATTATTCATGGGGCACCAGATTGTCAATGTTTAAAAAATTTGGCTAGAATTAAAAACATAAAAAAAAAAAATTGAAGGGAGGTGTTGGCGCCCGCAGGCAAATAGATTTTAGAAAACAAAAAAAAAATTTGGAAAAAAATTTAGAAAAAACTATTCAAAATATTTAGTTTAATTAAAGAATGATTATTCATGGGGCACCAAGTTATCAATTTTCATATCAAAACAAAATTTTCAACTAGAGTAACACTACTAAAAAAAAAAAATTGAAGGGAGGTGTTGGCGCCCGCAGGCAAATAGATTTTAGAAAACAAAAAAAAAAATTGGAAAAAATTTGACTGTATGATACACATTACAAAGTTCAAACTAAAACGTCCCGAAACTTAAACAGAAAAAACTTTTTAAAATATTTAGTTCATTAAAGAATGATTATTCATGGGGCACCAGATTGTCAATGTTTAAAAATTTGGCTAGAGTTAAAAACATAAAAAAAAAAAATTGAAGAGAGGTGTTGGCGCCCGCAGGCAAATAGATTTTAAAAAAAATTAAGAAAAAACTATTCAAAATATTTAGATCATTAAAGAATGATTATTCATGGGGCACCAGATTGTCAATGTTTAAAAAATTTGGCTAGAATTAAAAACATAAAAAAAAAAAATTGAAGGGAGGTGTTGGCGCCCGCAGGCAAATAGATTTTAGAAAACAAAAAAAAAAATTGGAAAAAAATTTAGAAAAAACTATTCAAAATATTAAGTTCATTAAAGAATGATAATTCATGGGGCACCAAGTTATCAATTTTCATATCAATAAAAAATATTCAACTAGAGTTACACTACTAAAAAAAAAAAAATTGAAGGGAGGTGTTGGCGCCCGCAGGCAAATAGATTTTAGAAAACAAAAAAAAAAATTGGAAAAAATTTGACTGTATGATACACATTACAAAGTTCAAACTAAAACGTCCCGAAACTTAAACAGAAAAAACTATTTAAAATATTTAGTTCATTAAAGAATGATAATTTATGGGGCACCAAGTTATCAATTTTCAAGTCAATACAAAATATTCAACTAGAGTTACACTACTAAAAAAAAAAAATTGAAGGGAGGTGTTGGCGCCCGCAGGCAAATAGATTTTAGAAAACAAAAAAGAAATTTGGAAAAATTTTTACTTTAGGAACACGCTAGTACACCCAGGTATAGCCGGTTAATCTTGAAAAATATTTATACAAAAAAATCTACTAGAGTTAAATGAATTGAAAAAAAAATTGTTTGAGAAATCTGTGTGAAATAACACTAAACAAAAGAATACGCTGGAAGCTAAATACTGCAATACATATTAACTACAATCCAAAAACTAGGTATTGTTTACATTATAATAATACGAACAGTTATTATGATCAGAGGTGTATCATCGTAATATATGTATTAGAAAATGTATAAAAACGAATGTAATTTATTTATAAAGGATGCAATAAAATTAAATCAGAAAAAGGTCCTGCACGGTCTCTATTATGTGATTGTATTTATGAAGGACATAAAATAATGTTTAATTTAAAATAATATTGTATTTGGCTGGGTCTACAGTCAATATTAAATAACAAACTATAAAGTCTAAATGCAAATAAAAACATAGTCAGATATCTGTTTTAGTCTTTGTAAATATGTGCGGAAAAAAATTAGATTTAGTACAATGTAAAAAAATGTGGAAAGAAAACCCTGAGAATTCTTCGACAGTAGGATAATAAAACACAATACTATATTATATTAAATTAAAACTATTGATTTTATACATTTTCTATTTACAAAAGCTCATAAGTATTGAAAACCTTATAAAATCCTAAAAAAATTATATTTTGTTATATTTTAAAATACATTTTATAATTTGTTGAGTTAAAAAAATCATTATTTAATGTTGGCTGTATTTAAGTTTTTAATAACTATACTGGTACAACTCTAGTACAACTCTTTAAGACCGTGTTAAAAACTATAATAATTAGTTAACGTCTAATTTACTGTCCTATCCTAACCTAACCTAACATAACCAAATTAATAATATTTAAATATTTTCTTTCATTGTTATCTTTACAATATCGAATACCTTTATAGTTAGTAGGAAAAGATCATCGCAAAGCTCACGACCAGTGATTGTAGCCGTCTATCATTACCATAGCTTCAACTAACCTTAGGTTTACCAAACTAGCCTTCTTATATGACTAATTACATTAGGACACTTTGAATAAAAAGTTCCTGAGTTGCAGGTTGCCGAACTTATAAGTGATTGGTTATCAAGTTGATCCTTAGATTGTTGACACCTTAGTTCCCCTCGAAGACCGCTGGTAAGACTATTACCATATACTATTATGTCCTATCCATTATGTTATATCTATATTATCTATGATGGAGCCATACCCAGCTCACTCGTGTAAACAATTTGAAGCACATAAAAGCGATTAATTAGAATAAAAGAAAAGGAAATACTATGGCATACCGTAAAAGTTAGAAGAGCTAAAATGATAGGACATCTACTACGCCATGAGAGTCTAACAAAAACCGTCATAGAAGGCGACGTTGAAGGCCATATAGGAAGAGGAAGACCAAGGATGGAGTATATGAAGCAATTAATGAGTGACATGGGGAAGAATAGTTATAAAAAACTAAAGGAATTGAGTAATGATAGGGAAGCATGGAGAACTGCAGCAAACCAATCTAAGGATTGAAGACTAAAAAAAAGCGATTAACGAATCTCTATTAATGATAATATGAAATCCCAGACCTGTCCCCCATACTCTGATATTAAGAGCCCAGCCCACCTTCATATTCTCTATGCAAAAAGTAAATTTAAGACAAATTTGTAAATCAATGCACAGTCTCTCTATTGTACTAATATTTGTGATTTCATTAATTTTCAGTATTTTGTATAATTAGTAATAATTAGTAAACCTAACCTACTGAGGCAACCTTGAGGCATTTCCTTTTAGGAAATTAATTAAATCCTCAAACATAACTCTTAATTCAAGAGTTTGTAACTAATACAATCATAATATAATATGAGTATAGTACATTACGTAATATTTTTTTATAATATTTACTGTTAGTGAAATATTAAGTTTGTATTTCTAATATAATATATGTTATGATATTTATGGACGACACTTGCACCATGGTCCCTCGATATAGTAATGTGGCGACCCGGCACATCTCTTTTAGATAAATGATTAAATACTTAATCAAGTCTTCCAAATTACTAAACATTTATGTTTTGTAGATAATTTGATGAAAAATTTAAAATTGAAGAGAGACTGTGTGAATTAACAAAATTTGTGGTATGAAATGTTTATTTGAACACCTGTTATAATGTATTATATTGAACTTAAGTTAATTTTTTATAATGTACTATAGTAAACATTTGAACGTTTATTACAATATACGTATATTATACATAGATTTCAAGTATGATTATTTTTAGTTTTTTTTTTTGAAAGTTACCCACCTACTACAATACAAGACACTTTATTTTTATATTTTGAACATCTATATAAACTAAATTTCAGACCCATAGTTTAGTATTTAAAGTTTGTATGATCAAAGTCGTGGAACCAAATTTTATCAGACTCTACTAGAATGTTGTAGTTAAATTAAACTATAATATAGGTATGTGGAATAACAGTACCTAACCTTCTATTATAATTTCTTATGAATATAATATTTTAAGTAATAACTCAAATTTAGCACTTTTACGGTACTTAATACATTTTCCTAATATTTTAACAGAAATTATGGAGCTAAAAATATAGAAATACCTATATTATGTCACGGTCCATAGTTGATAGTTTTGTTTCATTTATAATAATAATGCTTTTTAATATACTTTTTCATAAATTAATATTTATTACAGTTGGCTTTTATGATTTATTTGAACTATTAGTACGTATTTTTTTGGGGAGATCCCTATTATTACAACACCGTTACCAATATGCGTTTTTTTCTGGTTAGTTAATATAATTCCATGTTTTCATGATTTCTTCGTATTTATGCTTATTTTCTTAAAATATTTTTATATTTTCGGTTCATCCGTTACCTACCTACCAAGTGTGTAAATAAAGAATTTTTTTTGTAAGCCAATTTGAATTATTATTTATTAATTTAAAAAAATTTTAATAAAAACGTTTTCATTCAGTATTTTTTTGAATATTTTATTATTTTTAATATTTTTGAATATTTCAGTGCATATATTTGCCTGTTTTTAGTGCATACATGCAGGCAAATATTTAACACTTAAGAGGATGTCAGATTTTTAGCGCACCATTTATTTCTCTCTCCGACCCACGCACAATCATTTTAGTGTTTTCTTAATCGTACATTTGGTATGCTACGCGTGGGTCAAAGATGGAAAACAAATAGTGCGCTGACATCCCAACCAGCAACAAGTTTACACGAGTGAGCTGGGTATGGCTCCATCATAGATAATAAAGATATGGATAGGACATAATGGTCTTATCAGCGGTCTTCGTCCTTCGAGGGGAACAACTGAGGCCAAATAAAGTATACTCATATCGAGTATCGACTATCAATATAAAGGAGCCTCAATTGCCTTCCCCTCCGGGAACGCCGCCTCAAATGTATTTAACATAGGCGTAGACTATCCATGGTGTCAAAAATCAGAGGATCAACTTGATAATCAAACACTTAAGTTCGGCAACCTAGCTGCAGCAACTCAGGATCTTTTTATTCAAAGTGTTCTAATGAGTCATAAGAAGGTTAGTTAGGTAAACCTATGGTTAGTTGAAGCTAGTGGCCTTTGCAATTCAAGATCTTTTCCTACGTATTCGGCATTGTTAACATAACTATTCTACCTTTACACTTTTTCTTCCCCCGTCTCTCACAGCTATATACAGGTTCAGCCACTCTCATTCCACACCTCCATATGATCGGTATTCTGTCTATCCATCTCTTCTTCAGTCTTCTCGCCCCTCATTTCCCACCTAAATTAACTAACTTCTATAACCACTCTCACTATCTCTTATCATACAGCGACCGAACCACCTAAACCTATTCTCTCTTGTTTTCACTACAATATGTACACTAACCTACACTACCCTTAATTAATTAATTTCTTATTCTATCCTCTTTTGTACCTTAACACCTAACTTATTATTCTCATGTCTGCTACCCTCACTCCACTTACCTACCCTAACCTTACATTTCTTTTTCATCTTTCCCTTTCATACACCAAACATTCTGAAATCCTGTTGACCCATTTCCTTATCTTCGCCATATCACATACTTCCTAATTCCCATTCACTCAGTCTCTAGTTACCTACAAGTCATCGTACTTGATTATCGGTGAAAATATTTAAATATCATTGAGTTAATTCCCTACTAGAAAGAATTGCTTAAAAAAATATCATACCTCACCAATTTTCTAATTTTGAACACGACTTTATTGATAGCCCGAATAGTGTTATACCAGTATAGTTACAATACAAATATTGAAAAATTTCGGGCAATACATACTTTGATCAATTAACAATAATAAAAAAAAAAACCTACTGAGAAATAAGAAAATACATACCCCGTGACGGAATCAAAATCTGCTACGAAACTGAGTCTTCGAAGCACTGAAACGTTCACACATTTCAATCTGCTTATGATATAATATTATTCCCAGTTTGATAACTTTCACTGACGAATACCATTTCTGAAATAACACGCATCTTATGCAGTAAAATGTTCTACAATATTCTAATGACCTATGCGTTACAGTCTACAGATATTATATAAACCTACCAATAAATACCTAATATTAATTTTTATTACACAGAGTTTGTATTTTTAAATGTTGTATTCAAGGATTTATTAGTTTTATTTTTATACCTAACAAAAATTACATTTATTCACAAGTCAGTTATCAACTAGAACTCGACTACGAGAAAGACAGCGTTTGGATTGTACGGACTGGCGTATAATTTATTATTATTATACATTGCGCCTTTGGTAGGTAGTAGTAAACGTATATGCTTCTAGTTAACAGATTTTCGTGACAATAAAAATTTAATTCAAGTCTAAAAAGTAAGTAAATGTAAGCCCCAAAATAATATGAAAATAAACTTATGCATAAACATCGACTTTTTCAGTGAAACCTAGCTGTACTGCAGCACACGCTGTCGTCGAAGAAACAGCTATCTTCATCCGTCTCTATCTCTCTCTACATCTCGCTAATCGAAACTTATCTAGTATACAATACTAGTATCTTTATGATCTGTAATATATTCTAGTGTTCGATGAAAAAGATTGAAATAAGATAAAAATACATATTTTTTTGGTTTTGAATATGAAAGCTGTGAGACGATTGATATGAATTTTGTGAGAAATCTAGAGGTACTAGAAAACTGAGACGAGTGTGTTGAATGAAATAAATTAAAAAATTGAAAAACACAACAATCGCTTAAAAATTAATTTAATTCAAATAATGAGATGAACCTTATTAGACCATTTAAATTTTCCAGAACGAGCCCCCAGTTGTTGGTCGCATGCTAGTTTTTACTAGACCACAAGTTTATAGACATTCTATAATGCATTCTCCTACCGGTGGCCCTAGACACTGTTGGGGAAATAATATTTCTTTAGTAATTAAATTACGATACGAATAATAAGTTACGTAGGTACTTGTCCAATACTCGACTACCAGAATTTAAATTAATGAATGTGATATACCTAGGTAACCTATCAATCGATTCTAAAACAGAAACTTAACCTAGGTACAAATAATATCATAATATCAAATAGTGAAATGTGAACATTTGAAGAAAATTTCCTATAGGTATATCCCGTAAAACCCCCAAAATAAAACGTACGTTTGAGGTGTTCTCTTAAAACCCAAATGTTTAATACCCGTATCCCGTATGCGTAGAAAATGTATGTTTCACATTTAACGAAAACTAAAACTATCGTGACGGAACGGAATTACGAAGAACGTATAAGACAAAAATAATCGTCACCAAGTGGTAGGTATAATCTGCTATGTACTTACAAATCATATTAAATAACATTAATCATTATGTACCTATTTTCTTATTTTATTAGGTAGGTATAAAAACCTACCTTATTCCTACTTATAAAAGCATTGCCTAATCATTGATTTCAAATTTTAAAAATTATTCTACTATAACAATAAATTAACAGTTGTAGGCAAAGTATTATAATTTAAGGTATTTTTCATAATATCTTAATTTTTGTACAGTGTACACCTATAACAACTGGATTTTAAAAACTACTCTACGCCTAGCGAGTATAAGTTTGTCTGACAATAAATATTTACATTAAGTCTACCGTCCTAATCATAGAAAATATATATATGGTCCTAACCGATGGATGATGTATATTTTTACATTATCTTCAAAAAAACATTTATTAGTTTCTATGCGGTAAATTGAACTCAAATTTACAATATAGATAACGGTTTTTTTACTTGGTAACCATTTATTTATTACTTGGTTTATTAACAAATTCTAATTGATATAAAATAGTAATTAAATAAAAAATAGTTTTATTGATCCCAATACTTAAAAATAATGTTTCAAATAAAATAATAAAAAGAATTTAAGAAATACCTATTTAATACATAAATAACAAAATAACTAAATAAATTCGTATTTTTTTTAAAACATTTTCACGCCTCCTCTCTTACGAAATTGGGTCACTTCTCCTTAGAGTAGCATAGGAGGTTATGAACACTTGAAATTGTGCATGTTAAAAAATCAGCCATATCCTCCTCCCCCCCCCCCTTGACAAAATCATTTGACTCATTTAGCTACTTTTTGAATTAAGAACGTTACATTGAACATACAAAACGGTATACCTACCTACATAATAGTTATCAACCTAAAACGTTAAGTTATAAATAGGACGTAGATTTAAATGCATTAAAAACAAGAAAAATGCCTTAAAATATTTGACTTCAACCCATATAAATGTTCTAATTTCATTTTTCAATTCGTTGATAATATATGAAACGAATTCTTTGCTTGGGCAGCAATGTTTTAGAAAATTCAGAAAATGCAGTTTATATTTAAATATTATAAATAATAATTTCTGATGCATTCATGCTGAAGAGTGAGGGGGTGGACAATCAGCCGAACCGAAATCTAACATCTTAAACACTTAATATAAACAATTTTTCACACACGCGTCATGGTATGAAAATAAAAAATATTTATAATTCATATTTATACCGATTTATGCCGATCTTCTATATTAATAATAATTATAAATATATAGCAATAACAAATCATTTTTGAATAGCGGCCCACCTGAAAGTTCCCAGTATCCCGCCGGCACAGTCCGCCCCTGGTTCATATTGTAACCAAAAAATCTATTATAAACACAGTTACTTTTTATCGATATTATAAGTTAAAATTTGGACGAAATTACATATTAAAACCAAGAAGAACGATTATAGTTATTTTGTTGTAATTTAAAAATAGTAGGTATTCGCGGATTTATGAAACTTTTAGAGTATATTATTATAATTTATATACACGATGACACTTTCAAATGTAATTTTTTGGGCAAAAATGACTTTAACCTACTATATTGTAGGTACTAATGCCTAATAGTAAAAGAAATTACTTTAATCTCAGTATAAGTTATTAGTTAACGATATCTTTGCTCAGAATCGTTTTTCGTTTGTTCGTTTTGTATTTTAATAATTTATCCATGGATATGTTATTATTACTAATAATTATAGTAGGTGTGTTTGTTCTATTTCATTAATTATTTTAATACTATACCAATAAATTATATATAAATTAATAATTTTTGAAGCATTGTGTTCGAAAAAATTTAAATAAATGTGATTTTAATTAGAGTCTTAATTTAATTTGAGTCTAACCTACCTATATGTAAAAAATAAATAAATTTAATAATAACTGTTTAACTTTTAGGGACATAAAAGGTAACAGATTCGTGTATGTAGTATTACACTATTTATATATAGGTATATTACGAGTATACGAGTATATGAGTAGATGCATTATTCATAAGTGCGCACACGTCAGGATAGGCTGCAGTTGACCATTCCGTGAATATTACTTTTATGTGTACTTGGTTATACGTCCCTAATCCCTATGATTTAGAATATATAGATATTAGGTGAACAATAGAAGTTAAGTATGTGACACTAAATTAATAGTTACCTATAACTTATAATAACGTTGTATTTGGAACAAAAAATTACCAGTTATTAATTAAAATTGTATCTTATGAGTTTATGACTATTATCAGTTATAAGCTATAACATATATTTCTATAAATTAAACCAAAACATATATATATTAAGTACCTTATATAGGTAAGCTCCTATTAATTATAATTATTCTACGAACAGGGACTGGAAAAACGACGACGACGTTTATATCTTGCGTATTTTATACATTTCTGGTTCGGAACTAAAATATGTGCATACAACACTTGGATAGCACATTTTTCGTGACATTAAATATTTATTTTAAGTCTTAAAAGTAAATTTAAGCCACAAAAGAATATAAAAACAAACTTACTTTAATTATCGACTCTTTTGGCGGAATCCGTGACGTGTGTGAACTGCGACGCCCATGAGGAAACGCTCCAGATTACAGAACTTAGAATATTGTAATTTATGAAAAATAAAATTGCATGAAACGCAGTAAGTTTTTTGCTCATGTTTTCTTTGCTTATTGAAATTTTAGAATTTTTAATCGACTGTGTCTCCTGCAACGATTTTGAGATTTGCTATAGATAAATAAATAAAATGATATTGATATTATACTAGGTACGCCAATATGATGAATCCACGGATATTATATAATGCGACTTTTTATATCAAAGAGTTCCGTGTTAAGGACCAATTTGTTTATTGAAATTTGATATGACAATAAAACAAAATTGGTTTTAAATTTTGAATTTGAATTATAATAATATGATATAGGTATTATTTAAATTATTATTTTAGTTTATCAATTTAATTATTGATTAAGGTGCACCATGGTGAATAGATATCAGAAGCACAAGAATTTTTTTATAAAAGTATATTGTATTTTATGAATTATTAAATAAAAATGTGATGACTGGATTTTAGAGTTAACATAAAGCCATAAACGTATACAGTAAATTCATCAAATACCATAATACCAACTAGATTTCTAAAACTCTAAGTATATAATTTAAGATTCTGAGCGGATCGATGACTGTATTAATTTTATAATGATGTGTTCTTTATTTTTTTAATATTTTCAATTATTTTTTCTTGTGGTCTGTGTAAATATATTTTTGGTGTTTTAAGGCTGCTGTAAGATCAATTTATGAGAATCCTTGCATTAAATTGTTAGGATTATTTGATATGAATAATTATTTTATAGAAGATACTTATTTATAGGTAAGTCGATCAGAAACTATATTTACACTGAATATGTTAATAGTAAAAAGCTATTAAAATATCTATTATTTGTATTTGTTTGTTAATAATAATTAAAACTTAAATATAAGTAGTTATCTTGTTCCTTTCATAAAATGTTTTTTAATTATTTTTACGAAGACGGTCTCGCGTATTTTATACATTGCGCTTTTGGGATTAAACTTATAAATGCTTCTACGTAACCCAGTTAACAGATTGTCCGTGGCAATAAATATTTAATTTAAGCCTAAAAAGTAAATGTAAAATAGTAATAATATGAAAACAAACTTACGCGTAAGCATCGACTCTTCCGGTGAAACCTAGCTAGAGTGCCGCCGCCGCCGAAGAAACTATCTTTATCCATCTTCATCTCGCTCTGAACTGAAACTTGAAAGTATCAAAATATATTATGAAAATAACCTGAATACCTGATCATAACGAAATGTGTGAGTTTGTGTTAAAACTTACATTATAATGTATACGGCTCATAACTGTCGGTCTACATCGATGGCTTATTACTTATTTGTTCACTGAAATTATTAAAATTGTTTATCGTCGCCGACGAATGTCGAAAATTGACGATTGCCATAGATATTATAAAATATATTATTTACTATGATAAATCCATAGAACTTTATATTATACTAAGTATCTATACAGTCTATTGATAAATATTAAATCGTATGTACTTTTACAGAAAGTAGGTACTTTGTGATCAGCAATGTACCTATTCTGGTTATCTATTTCAGTTATAGTTCGCATTCCAAATTTAACTGTGCGAAACTGGTCCGCAAGTTTATAGACATTTTATTATTCGAATGCATTATCCCACCAGTTACTCTAGACACAGTGTTTGAGAAGTTATATTTTTTTGGTACCTAATTAAATTACAATATGAATTATTATAAGTTACCTATGTAGGTACTTGTCCAAAACTCGACTACCGGGATTTAAATAAAAAAATGTGATTTATAGGTAATCTATTGGCTATTGATCTATTATAAAATAGAAATTTAACCTACCAATAATATCACGTTTTATCAAAATCCATTTTAGTTTTTGGTGTAACTTTAAGTCAAATGATCGTAGATAGCTCCCACATAGCATGCAAATATTAAATAAACATAAAATCAAAGTAGGCAAGTCAATGTTTAACCCTGAATAAGTATTGCCAACCAATTGGATATCAACTAAATTAATGTTAATTTAACACACTATAAATATGAAATGACATGGAACTCAATATGAAATAAGTATATATACTTTAAGGTTTAAAAAACCTTTAATCGTCAAGGTTCGTTAAGTACTCTTTAAACATTCCTTAATATTGTTTAATATTGAATAGATATTCTTTTAACACCAATATAACTTTTTTCACCTCCGATATATGTTTGTTGAATATTGAGCAGATTGTCGGTTTTTAACTAAAATATTCTAAAAAATAATTATATAGGTATATTTACAGCAATTTTTATACAATTAATTAATAGAATATTTACAGCAATTTTTATAAAATTAATTAATAGAATATTTAATAATTAAAATGTAAACTTAATAATTGCATAAAATTTCTTTATTATTTCAAAAATATTCAAAATATTTAATGTATTACATATTCAACATATATTGTTAAGCCCTATAACAATATAATAATAGTAAAACATAATGTACCTATACATTTATTTAGAATATAATATAATAGTATATATAGTTGAAATATGATATAACTAAAAGGCAAACCTAGCCTAGCTATACTATATTGTACATAATAATTACAAAATTAAATGATATTCATATTCAATGAAACATTTCTTTTTTCTTTTTTATGTTGAATGGTGCTTGAATGAGATAATACTTAATTTATTTTTCAATTTCATCGGTCGATGATTCATTATTCAATCGTTTAATTGATTTAACAGCATCTGGACAATAAAACAAATAACAATAATAATTATAAAAACAAAAATTAATAATTGCATTTTAATGGTAGAAGGCATATTATTATAATATATTAAACACATATTCATATTCCATCCATTAAACTCATATAGACCGGCATATATTACATTTATATGTATAATTATTATTTTAGATAATATAATATATCAAATATATAGGATTAAATTGCTTGAATCAAAGAAAAAGTATTAAATCATAGTTATAGCATTATTAAAATAGTTGTTTTGGAATTAAACATTTTGTATGTGAATTTTTGTAATTATTAAGTTCCATAAATAACTTATTGACTAAAATATATAATGAAAGTTATTAATTTAAAAAGGTAGCTGTTATATAAGACATTAAGAGTAAAACAAATTCTTAGTTATATTATATACTACCAGTTATTCATAATATTATAATATAATAGACAAAGAGAAGTAATAGAAGAATTTATGAGTGCATATTACGTAAAAATAAATAATATATTTACAACATATATAACTTACTAAATACCTATAACTTTTGAAATTGATAGATTTGCAAAACATTTTTTTTTATTTGCTCTGCCATTAAAATAATAGAAGGCTAAGATGTTGTCAGTGAACAAATATCCCATGATTCTTTTGACCATGACTTTGATACTTTTTCCGCCAAGTCCAGCTAACTGTTTAGTCTAAAATGTAATAAACAAAAAAAAAGGTGGATAAGTGGATGTCGCTCTGCTGTACGGTAGGTTACAAGTGGGTCACTGTAATGGATGGTGTTAAATTTGAATTCAATGATATAATATCATTGTATAAGAAAAACGATTCTGAGCGAAAACGGTCAGTCACCCTATGATATTACCAAGTATATTTGATGATATTATTGTGAATAAAGTAATTTATATATAACCTATTAACGTGGAGCCTTGTTTTAAATTTTCAATCCTTAGCCATAAAAGTTAAACATTTTATAAATTTTTAACCACAAAATAATTAATAAATTATAAATTTGATAAATGTTGTCAAAATTTGAACTTTAAATGCTTATAAAAAAAAATTGTGCAAATGTATTTTTAATATTTTTCAACTGCTATTAAAACGATATATCAGGAGTCTTGTATTAAATTTTTACACTTTTTGGCCCAACAGATAAAAATTTATTGATATTTATAGAAAAAAAAACTAAAAAAATTGAAAACTGACAATGTCCGTAAACAGCTCAAAAAGAGTCAAAATATTTTCAACATTTTATAGTGTATAGAAAATGCTAATATAAACATTCAGTGAAATTTTCAAGTATCTACAGTCATTCGTTTTTTAATTACAATAAAATAAAAAAAGGTGGGCAAGTGGATGTCGCTCTGCTGTACTGTAGGTTACAAGTGGGTCACTGTATAATGGATGGTATTAAATTTGAATTCAATGATATATCATTGTATAAGAAAAACGATTCTGAGTGGAGACGATATGTCAGTCTAGGTATAAGACATATTATACACTTATCTATGGTATTAAAAAAAAAATTGACCTATAATAAATTCCAAATTAATCATATCACAATATCCATTAGGTACATATAACGCGTTATACATCAACAACAAACCGTGATACTATCATCATAATATATCGATGAAAATATTACAAATTAGAAGTTTCAAGTGCCCACGAATAATATTATACAATCACAACAAAATAACTAAAATAGTTATTCTAGGTTTTTATGTAATTTCGTCCAAATTTGAACTTAAAATGACTATACAAATAAACTGTGCTTGTGTATTTTTTAGATTTTTTGGTAACCGAATTATCTATTTACATGGAATCTTGTTTTAAATTTTCAATCCTTAGCTATAAAAACTGAACATTTTATAATTTATTAATTACAATGGTTGATAATTTTCGAGATTTTGATAAATTCTGTCCAAATTTGATCTTTAAATGCTTATAAAAAAAAACTGTGCCTATGTATTTTCAATATTTTTCAACTGCTATTGTAAAAATATATCAGGAGTCTTGTATTAAATTTTTACACTTTTTGGCCCAACAGATAAAACTTTATTGATATTTATAGAAAAAAAAACTAAAAAAATTGAAAACTGAAAATGCCCGTAAACAGCTCAAAAAGTGTCAAAATATTTTCAAAATTGTATGGTGTATAGGAAATGCTAATATAAACATTCAGTGAAATTTTCATGTATCTACAGTTATTCGTTTTTGAATTACAAGAAAATAAGGAAATCGGTACATGAGAAATCGAGTGAATATCTAATGTTGTAAAAATATGAATTTAAAACGCTCATAAAAATTTAATTTGACTTTCTTGTAGAAATTTTTTTTTTGATAAAGTTAGACAAACTTATGAGGAATCTTGTATTAGATTTTAAAATCTTAGATTTAAAAAGAAAATTTTTTATGAATTTCTAACTCAAAATAATTTGCAAATTTTCGTGATTTTTCCGTATTTTTTCAAGATTTGAACTTTAAACGTGTATAAAAAAAAACTGTGACTAAGGATTTTTAATTTTTTTCATCTGCCTTTGAAACAATAACCTAGGAGCCTTCTATTAAATTTTCAAGCTTTTTTACCCAACAAATAAAATTTTATTGATATTTATAGAAAAAAAATTTAAAAAAACTGAAAACTGACAATGTCCGTAAACAGTTCAAAAAAAGTCAAATTATTTTCAAAATTGTATTGTGTATAGAAAATGCAAATATAAACAACCAGTGAAAATTTCATGCATCTACGGTCATTTGTTTTAGAGTTACACCAATAACCAAAATCGATTTTGTTAAAAATCGATTTTGCGTAAAAATTCCCGTTTTTCCTTAATTTTTCTTTTGTTTTTCACATCGCTTTTGAAAACTACTGGGAAATTAAAATTTTGACCTCCCCAATGCACCAACGATATTCACTTTCCCATCGAACAAGATACTGAAGTCGAAAATCGAAGCATTATTTCGACTACTTATCGTGTACACAGACACAAAAATAAAAAAATAAAAAAAAAAAATAAAAAAAAAAATAAAGAAATAAAGTTTAATGTCATAAAATATTAAACATTCCATATAGGTAGTACTATAAGTATGTATATTATTATAATATAGTGATTATATCTATAGTAAAAATATATTTACATGTTACCTAAGTTAAGGACCTACTAAAATAATGTAGAATAGGAATAATAAGATATTAATAACCATTTAATAATTTGAATTTGATAAAAAATATATAGATTTAATGTAATATGTATTTAATGTTACTAAGTCAAATCATTTTATTCTTTAGTAAAAACTTTTAATTTTAACCTTTAAAATCATTCAATAAATAAAAGCTATACATATTTCTGTAACACAGAAGTCAACTAACACAAGTCCATTTTTTCAAATATTGAGTCAGTTCTATTGTTGGAATATTCTTTCTGTGATCTGTTTAATTGTATTTTAACGTAAGTCCAATTAACAATAAATGTATAGATAGTAAGAAGTATATTAACTTAAGTCCTAAACTATGATAGAAGTATAGAAACATATGTCTAGAGTGATACATAAGAAAAGTAAAGCGAAATAATATTTTTGAAATATACAATTGTAAGTGCATTGCAATACAAACATATTTGTATTGTCTCTCCAGTAAAAATGTCATTTTTGTGACTTGCGTTACATGACTTCTGTGGTACAGATTTATTTAACGAGTATTTAATTACATAAAAATGATTTATCATAATTAAAACTAGGCATGAATGCATAATGAAAATATGTTTCACAATAGGTATATAGTTGTTATACGTTTTGTTAACATTAAAATACATTTGTAATCGATTTAGTCTAAATAATTGACTTGAAACATTGTTTCAAAAACCATTAATTTAAGAAAAAAATTGTCTATATTTTATGAAGTCCAATAAATTATAAATGAAATTACTTACCAATGATGCATGGTATTTCTTATCTGTTCTTTTATATTGTCTAATGTATCTTCTTCATCAATTGGTAATAAGCAGTCCAAATTAGAATATTCTAATGTAAGATCATTAGATTCAACATTATAATTGTGTGAAATCTGCCCTTCGACAACCAATGTCAATTTTTCATTGATGTTTCTAATGCTGTGTTTCAATACTAAAAGATTGTATAAAATGAGTTCCTTAAATTGATCTTCTGAAATTATATATTATACATCATAATTAAAACATTTAAAAATAAAACATTAGAAGGTTACTATTTTTACATACCTGAAGAATTTTTTTATTTATTTGGTTTTGGAGGCGTTTTTTGTTTATTTTCTAATACTGCAACATAATATAAGAAAATACAATAAGTAAGTAGGTAACATAATCCTAGTAAATTGTAATTATTGAACAGTTATAATTATATATTATAATTATATTATATTTTTAAACTAACAAGTAGTCAACGGTTGGCTTAAGTTATCTGGTCTAAATAATTGCTTGGATACCGCAGATCTCGCCGCAGATGCTTGTGCTATATTAGAAATACAAATTAATATGTAATGCTTTTCTTGTTATATAGGTATAGTACAATTTTGAAAAACACTATTAATAATTTTACCATATGTTTTTAATGGTGAATACTTCTGAACAGTAGAAGGAGAAATTTCTTGTGAAAGATCTATAAAAACAAAAATTAGTGTAAAACGTTTGTAAGACTATATATCAGCGTATTATATACTAGCCTTAAAATCATATTATTTATATATACTAACAATGGTATTTAGTCATCTTAATAAGAGGTGCTGATTTAATTTTTTTCTCTGTGTTTTGAGTGTAATTTAAAATATTTTTAATTTTTTATATGATAGAAAAATTGCATTTTAATAGAACTAATTATTAGGTATACATACGTGATTGAAAAATTTCAGGAGATGGATATACTTTTCTAGGAGATTCAGATAAATTTCTCTTTTTGTTTTTGTCTGCTCTTGCCAAATTATTAGGAGAAAGTACAAAATGTTTATTTCTTCTATAAGGTGACACATTTTTCACCATGCAGAAATTATCATCAACTGTAAACGGAAATATAATTAAAATTTTTTTTTTGTGAAACAGTTTGGACAACTATAATGAAATTATTCAAGTAACTAATATTCTACAAGTATATTACGTAATTCCCCCAAAAACATGATTAGAATAAAATAGTATTATATATCGATGGTGTTTTGTTAAAAGGGCGTATACCACCAAAAATGGAAAAATAGATATTGGAAAGAGTTTGAGCATACTAGGAAACGAGACTACTTACTAGGCTGTATGAAAAGATATGATGCAAAGAGACAGTATACTACTCATGAAAATAACCGTTTTAATATGTACAAATATTGTTTTTCTTTTAATGATACTACTAAAGTTGTTTGCAGAAAGTTTTTATTAAACACATTGAATATAACTGAAAAGTTATAAAGATTTACAAGGGACAATAAAGTTGGTATAAGTTTATCGAAGACTGACGACAGAGGTAAAAAATCAGCACTTAACAAAACCTCTGAAGAAGTTATAAAAAGTGTTAAGACATTTATAAATAAACTACCAGCTGTACCTTCCCACTATTGTAGGAGTTCCTCGACTAAAAAATACATTGGCAGTGAATTTCAGAGTTTAGCAAATGTTTATAGAATCTATGTTGAAGATTGTAAACTAAACAATAACATAACAACAGTTTCAAGTGCAATATTTCAAAAACTATGGAGGGATCAATATAATATTGGTATACATGTTCCTAAAAAAGACAAATGCACCAACTGTGAAGCTTACAATAACAGAGAAAATTTAACCGAAGATGAAAATATGATACAAAAAAATCATCTAAAAGAAAAGCAATATACCTATGATATATTTAAAAGCGATCAAGAAAGAAGTGGAAAACATGGATTTCTATGTTGCAGCTTTGATCTCCAAAAAGTATTGAATACACCTGCTGGTAATAGTATGTTATTATATTACTCTAGAAAATTAGCTTACTATAATTTAAGTGTATATGAAAGTAACTCAAAAGCAGGATTTTGTTATTTGTGGTCAGAGGTTGATGGTCTTAGGGGATCGAATGAAATAAGCAGTATTATATTTTCATATTTGAAATCTGTTGATGAGAGAAGTCCTATTATTCAGGACATAGCTTTGTACTGTGACAGTTGTCCTGGGCAAAATAAAAACCACAAAATGATTTCAATGCTACATTATTTTCTTGCAAGATGTTCAAACAATATCAAAACTATTACTATAAATTATTTACTTCCTGGTCATACCTATATGCCAGTAGACTCAATACGTGCATGCATTGAGAAAAACATTAAAAAAAAAATTATATGGGCCCCTTCTGAGTGGGCAACAGTAATTAGAAACTCTAGAATAAATGCTGGTCCCTACACAACAATTGTTTTAAGCCATACTGACTTTTTAGATTGGACTTCTGTGTGCAATTCAATTTTTAATAAACCAAAAATGAAGGATACTAATGATTGTCAAGTAAAATTCAAAGCAATAAGAAGTATTATTTTGGTACAAGATAATCCAAACAAAATTAAATTTAGTTATTCATTTGAAAATCAGATTTATAATATTATTGACTTGGAAGCAAACAAACAATTAAGATCATCTGATTTAACTTTATTAGCTAGTCCAAAACAACTATACACGAATAAATTGCCTTTAAATCGAGAAAAATACAAGGACTTAAGTAATTTATGCACCAAAAATGTTATTCCTATATGTTACCAACAAGAATATTTAAATCTACCATATAAATCAGCAATAAGAGATAATCTTCCAGAAACTGATGAAGATGAGTAGATGTAAAACTATAATGGATTTTAAATTTAGTTACCTAATACATTTTAAATCTAAATTGTATTATGAGTTAATTATTTTAATTTGTGATAAAATAATATATTTGTTCTTTTTATAATAATAATAGCAAAAGAAAATGCTTTTAGTTTGATAATAAGTTTACAGGATTTTGTATCATGATGTATTTTAATAGTTATGATTTATTTTTTTTAATTTGTAATAATATTATATTTCTTGTTTTTACAATATTATACTTATTTTTTTTTTTAAATATTAACTGTTTTTTACTTTGTTGTTTATAGGTATATAAATTTCTTTGATTTTTTAACAATATATTTTTGTGTTTTATAATAACATGTTTGCTTTCCAAACATTTTCAATTATAATACAAATAATAATATTATTATTATTATTATTAACTATTATTGTTAGGTAGGTATAATAAAAACAATGATTACTACTAGTTGTACAGAGGCTTTCAGAAAATCTGTAATGCTAAAAGGGCGAATACCACACAAAATAACTTTTGACAATAAGAAGTTCAAAATATTAAACTAGTATAAAGGGCGTGTACCACATGTATACATCTTTAAAGTACAGGCGTTCGAAAATCTATGTTGTAAAAGGGCGCATACCACGACTACTATCACTTTGAATGATGATAACTATAATTCACATATTATGTTTAAGCATTTGAATGATATGTTTTATCAAATTATCAACATGTCTTCTATATGAAGATATAACCGAGATCAACCTATTTTAACGGTATAATCTTTAAAAACACTATTTTGCTCGTCCTAAACAATTTCAATTATGTGGTATACGCCCTTTTGACAAAACACCATCGATATATAATATATTATAGGTAGGTACATACTAGATTCAAAAACTGGAGTTTTTGATGGTGATTTGACGAATGTTCGTATATTTTTTGATGGACTAATGAGCATATCATCAACACAAGCTGTAAAAAAATATGAGTCATTAGAAATGAATATAGAGAACATAAAATTAAATATACTATATTAATAAATCATTGAAAACTTACATTTCTTAGACAGAGAATTAATGTTATTTGTAGGTACTGGAATTATTATCACCTACAATAAAGATTTTTATCAATTTTGAAGTACAATACATTTTAGGTAGGTATAGTCATTATAATTATATATTTACTTACCAGAATCATAAGCTGGTAATTCATAATTATTGTCATCGCATCAGTTTCAATGTCTACAAAAATAAAATAAAAATAATACACATTTTATAAACATAAGTTAATAATTGTATAAAGTACTATTAATAATAAAATATTTTTTTCCAATATTAATTAAATTATTAAAGAAGGTATACTCTACATAATATAATCATCTTACCTGATTTGTCGGCGCCATATACCGTTTTTTTGTTATTACTGCAATTATTACCAGATTTTGATTTTTTTCCATTATTTGTATTTTTTATTTTAGAATAATTATCATCTTCAGAAGATGATAAATCCGAAGTGATCAATTATTTTTTGCATTTCGTTCGAGCAACAAGAAACGATTCTAAAATGTATATCAAAATAATTATAGGTTATATTATTATAAAATGTAGTTATTATTTTGTAAAAAAAATATAAGCTTACAAATATTTGTAGACATATAATATTGTAGTATTTGGTATACATTGGTTTTTAATAAAACGTTTCACATGGGTCTTAGGCCAAGCACATGTATCATCTTTAAACCATGTGCTAGGTACAACATCTACTCCATTATCTTTAAAGAAGTGAATAACCGACCACGTCATATTGAATATTGTAAACAAAAGTAAATGTCAATCAAACGATTATATTAAAATAAATTGCATTGAATTCCAAATTACCGACATCAGTACGTACTATTATAACAATTAACAATGTGAGTACACGAATAACAATTTATAGAGCAGGTACGTGATAATATTGAACCGTGATTCACTGGCGTCGATTATCGAAGCAGGTTAAGAAAACACGTTGAGCAATAAGCCGTTAAGGTTTAACAACAAAATGTTCTATGACGCCATGACACCCATGACGATGACAGAAAACTATAAAAGTAAACGAGCCGAGTAGCCGACCTCGCGTCCCGTACCCCACCTATATGGCAGTACCGTTTACGAATACGGGTAAACAAGGTTGTAACATCAAGTCGGTTATTAGCTCGTTTCCTAGGTTTAGAGACATCGCAGACTACATACTTTATATCGGCCGATAGTTTAGTCGGGTTGGGCTACTATCGCGCATATTGGGCCAACTAAACAGTTTGGTTGGTGGTGAGTACGCAAACTAGCTTGGCTAGTCGGCCGACTGCTCTGGAAAGATTTTTCTAGTTGTACTGAATTCTGCTGACGATAGTAGTCGATGTTTAGTATACCTTTCGTTTAAAAATGTTGTCAAGAAATGTTATTATTGCGTTAATACAACGAAGACGGATTATGAAGAGAATGAAGAAGAGAAACAGAGAATATTGGGTGCATCCAATCTATAGTAGTAGATTATTGCATGGAAAATTTCATACATTGCATTCCAAATTATTGAATTTCCCAGAAAAGTTTTTTGGCTACTATCGTATGAGCATAACAAGCTTCAATGAACTCGTCAAATTAATTGGACCAGCAATAGCGAAGGAGAATACACAGTTAAGACTCTCTATACCTGTGGAAGAAAGATTGAGTGTTACGATACGGTAAGATAAACCACAAAAATTATTAATTCTCTTTTATTATTTTATTAAAGTTAAAACCGCAAAACTAAGTATATTGAAAAAAAATAAAATAATATATATATAATATTATTACAATGTTCATAAGTCATATATTTCCGTATCATCTGAAAAATTAGAAAAATGAGAACGAACTGTATCATTAGAATTTTCTGACGATGGAGTATTTTGAATATCTTGAAACGTAGGCAAACTGTGTGGTGTGGTAAAACTGGACGTATAATTTGAATGCTGAGATAGTTGTGGTGGTGGCATGATGTTACTCCCTGGATGATATACAGGATAAGACAACGGTCGCTGTAAGACATTGTAGCTACTTGTTGATTGAGAACTTGTCTCAAAACGCCTTGCTAGTGTTATTTGTTTAAAAATGTTAAGAATACCAATTTTAGCATCGAGTTTTTCTTCTGCGTTTAATTTCTGGAGTGATGGGACAAGAGATAAAGCAAAATTTGTATCTTCATCAACCGGCTGATTTAATGCTTTTATTAATGCTTCGTCCAACTCGTCTGGTTTCGATACATTTATAGTCCTCTTTTTCCGATTAGGAATAGGTGTTGAAGTGGTAGGGCCAGTGTCGTTATTATCGTTGTCGTCTTCGTCTTCATGAGAATCATTTGGTTCCAGGTTACCTTCTGTTCGCCGATTTTCCATACAAGGAAGTAAAAATAATAATTTTTCAAAATACACATATTTACGCCTCTTGGTTGCAGCTTGTCCTGATTTTGTGTTTTTTTGGGCGTTTAATTCTCTACGAAAACAAGTTCGTAAATTAGCCCATTTTTTTTGCACTTCATGACCTGAATAATAATAATGAAAATATAATTATAAGTACAATATATATTGACCAAAAAAATTACATTTGAAAATTTCATTGTGTGTATAAAATATAACAAATTAACCAAAATCGTTATTATTGGTTTTAATATGTAATTTAGTCTACAATTGAATATAAAATATCTGTAAAAAAAAACTGAATTTATTAATTTATTAAATTTTTTGGTTACAGTATGAACTATTTATGAGGATCTTTGTTTTAAATTTTCAATCCTCAGTTATAAAAACTGAATAATTTATAATTTTTTAATTCTGATGATTGATAATAATGTTCGAGATACTTTAGACAAATTTTGTCAAATTTTGAACTTAAAATTTAATGTGAATTTCTTGTAGACATTTTTATTATAAAGGTAGACAAACTTATGAGGAATCTTGTATTACATTTTGAAAACTTAGATTTAAAAGTAAAAAAATTTTTATGAATTTAACACAAAATGATTTGCAAATTTTCGTCATTATATTACGTATTTTGTCAATATTTTAACTTATAACTTATATCTATAATGCTTTGATCAAAAAGTATTTGAAAGTATTTGAAATACAAAAAAGCGGGTAAGTAAGTGGATGTCGCTCTGCTGTACAGTAGTTAGTTATTGTAATGGAACTATTAAATTTGAATTCAATGATATAATAAATATTTAATTATAATTAATTCTTTCCAGATATTTGGCTACCGGAGCTAGTTTCAACTCGTTGTCTTTTGAGTATCTAATGGGAGCTTCTACAATACGAGATATAACTAAATCTACATGTGAGCAAATATGGAACATACTTCAACCGTTATTTATGGCAATCAAACAAGAAGATGACTGGATTAAAATTGCTGACCAATTTTATACTCGCACAAACTTTCCCAATATCATTGGAGCGATAGATGGCAAGCATATTAGGATGATACAACCAGAACATTCCGGAACATCATATTTTAATTACAAAAAATTCTTCTCTTGCGTTTTAATGGCTTGGACAGATGCAGATTATAAATTTGTTTACATAGATGTTGGTTCTTATGGAACAGCTAGTGATTCAGAAATATTTAAAACATCTGAAATGGGAAAACGGCTTTCTGAAAACCAGCTTAATATTCCCTCCGGGAGGCATTTGCCAAATGATGATGACGGAAATGTCATTCCATTCTCTGTCGTTGGTGATGAAGCGTTTGGACTTGGAAATCACATTTTAAGACCTTATGCAAAAAGAAATTTAAACTATACCAAGCGAATTTTTAACTATAGACATACAAGAGCTCGTCGTGTGGTTGAGTGTACATTTGGGATTCTTGCAAACAAATGGC
This sequence comes from Metopolophium dirhodum, assembly GCF_019925205.1. Lineage (NCBI taxonomy): Eukaryota > Metazoa > Arthropoda > Insecta > Hemiptera > Aphididae > Metopolophium > Metopolophium dirhodum. Next base: position 17,690,670 of record NC_083562.1, read on the forward strand.
GTATATTTCACCGCCCAATTGATGTGAATATCGATTTTTGTGTTCGTATTATAAAAGCCTGCTGTGTTCTTCATAATTATGTACGTATCAAAGATGGAGTAAAATTTACAGATACTCTCTACAATTGTCCCATGGATAACTTATCGATAATTAATGAAAACAACCGTGGGAGAAATAATATGGACAGTGTGCGACAGTACATGTCTTCATATTTTATTTCTCCAGAAGGCGCCATTTCATGTCAATATGACAAAGTGTAATAACTAATAAATAAAACTATACATTATCTAATTCTACTATAGTGTATACTCTTATAATTTTAAATGTAAGCCGATGTTGTATTATTTGTTAAAACTAGATTAAAATTAATAACATAAAAATAATCACTGCGACATCGTTATCGCAACGCTGTGTCGTGGAAACTTTGATATAAGTAGTAGGTAGTTATTTTTAAAAAACGCGTTTAATATATTTATACTTAACAAAATTTGGTATCTATTGTACGTATATTTATATCTATTATACTATTATTATACTTATACGTAATTATAATTATAATTTTAGAACATTATTAGTAGATTATTATTTTTCATTTGATAATGAATTTGATTGATGGCACTCATGCCATTGCTCTTACCTTGTTTTGTTTTTTCCTGGGCACCAAGCTCATTCCAATCGGGAATAACTACTTCACACACTTCTTCCCATAGCTTTTTCTTTAGATTTATATCAGAGTACTCTTTAAGTTGTTTTTTATATAGTGCTGGTCTCTTTTCAATTTCTTCTATCAAATTTTCGATAGACGTTTCCACGAGCATCGACATCGTGCGACAACGTACTACCTTCCCTCTCCAAAGCTCTGGCGAATCGGCCGAGTCGGCAGACTAAAAATCGGCAGAGTGCGCGCGTGAAATGATCGCCATACTGATTAAGCAGTCGGCCGATAGTTGACCAACAGTTCAGTTTGAAGGCAATCGTGTAGTCCATCAAACTTATTTATCGGCCGATTTTAAATCGTTATAATGTGCGCTCTTGCATACAACTTTGTACTGATTAAGAACCCGACTAAACTATTGGCCGATATAAAGTCTGTAGTCTGCGATGTCTCTTAGACTTCAGATCATAGGTAAACGTTAACACAATCAGCTGATCAGCGTCTTTGTTGTTGTTTAACGTTCCGTTTCCCGGGTTCGGGTTTTCGTGATTAGATCAGTACCAGATACCTACAACTTATTAGGTACCTATAATATTATTTAATACAATAATATAAAATATAATATTAATATTGTGTGGTTGTAATACATTTACCAACACAGATAATATAATATATGTATATAATATTATACATATATATTATGTGCTTACCAAAGTCCCAAATGGCAAATAGACGATATTAAATAATAACAACTCTTGAGATTTGTAAACTTGTAACTTTTAATGAAGTATACTCAATAGTCAGTATCTGCTTCAATATGAATGGTTTGAATAGGGAGTTAATTTATTTTTATGTATCAGACATAGAATAAGCTAACATGTATTCGTATATTTCATAGGTACATATTGAAATATAATTACTAATATCCCACATAACATGCCAACTTTTAATTAATGTCGTTATTTAAATGAATGTTAAGTTTTGATTGAGTAGTGATCGTTTTAAGATGAAATAAAGCTCGCATAAATCTTATTTGGACCAAAAAAATAGATCGAATGAACCTTTATCTACAATGTTGGTTGAGTGTCATAAAATAAATATCTATTTAACCTGTTAAAACCATTTCTTCAAGATTTATTTGACCTCGATATGATCATTTCTTAATTGGTATTGGATATTAATTGAACTTTGTATAATTGAATAAATATTATGTTAATTGAACCTTAATATATTTTATATTCTAGCTTAACTAAACCATTAAATATAGATTAAATGACATACATTTAATGTTTGTTTACCTTTAATTGAATGGTATAAATAGTTCAATCAGAATTATTATTACAAGTTTTATTTATATAATGAGGTTATAGCCTTATAGGTAGGTATAGAGAAGACTTAACTAGAGGTAAATAATGATGATTGCAAAATTAATTAAAATACTATATTTATCATATAACAAATGAAAAAGTGAATATTATCCACAGTTTATGTGTGACAATGCTTTGTGTAGAACAAGCAAAGTAAATAATAAAAAAATTGCCTGTGATACAAATCATGTGATTATAATATAATACTAAAAAAAACTTGCAAAATATTAAAATGTAAAATAAAAAAAATAAAAGTGTATCATATAACTTCATAACCATAAAAAAATATATGAAACCACATTATATTTAAACAAATATTATAAGTATAAAAATTAAATAGAATGTAAATCACTGGTTATGTAAATGATTATTAATACTATTAAATTATCATAATGTAACAAATGGAAAAGTGAATAACATCTACAATTGATTAAAACAATAGCAAAGTAAATAATAAAAAAATTGCAAGAAATACAAATCTTGTGATTATACAATATTAAAAAAATTTGCAAAATATTAAAATATAAAATTAACAAAATAAATGTGTATCATATAACTTCATAACCATAAAAAAAATCATATATGAAACCACATTATATTTAAACAAATTATTAGTGTAAAAATTAAATAGAATGTAAATAACTGGTTATGTAAATGATTTTATACTTAGCGTAGTTATTAATATAAAAAAGAATTTAACGTTTATGTTATACATTTGTTACGTAATTAATCTTTCAAATAGGTATAGTGTATATTATGATTGTTATTTATAACGTTTACCTAATACCTATTGTTTTTAAAATTTCATTTAAAATTATAATATCAGTATTAATAAGTATACAGAAATTATTATATTAAGAAATTCTGTACACTATAATAATATATTTAGGATTATTATAAAAATTATTTTCCTGCCTTATCTTTAATTTTAAATGGAGTTTGAATAAGAACGTACTTAATAACCTGATCAATTTCATTAGCTGCGTTATCAGCATTGGCAAATTTTTTGATTGTAAGGACAGAATCTAAAAAATTAAAATTCTAAAAATGAATTAATTAATACAAAATCAAAATTACTATATTGTTATTTAAGTTTAACTTACCAAAAATAATTTTATTTAGAAGCAATTTCTCAAATGGTCGTTTTTTGTTACCACGACCACTATATGAAAATTCACATAATATTTCTGGTATAAATAATATAGCCATTATTCTTTTTGCCATAATTTTTATTGACTTTCCTCCCACAGATGATAAACGTTTAATCTATGACAATAAAAATATATAACTTATTTAATAACAGTTCATACACGTATGAAATTCTTAAAAATCTTTACCATCTGATACCGATAATGTTTATTGTTAGACAAATCATTTTCTAATTCTTCCAACTGTTCCTGAGTTTTGATTGGTAATTTATTATCTATATCACCAGTGTCATATATACTCAAATCCTTAGTTTTTGTCAAGTTGTTTTCCTGCATTGATCTTAATTCGTACTTTATTGTTACCATAAAATTTAACAATTTTGCATACTGATCATCTATTTATAAAAAAAAAAAATTAAATAAGATAATAATATATATTGGTTTGCGCCTAATTAGTAACTTTGCTAAAGCGGTATCCCTAGTATTTAATTTTTATGGTGGGTGAGTGAATTGAGAATGCTTAATAATATATATTATAATTAAATCAATCATGATATATAATATATTAACCAATATATCGTCCCCGATCATGCAAAACATAATAAGTCCAAAACTCGATTCTTCTGGTTTATTATTATATAGAATTCAGTTCAAATGCTATACATATGCTATATTCAACTAAGTCCCAATATTATTTAAACATGTTAAATAAACAATTTAAAATTTAAACTAAGCCCATTTAAAATATAGTTTCCTAAATATGAAGAACACACTAGTCCATGTAAACTATATGCAAGACTCAATGTTGCGTACCAAGTCTCGTTAATAGGTAACGGGATTGTTGGCCACGCGATGAATATAAATTTACCGGTGATGGTGAACCTCATAGAGTTCTACTGTGTTTGACGAGAGGTGGTTGAAAGAATAACAACGCTGGTGTTTAGTGTAGAATAAATAAATAATAATTTTGAGGCTGATACGAATAATCACATTACATATATAAACGGTGTTAGTAATATGGCAATAATAATAATAATAAGAATAATAGCAAGTAGTAAAATACAATAATAAATAAGTTATAGCAAGTACAATAATAGATATAAGTACAGTTACAATAATATGGCGTATAGCTGACTCACGACAACCGTATGCGCGATGGCCTGGCAATAGCTCCAAAATGGTTGATGAGTTGAGATGTGTGAAGTGATGGTGATGGACAATGTTGACGTATGTAGATCGTATTTAGATTGGTGTGCACATAGGACGTGTATTACCAATAAATAGTCACTGCATCACACGTGACAAGGCGCATGATGACGCTGGCACCACAAGGATATAATAGAATCACTTTGTCGTTGAATATTGATATGTATATAATAGTACAATATACGACGGATTTATTCCCTTTGAGGACGTCGCGACGATGTGTGACAATGTGGCTGTCCGTGCGACGACTGGTTGGCCGTGGCCTAGAGTCACGGCTACGATATACGTGCGTTACGTTATATAACGCCGTCGTGCATAGGACTCTACGCAACATACTCCCCCCATTGAAAGGGTAGGTTGCTTTCAATTATTTTAGTCTTCCTCCATTTTTGTTGAACATCTCCCCTTTTCACGGTCCATCCAATACGCATTTTACCGGTTATATTGTCGTAATAATTATATAATGCAAATACACGAAAATAATATAAAATACAAATTAATAATAAAAATAATTCACCCACGTAAACAGGAAAATAATAGGAACAGAAGTAATCACTTATCAAGAGGAAGGATGGCTAGTTTGACTATTGGTCGTGTGAGGGTTCCATGTTCGGTACGCACTGTGGCTACACGGACCACACCATCTGCACCCGGGTGAACTTGTTGTATGCGACCAAGTTTCCAATGTATAGGTGGTTGATTCGGCATGTTTATCAATACCAAATCGTCAACCTTAACATTTGGCTGATTGTCTACCCATTTTGTGCGTCGTTGCAACGATGACAAGTACTCTGTTGACCATCTTTTCCAGAGTGATTGATACATTTGTCGTAGGAGTTCCCAACGATTGAGGCGATTTTGAGGTATGTCAATTACGTCCTTTTCTGGTATTTCAACCATTGGATGACCAATAAGAAAGTGACCTGGAGTTAGTGCACGATAATCATTAGGATCAGCAGACAATGGAGTTATCGGTCGAGAATTGAGTAGAGCTTCAATACGACTTGTTAATGTGACCATTTCTTCAAACGTTAACCGTTGAGTACCCACAACTCGTTTTAAGTGATATTTTGTGGATTTTACGGCCGCCTCCCACTGGCCACCAAAATGTGGGGCTGCAGGAGGGTTAAAATGCCACTTACATGAAATCGCATTCGTATATGTTGTCTTGGCGGTGGAGTCTAACATTATGTTACGTATTTTTTGGTCTGCTCCTTTAAAGTTCGTTCCACAGTCAGTGTAAATGTTTGATGGGGTACCACGTCGAGCGACAAAGCGTTGTAAAGCCGCCAAAAACGTATTAGTTGAAAGGTCAGAAACCACTTCAATGTGTACAGCTTTGATAGTCATACACACGAAGATAGAAAGGTAACACTTTATCGATCGTGAGTTCTTACGACGGCTCTCAGCTAGGATAAGTGGTCCAGCAAAGTCGATACCAACGTGCAAAAATGGTCGGCATAATGTTACTCGACTGGATGGGAGGTCGGCCATCATAGGATGAGTAACCGACGCCCTATGGCGAGCACACACAACGCATTTGAAGATAACGTACCGTATGGCAGATCGACTGGATATATTATCCAATAATAACTTGATAGTAACGATGACATTAATTGAGGTCCAGCGTGGAAGTGATTCAAGTGGAAATTACGAATAATGAGTGTATTCAACGTACTTGATTTTGGCAACAATATTGGGTTTTTTGTTTCTGGTGATACCAAAGCATTTCGGAGTCGTCCACCCACCCGTATAATGTTGTTTTTATCAATGAACGGCGCAAGTTGGGCAATTGAACGAGGAACTATCTTTGTAGTAGGTACTTGTAGGATCCTCAACAAACTTACGAAGTGTACTGATTGTGTCATACGAATGATCGGTAACATCACATTCGAAATTTCTTCATCGGAGATAGGGTCATATATATATTTGGGTGCGACGTATGGAACACGTTTCGTGCGCGTATGCCTTATAAACCGATACATGATGGCGGTTACGCGTTGCATACGTTTCAATGACGAAAAACGTGTGAACCATTCAACTTCCTTTTCCGGCACCACCATTAAGCACGCGTTTGTTGGATCCGAATAATCTGGCAAGTGTGATGGTTGAATTGGTTTGAACGATGTGATTGGCCATTCAGAGTCCGGGAATTTTAAAAACGGAGGCCCCTGCCAATATAAATGTTGGTCATGAACCTGTGATGGGAATAAACCTCTTGATACACAATCCGCTGGGTTTGACTCCGACACAACATGTCGCCACTGACAAGTCGGTAGAATTTCGGCAATTTTTGCAAGTCTGTTGGTTATGAATATTTTAAAACTCGACTGTGGTGATGTGAGCCATGATAACACTATGGATGAATCTGTCCAGGCTAATGTTTCTGAGATAACTATATTACCTTTAAATGTGTTGGTTAACCGGTGTAGCACTTGTGCTAATAATAGTGCACCGCACAGTTCCAAGCGTGGTATAGTCAACGTGGTCTTGGTGTTGCTAGTCTTGGAGGGTGAAATCTTTGATTTGGCAGTAATAAAATGTATTAGTACACGCCCATCCTGGTGAATAGTGCGCAAATAGACCACGGCGGCATAACCTTTCTCCGATGCATCTGAAAAACCAATAAGTTGCACGCTAGTGAGCTTCTCGGTGGGAATATGGTGACAAATTTTTATACCCGAGACCATGTGCAATTCAGACTCGTACTGTTTCCACAGGTCAATTAAGTGTGACGGTAATGGCTCGTCCCATTGAAGACCCGCTTGCCAGAGTAATTGCATGAAGCATTTGGCTCAAAATATGATGGGAGCAAGAGCACCAAGAGGATCATATAGTTTGGCGATCGTTGACAACACTGATCTTTTGGTATGAATATTAGATATTATGGATGACGTATGATAAGTAAAGGTATCGGCAGCTGGATTCCAATGTAATCCAAGTATTCTTACTCCCGCATCGTCTTTAGGATCAAAAGACAAACTATTAGCTTGATCTTCATTTAGAACTTTAGAGAGTAATTCTTTACAGTTTGACGACCATTTTTTTAACTCAAAACCACCTCGGCCGAGCATCTCGGTGATTTCGTCCTGTAGTTCAAGTAAATCTTTAACGGTATTGCGACCAGTCAGAATATCGTCAACGTAGGTTTGTGTTGACAAAACATTACTGGTTGTCGGATAAAGATGTCCATCGTTTTGCTCTAATTCGTGCAACACTCGAATCGCTTGGAACGGAGACGACGTGAGTCCATACGTAATCGTCGTAAGCTCATAGTCACGTAGGGGTTCTTGTGGTGTTGCACGCCAGAATATATGCTGGTATTGACAATCTTCTGTATGAATTCTAATTTGGCGGTACATTTTACAAATGTCCGCGGTGAATATATATTGGTTAAAACGAGAACGGTGTAACAATTCGGTGATATCTGTCTGTAACTTAGGTCCAACATGGAGCAAATCGTTCAATGACTTTCCCGAAGACGACTTGGCCGAAGCGTCAAAGACCACTCGAAGTTTCATTTTTGGTCCATATCGTTTCACCACGGCATGATGGGGAACATAATATTTTCCCGGTTTTGAACACATCTTCATGTGACCAAGGTTTTCATACTCAAGCATGAACAGGCGATAATGCTCATATACCTGCGGGTCTTTCAACAATTTACGTTCCAAATTATAGAACCGCGATATCGCCATGTCCCGAGAATCGCCAAGACACGATGGGTCGATACTGAATGGTAGTGCTAATGAGTATCTACCCGTACTATCGCGAGTTGTTGTACGAATAAAATGGTCTTCACACAGTTGGTCGGTAGTGAACGTACTATTCGTTGGTACTGGTTCTTCGACGGCCCAGAACTGCTGGATTAGATGGTCTATCGAAGGCTCCGGTGTCAACAATAAGGGAACCGGGGGTATACGCGAGTCCGCAGAAGATTGACCCACTATTATCCACCCTAAACGTGTTTCGAAAGCTGATGGACAATTTGACGTATGTAGTACCTGACAAGATTGTCCTAATATATACGGGTAAATATCTGCGCCCAGCAAGAAATCAATATGACCTGGTACGTCGAAATGAGGGTCGGCAAGCGTTAAATGTGAATAGGTAGTACGAATGTTACTAGGTAATAGTACGTTCGGCATCGGTCCAGTAATCCTAGACAAAATTACAGGTTCACAATAAATTTCTGGTGATGTCGAGTTACAGGGTACTAACGTGCGATTAGTTGAGCCCTTTGTTGTGGATACTGATGTTTGTGACAAACCAGCTACCACGGTCTTACAATACCTACGTTTAATGCCCAATCTTGACACGCACGCAGTAGTAATAACGGATATTTGTGACCCAGTATCAATAAGCGCACGAACAGGAGATAATTGTCCACAATTATCACGTATGCGGATAATAGCTGTACCTAATACTACGTTGGTTTTCGAGCTAGACGTCCCCACAAACGGCACACTATCGACCGTATTAGACACGGTTGGTGCGGATGTAGCTGAAGACGTGGATGTTGATTGATTGGTGCTAATACTGTTATTTGGAGGGCAGGAACCTTTTTGCCTTTGTGTTGCGTCCAAGTGTAATAACGAGTGGTGTTTGAGTGCACAATGACGGCAGGTATATGTAGACTCGCATTCAGACGTTTTGTGGGACGCACTCAAGCAGTTCGTACATAACCGGTTTGACTTCACAAGTCGAAAGCGTTGTTTCGCGTTCTGCTGTGTAAACTTCGGACACTGGTACACTGCGTGTCTGGCCTTACATATCACGCATGATCCTGCTTGAGAATTCGACGATGTAGTTAATGAGACTTTAGATTTAAACTGAGTTTTGTGTCCCTCATTAGGTCTTGACACTGGATTCGAATTTTGCAACACTTGACACCGAATTTGCACGAAATCAGCCAACATGTCGAACGTGGGTATTTCAGCGGCGTGATATTAAAATTCAAATGCTTGACGAGTAACGGGGTCCAATATACGAGCTGCAATATAAAACAAGAAATAACCTGGAAAATCGTCGACTTCGAGTGCTTTTAATGCTGCTATATTTTCCTGAAATGTAGTTAAAAATTGTTTTAACTCCGCGAGGGATTCGGTTTTTATAGGAGAAACCCGAAACAATGCATCCATATGTGCACCCAAAAGAACTCGTTTATTGTCGAAGCGATCGTTCAAGTTTTGCCATACGATTGGATAGTTGGCTTCAATCAGCGGAACCGATTTTATGGTTGCCGCCGCCGGACCTGATACAGCAGCTAATAAATGGTGGAATTTTTGAATCAGTGGTACGTTGTCATTATCATGCACTAACGACACGAATGTATCACGGAAGGATCGCCAATTTAGAATATTTCCATCGAACGACGGCAATTGTATCTTTGGTAACTGTATACTTCGTGTGGTAGGTGTCGAAACTGGATAACGATTATTTAAACCAAGTTCGGCGCTTATAGATTTTATATCATAATATTGTTCCAACGCAAGTTTCCCTATCGGATGATGTGTTATAGGGAACTCACTATCGCGGTCGAGTTCGATAAGCTGGTCTAAAATATAATCTTGATAGAGACGAACGTCGGTAATTAAAATTTCAAGATCATCTATTCTCGGTTGTAATACGGTAATATCAGAGTGTTCGTTCTTAATGCTATTAGCAAGACCCATCAAGATTGAAATTTGCTCCACGACTTGGTCTCGCTTAATAATATTTCGTTTTAACAAACGCTCGAATCGATCTCGATCTGCTGCACTCAAAGCCATAATGATAATTCAGCGTTGAATTATATAATTAAATCGACAAATTTTAATAATATTAATTCTTGATATGATTACGCAGGTAATAAGAAATAACAATTATGTTGTTTAGGTATCCCTTTTCTCCGACTATTGACCGTTACCAGGATCTTAGATTAGCTATCGTAATGGACGTTGTTAACACTGGTTGCAATTAGTACGCGACCAATTAGAAAAGACCGGTAGCAATTACGGAACAATTAAATCTTTACACACGCGCGGTGACCGACGAATTAACAAGGACAGTTCAAAGTCCAAAGATTAGACGCGGCGACAGCGACGAAGACGCACAACAATATTTATCATAAAACCAAAATAAACGTAAATTCGACGGTGTGTTTCGTTTTGCTATGATAAACTTGTTACTCTCAGGAATCGGTGCAGCATTGAACCTTGTACGTGACCGAAGGTATAACTGAGATAGGATATCCAGACCCAAAATATCACAACCAATGGATGTGGAACAATGACAGGAGTATACAGAGTGAGTGAAGTATTAACAAAATTTAAATGAATACCTAACTCTTCATGATTCTTACTAAATAAGTTTACCACAAGTAAAACACAAGTAGTTAAATCCTCATAAAGGCCACTATCCGGCTCGAAGGACCAAATGTTGCGTACCAAGTCTCGTTAATAGGTAACGGGATTGTTGGCCACGCGATGAATATAAATTTACCGGTGATGGTGAACCTCATAGAGTTCTACTGTGTTTGACGAGAGGTGGTTGAAAGAATAACAACGCTGGTGTTTAGTGTAGAATAAATAAATAATAATTTTGAGGCTGATACGAATAATCACATTACATATATAAACGGTGTTAGTAATATGGCAATAATAATAATAATAAGAATAATAGCAAGTAGTAAAATACAATAATAAATAAGTTATAGCAAGTACAATAATAGATATAAGTACAGTTACAATAATATGGCGTATAGCTGACTCACGACAACCGTATGCGCGATGGCCTGGCAATAGCTCCAAAATGGTTGATGAGTTGAGATGTGTGAAGTGATGGTGATGGACAATGTTGACGTATGTAGATCGTATTTAGATTGGTGTGCACATAGGACGTGTATTACCAATAAATAGTCACTGCATCACACGTGACAAGGCGCATGATGACGCTGGCACCACAAGGATATAATAGAATCACTTTGTCGTTGAATATTGATATGTATATAATAGTACAATATACGACGGATTTATTCCCTTTGAGGACGTCGCGACGATGTGTGACAATGTGGGTGTCCGTGCGACGACTGGTTGGCCGTGGCCTAGAGTCACGGCTACGATATACGTGCGTTACGTTATATAACGCCGTCGTGCATAGGACTCTACGCAACACTCACTAAATTGTTGTATTTTAATAACTATAATAAAAAATATAAATTTTACGTTGTCATATTATTTAAAACCATTCATAAACAACTACTTTGATTATAAGAAAACCAATTAAAACAAGCAAAAACAAAATTTAGTTAAATTAATAATTTTTGAAAAAATGGTACTTCCGTGGTATCTCGACTACTTTAGGTTCACAACCGTGTTATCTCGACTACCAAAATATTTACAAGACTACCTATTATATGATCAACCGTGTTATTTCGACTACCGCAATTTTTTAAATAGTAAAAATATATAAAATATATAGGTTAAATCTATTCTGAATAATAATATAAATCTATTTTAAAACACGATAAAATGGCATAAAAATGTGTATAGAAAAAATTGTAATAATATAATATAATAAATAAATAAAAAATGTAGTTAATAATTTTTTTGAGGAGGAAAGCAGGTTTTAATATCCATTAAAATCTTATTAAACGGTGGATCGTTACCAAGGTTTTGTCGCCAAACAAATTCAGTCAGGTATGAATCTAGATGATGGCGAGCTGTTCCCCTATGGTTTTTGTTTTGCCACTTTGCCGATCCACAAAGGCGTTCAATTGTTTGGGTGTATGCTTCTGTGGTTGGGTCAACAAAATTGTATGTATGATTGACAGTATAGTGATGGAAAACGGATGATTTTAATAATTCGGTGTTATATGCACGCCAACAATCTGAATAGATCTTGGTACCTTCCTGAATGTTGTTTTTGATCGCCGTAAGTAAAGTTCCTGTTTTTCTGTCAGGTACTTTTAATAAAAATGACTCTTTTGTCTCGCGACAAATTCCTCCGAATATCCACTGTTCGGGAAGTACCCTCCCAACATGATTTTTTCTTTTCGAAAACAAACTTTTATCAATTTCGACAATTTTCCCCGGTCCACCTATTTTCCTCTGTGGTTTATTTTCAATTGCCATTGCACATACTTCACGTAAGTAATCATTCCAGTCAATAACTGTATTTTCACTTATATAAATTAAGTTCTTATTCACACCACTTAATACTAGTCATTTCATTTGACCACCATATAAATCGCACAGCAGTCGTAAACGATATTCGTGATTTCACAAACCAATTACCATTACGTATATTTACCTTTTTTGGCATTTTTTAATATTAAATTTCCAAAAGATTTCTTTTCCAAAATACAATTTTTCCAAGTGATTATTTGGACAAATCCGTGCACTTGGCAACACTCATCCGCGTTCTTGGAGAAAATTAACAGCCTCCTTCTCGGACGATGGCAAATTAAAAAATTCATATTGACTAAACGATATATTTAACTAGACGTAGCTCTAATACGGAAAATAGGACGATTGTCGAATGACTGACGAAATAAAAACCATTGTACATCGAAGACAAAATTAAATTGTACATAACAATGATACAGTTTACAGTTCGGGAATAACCAAACAGAAAGTGGATAATGTCAACTAATCTGCTTATAGTAGGTAGGTACATTGTACATCGAAGAGAAAATTAAATATTGTACATTACAACGCAGGAATATATATTTATTAATAAATTACGGTCTACGGAGGTCGAGATAATCCGGATGATTCCAACAGGTAGTCTTGGGAATATTTGGGTAGTCGAGATAACACGGAAGTACCGAAAAAATTGCCAAAGCTGATTTTCAGAAATCTTGTATTTAGACTTAATGTGCTTTGCATGAACGGCGATGATAAATATTAACATTTATATAAAATAAAAACACTTATTATTTTTGCATATTATAAACATTACCTATAAAAACATTGATTAATTATTGATAAAAAAATATTGACTAAATATTAGTTAACAATATTAATTAAATAAATAATTTTGGTTCATTCAATATTTACTTAATAATATTAATTATTTAAAAATGTATTCTTAATAAATAAATAATGTTTATTCAATCATTATATTTTTTAATGTTTATAAATAAATAATGGGTTACCACTAATTAAATGATAGTTTGTTACTTGGTACCATATTATGTGTACTAATTTTCAAAATCATTGAATGTTTTATTACGTTCTGCCCTATAAAGGGTTAAAGAATGATTATTCATGGGGCACCAAGTTATCAATTTTCAAGTCAATACAAAAAATTTAACGAATGAATACACATTACAAAGTACAAAATAAAATGCCCAGAATCTTAAACAGAATAAACTATTCAAAATATTTAGGTCATTAAAGAATTCTTCAAAGGGTACCAAATTGACAATGTTCAAGTCAATACAAAAAATTCAACTAGTTATATAAATTTAAAAAAAAAAATTGAGGGAGGTGTTGGCGCCCGCAGCCAAATGCTTTTAAGAAAACATTGAATTTTACTATTTTGAGTTCGTTATAAGTTATAACAAACACAATTAAGGTGGTGGAGGTTTACGTTTATTTTACCCCGTACGGGATACACATATATATATATATAACAAAAAAGAATATAAAAAAAAGAAACAACGGACGGAGGTATGTCTATGACAAAATATATATAGGTATCTTTTGTTGGTCGTGGTACGTGCGCACGGCGGGTGGAAGGCTGTCGAAACGGGTCTTACACTAGCGAGTTTACGACGGCCGGTACTCGTTCTACGCGACTCGCCTTCCCGTCCCACCATGTGCCTTTGTGGCGCGGTGGAGGAGTTGGCGTTGTCGCGCTGTAGCCCGTAGTGGCGGTTGACGAAAAGTGTAGACTGGTCGCTGCAGTACGTCTGTACTTTGTACTGGTGGCCGCTGCGTACCGCGTCAAAATGCTATGCATTTGAAAGACAGTACAACAAATGTAGGCAGACCTATTAATAATTAAAAATTAATGAACTCAATATTTTAAATAGTTTTTTCTGTTTAAGTTTCGGGACATTTTAGTTTGAACTTCGTTATGTGTGTTTCTACTGTACATTTTTTTCCAAATTTTTTTTTTGTATTCTAAAATATATTTGCCTGCGGGCGCCAACATCTCCCTTCAATTTTTTTTCATGATTTTAACTCTAGCCAAATTTTTTAAACATTGACAATCTGCAGGTACCCTTTGAATAATTCTTTAATGAACTAAATATTTTGAATAGTTTTTTCTGTTTAAGTTTCGGGGCATTTTAGTTTGAACTTCGTAATGTGTGGTTCTACTGTAAATTTTTTTCCTAATTTTTTTTTTTTGTTTGCTTTAATCTATTTGCTAGCGGGCGCCAACACATCTGTTCAATATACAGGTAATAAGTATTACCGACGATCGTCGTTATCTGTACATTGAATGTAGATAGTATTTATTATGCCATCCCAGGTGGGGTAATAAAAGGCACGGGTCGCCAGTTCGTTCTCGACGACGCATCGGTGACAATGCCGGTCAATATATGCGACGTAAACTAATAATCACTCATTATAAACGTAATTAAAATAGTGTTTACTATCAATAAATTATTATCAATCATTTATACAGTCCACTAGTGTTTTTTTATATTTATTCAATTACAAACTGAGCCGAAACAACCTCCCATCAATTTTTTTTTTTATGATTTTAACTCTAGCCAAATTTTGTAAACATTGACAATGTGGTACCCTTTGAATAATTCTTTAATGAACTAAATATTTTGAATAGTTTTTTCTGTTTAAGATTTTGGAGATTTTAGTTTTATGTTTGTAATGTGTATTCCCACAATATAATTTATATAAATTTTTTTTTGTATTCTAAAATGCATTTGCTGGCGGGCGCCAACACCTTCCTTCAATTTTTTTTTATAGTTATGTAACTCTAGTTGAACGGCGCGGGCGCGGGCAAGTCTACCTCAAGCGAAACGCGAAAGCCAGAGGTAGTACAAGCCACGGTGTCCCATAATGGCACACAGACACCGGTACAAGTGTACCCCGTGTGATGGTTTGGCGGGGGAGTATGACGCGGTACGCAGCGGCCACCAGTACAAAGTACAGGTACCGCAGCGACCAGTCAATACTTTTTGTCAACCGCCACTACGGGCTACAGCGCGACAACGCCAACTCCTCCACCGCGCCACAAAGGCACATGGTGGGACGAGAAGGCGAGTCGCGTAGAACGAGTACCGGCCGTCGTAAACTCGCTAGTGTAAGACCCGTTTCGACAGCCTTCCACCCGCCGTGCGCACGTACCACGACCAACAAAAGATATCTATATATATTTTGTCATAGACATACCTCCGTCCGTTGTTTCTATTTTTTATATTCTTTTTTGTTATATATATATACGTGTATCCCGTACGGGGTAAAATAAACGCAAACCTCCACCACCTTAATTGTGTTTGTTATAACTTATAACGAACGAGTGTGCCATCCAATCCAACACACCCAACCAACGACCGGCTCACCGCGGATCACCCGACACCACCGTCGCAGCCGCGTCAAATTGGCTCCCCGCAGAGGAATCATCGCCTCAAGTCAGCGAAAAGGTAAAAGTTTTTCACGCTGACACATACCTTGGTAGATTGCTTATATTAAGTTAATATTAAGACTTTTAGCCAGGAGTGTGTTTGCCGGTTAGCTAGGATTCCCAGTGAACATTACGTAAGAATTATTTCTAGCACGTAACAGGGAATTCCGCGCAGCCGTGCATAACCGTGATACGGATTGGAAAGTAGTTATATAACAACCACCACCCCTCCGCAACGCCAATTTTTCGTCCCGCGACATTACCGTCGATAACAGCACAGCGCGCAGGCCAAAACCGGTTTCAGCCGAGTACGTCGACCCAGTTCTGCTATTCTTGGAACGCAACGGCGGTACCGTCAACAGCTGACCTATTAACGAAATCGCCAATAGAACACGTAAACAGCTCGCAAAATGTACGTAAAAAAAAAAAAAAAAGTCCCTAAACCACGTATACACACCAAACACAAGCTACCTCACCGACCAACAGCTTAACGACCGCATTTGTAATTTAATCGTACATAATGACTGGTAAAACGTTACAACAGTTATCGTCGGCGGAGCTGCGTAGCGAGTGCACGACCCGCGGACTCAGCGTGCCCGGGTCGAAGTCGGATGTGTATGTCAGGCTAGAGGAGCACCTTAGGGAAAGCGGACTAGTTCCCGAGAACGTGAGGTTTGAACCAGTGCAGCCCCCAATCATAGGATTAGGGGACGGTACTGGACAACAACCACACGTTCGATCAACGCTGTTAAGCACGGACGTCAGTCAGATCTTCGGACCATCGACTGGGGGTATCTCGACAAGCCCTTCGGCAAGTCAAGGACCAACGGACGATCGGCCAGAGGACTGCGGCAACCAGCTGGCCTTGCAACAGGGCCAGTCCGCACACCCATGAAATAACGACATTTTCAAAACCGCAGCGGAACAACTGCAAAAGTTAAAACTGACGTTGCCACAAACGAACGACACAACGTCGTTCGAGGCACGCCTAATGGCGCTCGAGGCAAGCATGACGCGGTTCTTTGCGGAATCGCGCTCGACCGCCACGCAGCAGCCACACGACTTTGCGGTCCCGCGGTACACCAACCACCCGTCACCCGTACACATAACAACTCGTACACACGATAGTTACCAGTCGGGTTTGTCGTATGAGCGCAACGAAGGTGGCGCTCAGCCGAGCGCCAGCCACATTGCCGCTACGAACAACCGACCGTTCTTCACGCGCGACAGTCAACACGACTATACGGGTCACACCACACGCGCGTCACAACACGCGTCATACGAAGCACACGCACATGAACGTTCGGTACTAATACCGTACGAGGACTTGCGTACAGCAAGAGCCTCGTTACCCGAGTTCACAGGAACTAGGGCCGAGGACCCCGTACGGTTTATAGACAATACCGAGTCGATTTTGACGCAAGCTCGTATACACCCATCGGGTTGGTGCAGGGCGGTCGAGCCGCAATTAAAAGGAACGGCGAGGACATGGTACAATTCTATCAGGGTACTCGACCTATCCTGGACAGAATTTAGGGAGGAATTTTATGAAAATTTCAATAACGCCGAAATTCAGTCTCGATTGCGCGCCGACATCATGTCAACACGTCGAACGCCCAGACAGTCGTTAACGGAATTTGTGCTGATTAAAAACCAGCTTGCGCACTGCGTAAATACCGGCCTATCCGAATCGGAGTTGGTAGGTATTATCGCCGGACTAACGCGTGACACTTTCCGTACACACATACGTCTACACCGGCCATTGACTTTCAGCGAGCTGCGACGCATCGCAGTCGTTTTGGACCCGGTAACGGACAACACCAACCCGCCCCCACAAAAATGGGCCCCTAAAACCAAAAAAGGGGTGGATACCCCACAAACAGCCCCCCGGTCAAAAAAAAATTTTTTACAAAAACAACTGATAATACACCACCGGGGCAGTGCAGATATTGTGGGGAACTCCATTGGAACAGTAAGTGTCCAAACAGACCGACCACGTCGGGAAACGGCGGGGGAGTCGACGAGGACTAGTCCCCCTCATCGACTCCTTCCTTCAATTTTTTTTTTTAGTTATGTAACTCTAGTTGAACGGCGCGGGCGCGGGCAAGTCTACCTCAAGCGAAACGCGAAAGCCAGAGGTAGTACAAGCCACGGTGTCCCATAATGGCACACAGACACCGGTACAAGTGTACCCCGTGTGATGGTTTGGCGGGGGAGTATGACTACGCGGTACGCAGCGGCCACCAGTACAAAGTACAGGTACCGCAGCGACCAGTCTACACTTTTTGTCAACCGCCACTACGGGCTACAGCGCGACAACACCAACTCCACCACCGCGCCACAAAGGCACAAGGTGGGACGGGAAGGCGAGTCGCGTAGAACGAGTACCGGCCGTCGTAAACTCGCTAGTGTAAAACCCCCGTTTTGACAGCCTTCCACGCGCCGTGCGCACGTACCACGACCACCAAAAGATACCTATATATATTTTGTCATAGACATACCTCCGTCCGTTGTTTCATTTTTTTTATATTCTTTTTTGTTATATATATATATATATACGTGTATCCCGTACGGGGTAAATAAACGCAATAAGTGGGTATAATAGCTGGGAGATCGTGTGATATATTTATCTATGTATATACATAAATATGAGCTTTTCAGTTTCCAATGTTTTTCTATAAATGTCAATAAAATACAATCGGTTGGGTGAAAAAGCTTGAAAACTGAATACAAGGCTCCTAGTATATTGTTACAATAGTAGTTGAAAAACATAAAAATACATAGCAACTATAACTTATTTTTATAAGTATTTAAATTTTTATTTAAATTTCATGTTCTAATTTGGACGAAATAATATATTTAAACGAAGAATAACGATTTTTGTTTTGTGTTGTATTTAAATAATATTATTCGAGGGACTTCGAATTTCTAAAGTTTATTATTATATAAAAATATGATAGTAAACAAATAATAATAATACATCTTAACCAACTACTGTATTAATAATAATTGATAACAATATAAATATAATATAAAATATCCTAGGCTGACATATCGTCTCCGCTCAGAATCCTTTTTCGTTTACATTTTTACAATGAAATTATATTACTATATAATTTTTTGTTTCCAATGTTATTCGTCTTTTTTTCTATGAATATCAATAAAACTTTATTTGTTGGGTAAAAAAACTTCAAAATTTAATACAAGGCTCTACTATATTGTTACAATGACACTTGAAAAATATTAAAATCCTTGGTCATAGTTTTTATTTATAAGCATTTAAAGTTCAAATTTTGACAAAATACCGAAAAATCGCAAGAATTAACAAATTATTTTGAGTTGAGAATTCATAAAAATTTTTCCTTTTAAATCTGAATATTTGAAAATGTAATACAAGATTCCTCATAAGTTTGTCTACTTTTATCAAAAACAAAATGTCTACGAACAAATCAAATTAAATTTTTATGAGCGTTTTAAATTCATATTTTTACAACATTTGATATTTACTCGGTTTCTCGTGTAACGATTTTCTTAATTTATTGTAATTAAAAAACGAATGACTGTAGATACTTGAAAATTTCACTAAATGTTTATATTAGAACTTTTTATACACTATACATTTTTGAAAATAATTTGACTCTTTTTGAGCTGTTTAAGGACATTGTCAGTTTTCAATTTTCTTAGTTTTTTTTTTCTGTAAATATCAATAAAATTAAAAATATTATTATTAATAAATAAAATAAAAATGATAAAATTTATAATACATTACTTTACCTTGTAAAACAAAATCACAAAATCTTAACGATGAAAATATAAAGTTGAAAAATGCGTCCGTTTACAAAGACATATAAACATAGCCTATAATATTACTAATACAGGTAATTTTATATACATTTATCTACATACAGATAAAGATAGGTAAATACATTTTACATTTATCTATATTAGATAAAGATAATTTAACTTTTATCTAGATAATATGGTAGATAAGCTAATTTTTATTATATTTAAACTAGCTGATCCCGTGTACTTCGTTTCCCTTAAAAAATGGCAACTCTTTAAATTGTGATAGTTCAAATCCTTTTGTATGTAACTCGCAACAGTAAGTGCAATTCAGCCACCCTGGTAGGAAATCCGACCACGTCAGCCGACAGCCCGATGACCTACATTTTTGTGTATTCTGGCTATTCTGGTCTACTCTATGATGGCCGCGAAGTAACGATCACGTCACCGTTTATCAGATTGCCCAGTTTGAAAGAGTCTCCAACAATTTCATCGGATAGGTACGCCATAAATCGTGGCATAGCGCTGGGCCAGAATCATTTTGTCCGGATCAATATCTACAAAAATGACGTCCCAATTATTAGAAGCTAATAATATAGGTACTTAATATTTATTATAATATAATATAATATTAAGCTCATTATACCCAGTACGATTAAGTAGAAATAATATTTTTCAAATAATATTAGTGTCTTTGTCGAACAGTCAGCTGTACGAAGTTTCCGCTGTGCCACAAAACAAGTCGACGCCGGTCGCTGAACATGGGAAGTCCTCAAGTCCACCCAGCATCGTATTGATGAATCAACAATACATCTTACATCTTACATCTAACATTGCAATCTTATAATTATTCACCTGAATGCATGTAATCCTGAATGTACAGTTAATTTATGTACACTGTATTAATAAAAGTATTTATTGTTAAAATAAAATTGAGTTCTATATTATTTGTAGGTACTTAAAAATTATTTGGGTATAAAGGAAACATATTTTAATCATACAAAATTAGATAAACTAAAAGACAAAAATAATAAGTAAATACGTATTGTTAAAAATAGTTTTTAATTAATATAGGTAAGACAGGTACCTATTATGTAGGTAGGTACTTATCCAAAACTCGTTTATCAGGAATTAAATAAAAAGGGAGGTCAATTAAAAAAAAGTGGGTAAGTGGATGTCACTCTGCTGTACAGTAGGTTACAAGTGGGTCACTGTAATGGATGGTGTTAAATTTGAATTCAATGATATAATATCATTGTATAAGAAAAACGATTCTGAGCGAAAACGGTCCGTCAGCCTATGATATTACCAAGTCGTATATTTGATGATATTATAGTGAATAAAGTTATTTATATATAACCTATTTACGTGGAACCTTGTTTTAAATTTTTAATCCTTAGCTACAAAAATTGAACATTTTATAAATTTTTAACTACAAAATAATTATTAAATTATAAATTTGATAAATGTTGTCAAAATTTGAACTTTAAATGCTTATAAATAAAAATTGAGCCTATGTATTTTTAATATTTTTTAACTGCTATTAGAACGATATATCAGCAGTCTTATATTAAATTTTCACGCTTTTTTACCAAACAAATAACATTTTATTGATATTTATAGAAAAAAAAACTAAAATAATTGAAAACTGACTATGTCCGTAAACAGCTCAAAAAGAGTCAAATTATTTTCAAAATTTTATCGTGTATAGAAAATGCTAATATAAACATTCAGTGAAATTTTCAAGTAGGTATCTACAGTCATACGTTTTTTAATTACAACAAAATAAGAAAATCGTTACATGAGAAATCGAGTGAATATCAAATGTTGTAAAAATATGAATTTCAAACGTTCATAAAAATTTAATTTGACTTTCTTGTAGACATTTTTTTTTTGATAAAAGTAGACAAACTTATGAGTAATCTTATATTACATTTTCAAATCTTAGATTTAAAAAGAAAAATTTTTATGAATTCTCAACTCAAAATAATTTGTTAATTTTCGTGATTTTTCAGTATTTTGTCAAAATTTGAACTTTTAATTTTTTTCATCGGAAAATGTCCGTAAACAGCTCAAAATAAGTCAAAATATTTGGAAAATGTTATGGTGTATTGAAAATGCTAATATAAGCATTCAGTCAACATTTAATGTACCTACGGTCATTTGTTTTAGAGTTGCACCAAAAACCAAAATCGATTTTCTCGAAAACGGACTTTGCGTATTAGAATGTCTATAAACTTGCGGACCAGTTTGTATAGTTAAATTTGGCATTCGAACTATAATTGAAGTAGAAAACCAGAATAGGTGCATTGCAGATCACAAAGATTTCTGTAAAAAAACATACGATTTATAAATATACCGTATAGGTATACTGAGTATTTATATTATAATATATAAGTTCTTTGGATTTATCTGAGTAAATAATATATTTTATAATATCTATGGCAATCGTCAATTGTTGAAATTCGTCGGCGACGGTTAACAATTCTAATAATTTCAGCAATACTATTGTATTATAAATATAATATATTGTATATTTTGATTTCAGTGAATAAAAAAATAATAGGCCACAAATATAAACGGATAGTTCGTTAAACCGGATAAGTTTTAACACAAACTCGCAAATTTCGTTTGATCAGGTTATTTTTATAAAATATTTCGATACTTTCAAGTTTCAGCTCATTGGAGTGAGATGATTAGATGAAGATGGATGACGATAGCTGTTTCTTCGGCGATGGCGGCACTCTAGCTACATTTCACCGGAAGAGTAGATGTTTACGAGTAAGTTTGTTTTCATATTACTACCTACTATTTTACATTTACTTTTTAGACTTAAATTAAATATTTATTGCCACGGACAATCTGTTAACTAGGTGACGTAGAAGCATTTATAAGTTTAATCCCAATAGCGCAATGTATAAAATACGCGAGACCGTCTTCGTTTCACCACGCCAAGTTTAATACGCACCTTTTTGCATGTTATACTATACGCCGGGTATCACCTTAGGTTTGCGCGAAGTATTTAAAACAATATAATGTTATTAATCTTTATATTTTATATTTTTATATACATAAATACATAATACACCTCATATATTTTATTAGCATACTTACACCTATTTTAGTGTAGTTTATACTCTAGATGGCTATAGATATAGGTATTAAATGTCTTGCAATTATATATTTTACTATAATCATTAATTTCATTATAATATAATATAACAATACACTCTAAATTAAATTAGTTGTTATCAAGACAGACAGTCTTAAAACAAACTCTTTTCTGGACGTTTTCAAAACGTATTATGCTTAAAAAAAATTGCACAGTTGTCGTAGCAGTCAGTTGCTAGATCAACCCGTGTGACATCAAATAGGAATTATTCTTGTTTTTTTAAATAGTTTTTTCGAAAAATATATGTAACATGTATAGCTCATACAATTATGAATTTATAGTTAATAGAAATGCGGATGTTTATACTTCATAGATATTTTTTTAGTTAATAATCGTGTAAATAATTTGATTAAACAATCAGGTACCTACTCATCACTAGTATCAATTTTATTACGTGTAAAATCACCAACACAAGGTGCAGACTGCATTTAAAAAATTAAAAACATAAAATAATGTTTTAGTAGAAGCTGGAAACTGTAGTTTATTTTAATTTATAATCCAATTAATGTAACCGAGAATGTAACTATTAAATTCATCATTGAATGATTATTCAGAGATCATTTTGGGATAAATGTAAATTAAATTAAAAATAATTAAAAAAACATTTTGTGAAAGGAACAAGATTACTGCTAATATTTAAGTCTTAATTATTATTAACAAATAAATACAAATAATAGATATTTTAATAGCTATTTTTACTATTAATATTCGGTGTAAATATAGTTTCTGATCGACTTACCTATATGTAATAAAATAATTATTCATATCAAATAATCCTAACAATTTCATGCAAGGATTCTCATAAATTGATCTTACAGCAGCCTTAAAACACCAAAAATACATTTGTACATCATTTACAAAATTTTAGTTCCCTTTTATGGTGTAGGTATTAATACAAACAATAAATTGCTTTTCGAAAACACAATTTCTTATACCTATTATTATTTACTAAATACCTACAATTAAATTAAACTAAAAATAAACATATGATTACATACTGAGTGCCTATAATATAATATTATATATTAAAATTGAATCTTTATTACGAATACTTATCGTTTACACAGACCACAAGAAAAAATAATTAAAAATATTAAAAAAAAAAACACACACATCATTGTAAAATTAATACAGTCATCGATCCGCTCAGAATCTAAAATTATAGACTTGGAGTTTTAGAAATATAGTTGGTATTATAGTATTTGATGAATTTACTGTATACGTTTATGGCTTTATGTTAACTCTAAAATCCAGTAATCACATTTTTATTTGATAATTCATAAAATACAATATGCTCTTATAAAAATAATCTTGTGCTTCTGATATCTATTCACTACCTTAATCAATAATTAAATTGATAAACGAAAATAATAATTTAAATAATACCTATATCATATTATTATAATTCAAATTCAAAATTATAAACTATTTTGGTTTATTGTCATATCAAATTTCAATGAACAAATTGTTCCTCAACACAGAACTCTTTGATATAAAAAGTTGCATTATATTATATCCGTGGATTCATCATATTGACGTACCTAGTATGATATCTATCATTTATTTATTTAATCTATGGCAAATCTCAAAGTCGTTGCAGAAGACACAGTCGATTAAAAATTCTAAAATTTCAATAAGCAAAGAAGATATGAGCAAAAAACTTACTGCGTTTCGTATAATTTTATTTTTCATAAATCACAATGTTCTAAGTCCTGGCTGTATTCTGGAGCGTTTCCTCATGGGCGTCGCAGTTCACACAAGTCACGGATTCCGCCGAAGGAGTCGATAATTAAAGTAAGTTTGTTTTTATATTCTTTTGGGGCTTACATTTTTCTTTTAAGACTTAAAACAAATATTTAATGTCACAAAAAATGTGCTATCCAAGTGTTGTAGGCACATATTTTAGTTCCAGACTAGAAATGTATAAAATACGCGAGATATAATAAACGTCGTCGTCGTTTTTCCAGTCCCTGTTTGTAGAATAATTTTAATTAATAGGTGCATACCTATACAGGGTACTTAATATAAATATATAAATATTTTGGTTTAATTTATAGAAATATATGTTATGACTTATAACTGATAATAGTCATAAGATACATTTTTAATTAATAACTGGTAATTTTTTTTTTCCAAATACAACGTTATAAGTTATAGGTAACTATTAATTTAGTGTCACATACTTAACTTCTATTGTTCACTTAATATCTATATTCTATATCATAGGGATTAGGGATGTATAACCATGTACACATACAAGTATATTCACGGAATGGTCAACTGCCTATCCTGACGTGTGCGCACTTATGAATAATATACCTACTCATATACTCGTATAGGTATATAAATATACCTATATAAATAGTGTAATACTACATACACGAATGTGTTACTTATTATGTCCCTAAAAATTTAACAGTTATTATTATATTTATTTATTTTTTTAAATATAGGTAGGTACATTACAAGACTCTAATTAAAATCACATTTTTAATGTGTAAACATCTATACTATCGGTTTGTAGTACGACCTTCTTGGGGAATCGCGGCGGCGGAGGCGGCGGTCGTCACACGTGTAGAGGGGATCGTCGGGCGGAGTGGGGTGGCAATTCGTACGGTGTGCTGCCAACATATTATTAATTAATTATTATTCTCGTTTACGTATACTCGCGAATCCGTGTTAATATCGTATAATAATGTTATTATACACTACGACTGCCCGTGCGGACTCGTTTTGTGCGTCGTCGTCGTCGTCGTCGTGTCTGTACGAGGTATTACTATATTATATTACTATATTATTATGAGGTATTGAGTAACTCAAACATTACTGTGGTTCATCAATTGAAAAGGTAATAAGTAATTACTTTTTGATTTAGTTTAATTAAATATAATTTACAGTCAAGAACGCCGAAAATACCCACGTATCTTTATTCATTATTATGCGTTTATGCTCGCGCACGCACGGAAATCGGAAAGTACGGTATATTTAAAATATTGAGTATAATACGCGTCTTAGGTTAATGGTATTATTCATTTTATACCTATTCATATATTGTTATTTTTTATTTTATTATTTAAATTCTCGATAATATCAACACTACCGTACACCTCTTATATTTTAATTTTGTATTGCGATTTGTGATCTAATATTACTTTTTCGATGGAATGTATAGGTATGCTACGTATACCTAATACATACAATTCGTAATATAACAAACGGGAAATACATTTATTATGCTATAGCTAATAGCTATACTATCAGTCTATATACTATCAGACTGCACTTTTATAAATTACTAAAAATGCTATTATTTTCTATGGATAATTATTACGGAAATATGATATTTATATTATATTTATTAACCTAAATAATTAAATAATCATTAAGTTAGTTAACGATAAGTTGTCTTTAAACAATAAACATTTTAACGTTAATATGAAATAATATTCCCGAAAAAACAGATAATGTACATATTTAAAGGTGCCTACCGACGCTACCGTTTTTCTATAATTTAAACAATTTAAACGAAAGACAATTCAGGTTACTTTTATTGTTGCCTACTGTTGCGAACAATTACAATAGGTACCCGTGATGTATTATATTATAATATAATATAATAAAATAATGACTTAACATTGATACAATTTTATTATCAATTACATTTATCATATCACGCCATCATAACATCCATTCATTTAATCCCCATGTTTCTACCAACTACAAAATTAATAACCTGACAATTTAGTTATCACTTTTTAGTTCCCACTCAAACCATGACATTATATTCCCCAATCAAAGTCGTACTGCAGCTAAGATGTTTACACATCATTCGTGAGTACAAAGGCACTCATTCTTAGTATTTTATTTTTTTGAACACAATGTTTCAAAAATTATTAATTAATATAGGTAGGTACATTACAAGACTCTAATTAAAATCACATTTTTTTTTTATTGTTTGAACACAATGTTTTAAAAATTATTAATTAATATATAATTTATTGGTATAGTACTAAATAAATTAATGAAATAAAACAAACACAACTACTATAATTATTAGTAATAATAATATATCCACAAACGAAAAACGCTTCTGAGCAAAGATATCGTTAACTAATAAATAATATTGAGATTAAAGTAATTTATTTTTTCGGTAGAAAATCGGTATAAATATGAATTATAATTATTTTTTTATTTTCATACCATGACGCGTGTTTGAAAAATTGTTTATATTAAGTGTTTAAGATGTTAGATTTCGGTTCGGCTGATTGTCAACCCCCTCACTCTTCAGCATCAATGCATCAAAGATTATTATTTTTAATATTTAAATATAAACTGCATTTTCTGAATTTTCTAAAACATTGCTTTCCAAGAAAAGAATTCGTTTCATATATTATCAACGAATTGAATAATGAAATTAGAACATTTATATGGGATAAAGTCAGTTTTATAAAAACTTATTAGAAAAAAATTAAATACAATTAAATAAAGGTAATTTTTTTCTTATATTTCTATTTTTTTACGTACCCATTATATTCGATACTATAACTTCAGTCTTCAGTTATAGAAAACAACACTTGCCAATGTGGAATTACTGTCGAATTTTTTTATTTTAAAATATTAAATAGCATCTGATTGACTCGTTTAAATTGGACTTTTAATTTTTCTGGCTATTTTATTAAGCTTTGTAATATAAGTGCATTAAATCGTATTTTTAAGGCATTTTTCTTATTTTTAATGCATTTAAATCCACGTCCTATTTATAACTTAACGTTATTTTGTATATACCAATCGATTAGTGTACACAATAAAAAATATAATATTATTGATGGGTTAATAGGTTGATAACTATTATGTAGGTAGGTACAGTTTTGTACGTTCAATGTATCGTTCTGAATTCAAAAAGTATCTAAATGTGTCAAATGATTTTGTCAAGGGTTGGGGGGGGGGGGGGGGGTGATATGGCTGATTTTTTAACATGCACTATTTCAAGGGCTCTTAACCTAAGGGGCGCAACACTCTAAGGAGGAGTGACACATTTTCGTAGGGGGGTAGGGGGGTAGGGGGGCATGAAAATGTTTAAAAAAAAACACGAATTTATTTAGTTATTTTCTTATTTAGGTAATACATATTAATTAATAGGTATTTCTTAAATTTTTTTTATTATTTTATTTGAAACATTATTTTTAAATATTGGGATCAATCAAACTATTTTTATATAATTACTATTTTATATCAATTAGAATTTGTTTATAAACCAAGTAATAAATAAATGGTAACCGTTATCTATATTAAAAATTTGAATTCAATTTACCGCATTTGCGTCTAGTAGAAACAAATAAATGTTTTTTTGAAGATAATGTAAAAATATCCATCATCTATCGGTTAGGACCATATATATATTTTCTATGATTGGAACGGTTAGGTTATAATTATAAATAATCTATGGCAAATGACAATCGTTTGAGACGAACAGCGATTCCAATACGTACTCACATATTTCGTTCCATTCTGGTTATTAAGCTAGGTGCCTATTTTTATAAATGTCATTAATCTCAATACTTCCAGACTGAACTTTTGGATCGGAGATATGAAGACGCGCGCTGCATTTTCCTTGGCGGAGACGCACAGCTTTGACACTAGACAATATTATACACTCAAAGGGAACGCGTTTCGCCGGAAGAATAAATAATTACGTAAGTTTTGTTTGACTACTCTGTTGACGCGGTAGACCTAATGTAAATATTTATTGTCAGACAAACGTATATACCCGCTAGACGTAGATTAGTTTTTAAAATCCAGTTGTTATAGGTGTACAAAAATTAGGATATTATGAAAAATACCTTAAATTATAGTACTTTGCCTACAACTGTTAATTAATTGATATAGTAGAATAATTTTTAAAATTTGAAATCAATGATTAGGCAATGCTTTTATAAGTAGGAAAGTAGGTTTTTATACCTACATAACAAAATAAGAAAATACATAATGATTAATGTTATTTAATATGATTTGTAAGTACATAGCAGATTATACCTATCACTTGGTGACGATTATTTTTGTTTTATACGTTCTTCGTAATTCAGTTCCGTCACGATAGTTTTAGTTTTCGTTAAATGTGAAACATACATTTTTTATGCATACGGGATACAGGCATTAAACATTTGGGTTTTAAGAGAACACCTCAAACGTACGTTTTATTTTGGGGGTTTTACGGGATATACCTATAGGAAATTTTCTTCACATTTTCACATTTCACTATTTGATATTGTGATATTATTTGTACCCAGGTTAAGTTTCTGTTTTAGAATCGTTACATTTACTTTTTAGACTTGAATTAAATATGTATTGTCGCGGAAAATCTGTTAACTAAGTAACGTAAAAGCATACACGTTTACTACTGCCTACCTAAGTCGCAATGTATAATAATAATAAATTATATGGCAGTCCGAACAATCCAGACGCTGTCTTACTCGTAGTCGAGTTCTAGATTCCGTCACGGGGTATGTATTTTCTTATTTCTCAGTAGGTTTTTTTTTATTATAGTTAATTGATCAGGGGATGTATTGCCTGAAAATGTTCAATATTTGTATTGTAACTATACTGGTATAACACTATTCGGGCTATCAATAAAGTCGTGTTCAAAATTAGAAAATTGGTGAGGTATGATATTTTTTTAAGCAATTCTTTCGAGTAGGGAATTCACTCAATGATATTTAAATATTTTCACCGATAATCAAGTACGACGACTTGTAGGTAACTAGAGACTGAGTGAATAGGAAATAGGAAGTGTGTGATATGGCGAAGATAAGGAAATGGGTCAACAGGATTTCAGAATGTTTGGTGTATGAAAGGGAAAGATGAAAAAGAGATGTAAGGTTAGGGTAGATAAGTGGAGTGAGAGTAGCAGATATGAGAATAATAAGTAAGGTGTTAAGGTACAAAAGAGGATAGAATAAGAAATTAATTAATTAAGGGTAGTGTAGGGTAGTGTACATATTGTAGTGAAAACAAGAGAGAATAGGTTTAGGTGGTTCGGTCACTGTATGATAAGAGATAGTGAGAGTGGCTATAGAAGTTAATTTAGGTGGGAAATGAGGGGCGAGAAGACTGAAGAAGAGATGGATAGACAGAATACCGATCATATGGAGGTGTGGAATGAGAGTGGCTGAACCTGTATATAGCTGTGAGAGACGGGGGAAGAAAATGTGTAAAGGTAGAATCGTTATATTAACAATGCCGAATACGTAGGAAAAGATCTTGAATTGCAAAGGCCACTAGCTTCAACTAACCATAGGTTTACCTAACTAACCTTCTTATGACTCATTAGGACACTTTGAATAAAAAGATCCTGAGTTGCTGCAGCTAGGTTGCCGAACTTAAGTGTTTGATTATCAAGTTGATCCTCTGATTTTTGACACCATGGATAGTCCACGCCTATGTTAAATACATTTGAGGCGGCGTTCCCGGAGGGGAAGGCAATTGAGGCTCCTTTATATTGATAGTCGATACTCGATATGAGTATACTTTATTTGGCCTCAATTGTTCCCCTCGAAGTACGAAGACCGCTGATAAGACCATTATGTCCTATCCATATCTTTATTATCTATGATGGAGCCATACCCAGCTCACTCGTGTAAACTTGTTGCTGGTTGGGATGTCAGCGCACTATTTGTTTTCCATCTTTGACCCACGCGTAGCATACCAAATGTACGATTAAGAAAACACTAAAATGATTGTGCGTGGGTCGGAGAGAGAAATAAATGGTGCGCTAAAAATCTGACATCCTCTTAAGTGTTAAATATTTGCCTGCATGTATGCACTAAAAACAGGCAAATATATTCACTGAAATATTCAAAAATATTAAAAATAATAAAATATTCAAAAAAATACTGAATGAAAACGTTTTTATTAAAATTTTTTTAAATTAATAAATAATAATTCAAATTGGTTTACAAAAAGGGAGGTAGGTAACAGATGAACCGAAAATATAAAAACATTTTAAGAAAATAAGCATAAATACGAAGAAATCATGAAAACATGCAATTATATTAACTAACCAGAAAAAACGCATATTGGTAACGGTGTTGTAATAATAGGGATCTCCCCAAAAAAATACGTACTAATAGTTCAAACAAATCATAAAAGCCAACTGTAATAAATATTAATTTATAAAAAAGTATATTAAAAAGCATTATTATTATAAATGAAACAAAACTATCAACTATGGACCGTGACATAATATAGGTATTTCTATATTTTTAGCTCCATAATTTCTGTTAAAATATTAGGAAAATGTATTAAGTACCGTAAAAGTGCTAAATTTGAGTTATTACTTAAAATATTATATTCATAACAAATAATAATAGAAGGTTAGGTACTGTTATTCCACATACCTATATTATAGTTTAATTTAACTACAACATTCTAGTAGAGTCTGATAAAATTTGGTTCCACGACTTTGATCATACAAACTTTAAATACTAAACTATGGGTCTGAAATTTAGTTTATATAGATCTAAATAATCCAAATTATATAATATTGCTTCAAAATATAAAAATAAAGTGTATAGTATTGTAGTAGGTAGGTAACTATCAAAAAAAAAACTAAAAAAAATCATACTTGAAATCTATGTATAATATACGTATATTGTAATAAACGTTCAAATGTTTACTATAGTACATTATAAAAATTAACTTAAGTTCAATATAATACATTATAACGGGTGTTCAAATAAACATTTCATACCACAAATTTTGTTAATTCACACAGTCTCTCTTCAATTTTAAATTTTTCTTCAAATTATCTACAAAACATAAATGTTTAGTAAATTGGAAGACTTGATTAAGTATTTAATCATTTATCTAAAAGAGACGTGCCGGGTCGCCACATTACTACCTATATCGAGGGGCCATGGTGCAAGTGTCGTTCA
Organism: Metopolophium dirhodum; assembly: GCF_019925205.1. Classification (NCBI taxonomy): domain Eukaryota; kingdom Metazoa; phylum Arthropoda; class Insecta; order Hemiptera; family Aphididae; genus Metopolophium; species Metopolophium dirhodum. The sequence continues at coordinate 17,722,511 of NC_083562.1, forward strand.
TAAATATCATAACATAATATATTATATTAGAAATACAAACTTAATATTTCACTAACAGTAAATATTATAAAAAAATATTACATAATGTACTATACTCATATTATATTATGATTGTATTAGTTACAAACTCTTGAATTAAGAGTAATGTTTGAGGATTTAATTAATTTCCTAAAAGGAAATGCCTCAAGGTTGCCTCAGTAGGTTAGGTTTACTAATTATTACTAATTATACAAAATACTGAAAATTAATGAAATCACAATTATTAGTACAATAGAGAGACTGTGCATTGATTTACAAATTTGTCTTAAATTTACTTTTTGCATAGAGAATATGAAGGTGGGCTGGGCTCTTAATATCAGAGTATGGGGGACAGGTCTGGGATTTCATATGATCATTAATAGAGACTCGTTAATCGCTTTTTTTTTTTTTAGTCTTCAATCCTTAGATTGATCCCTAGTTTTTTATAACTATTCTTCCCCATGTCACTCATTAATTGCTTCATATACTCCATCCTTGGTCTTCCTCTTCCTATATGGCCTTCAACGTCGCCTTCTATGACGGTTTTTGTTAGACTCTCATGGCGTAGTAGATGTCCTATCATTTTAGCCCTTCTAACTTTTACGGTATGCCATAGTATTTCCTTTTCTTTTATTCTAATTAATCGCTTTTATGTGCTTCAAATTGTTTACACGAGTGAGCTGGGTATGGCTCCATCATAGATAATATAGATATAACATAATGGATAGGATATAATAGTATATGGTAATAGTCTTACCAGCGGTCTTCGAGGGGAACTAAGGTGTCAACAATCTAAGGATCAACTTGATAATCAATCACTTATAAGTTCGGCAACCTGCAACTCAGGAACTTTTTATTCAAAGTGTCCTAATGTAATTAGTCATATAAGAAGGCTAGTTTGGTAAACCTAAGGTTAGTTGTAGCTATGGTAATGATAGACGACTACAATTACTGGTCGTGAGCTTTGCGATGATCTTTTCCTACTAACTATAAAGGTATTCGATATTGTAAAGATAACAATGAAAGAAAATATTTAAATATTATTAATTTGGTTATGTTAGGTTAGGTTAGGATAGGACAGTAAATTAGACGTTAACTAATTATTATAGTTTTTAACACGGTCTTAAAGACTGTCAACTAGAGTTGTACCAGTATAGTTATTAAAAACTTAAATACAGCCAACATTAAATAATGATTTTTTTAACACAACAAATTATAAAATGTATTTTAAAATATAACAAAATATAATTTTTTTAGGATTTTATAAGGTTTTCAATACTTATGAGCTTTTGTAAATAGAAAATGTATAAAATCAATAGTTTTAATTTAAAATAATATAGTATTGTGTTTTATTATCCTACTGTCAAAGAATTCTCAGGGTTTTCTTTCCACATTTTTTTACATTGTACTAAATCTAATTTTTTTCCGCACATATTTACAAAGACTAAAACAGATATCTGACTATATTTTTATTTGCATTTAGACTTTATAGTTTGTTATTTAATATTGCCTGTACCCAGCCAAATACAATATTACTTTAAATTAAACATTATTTTATGTCTTTCATAAATTACAATCACATAATAGAGTCCGTGCAGGACCTTTTTCTGATTTAATTTTTTTGCATCCTTTATAAATAAATTACATTCGTTTTTCTACATTTTCTAATACATATATTACGGTGATACACCTCTGATCATAATAACTGTTCGTATTATTATAATGTAAACAATACCTAGTTTTTGGATTGTAGTTAATATGAATTGCAGTATTTAGCTTCCAGCGTATTCTTTTGTTTAGTGTTATTTCACACAGATTTCTCAAACAATTTTTTTTTCAATTCATTTAACTCTAGTAGATTTTTTTGTATAAATATTTTTCAAGATTAACCGGCTATACCTGGGAGTACGCTGAGTACCCGTGTACTCCTAAAGCGTGTTCCTAAAGTAAAATTTTTTCCACATTTTTTTTTTTGTTTTCTAAAATCTATTTGCCTGCGGGCGCCAACATCTCCCTTCAATTTTTTTTTTTTTTATGTTTTTAACTCTAACCAAATTTATTAAACATTGACAATCTGGTGCCCCATGAATAATCATTCTTTAATGAACTAAATATTTTAAATAGTTTTTTCTAAATTTTTTTCCAAATTTTTTTTTTGTTTTCTAAAATCTATTTGCCTGCGGGCGCCAACATCTCCCTTCAATTTTTTTTTTTTATGTTTTTAACTCTAGCCGAATTTATTAAACATTGACAATCTGGTGCCCCATGAATAATCATTCTTTAATGAACTAAATATTTTAAATAGTTTTTTCTGTTTAAGTTTCGGGACGTTTTAGTTTGAACTTTGTAATGTGTATCATAGTCAAATTTTTTCCAATTTTTTTTTTGTTTTCTAAAATCTATTTGCCTGCGGGCGCCAACACCTCTCTTCAATTTTTTTTTTTAGTACTGTAACTCTAGTTGAATATTTTTTATTGATATGAAAATTGATAACTTGGTGCCCCATGAATAATCATTCTTTAATGAACTAAATTTTTTGAATAATTTTTTCTAAATTTTTTTCCAAATTTTTTTTCTGTTTTTTAAAATCTATTTGCCTGCGGGCGCCAACACCTTCCTTCAATTTTTTTTTATAATTTAACTTTAGCCGAATATTTTAAACATTGACAATATGGTGCCCCATGAATAATCATTCTTTAATGAACTAAATATTTTAAATAGTTTTTTCTAAATTTTTTTCCAAATTTTTTTTTTGTTTTCTAAAATCTATTTGCCTGCGGGCGCCAACACCTCCCTTCAATTTTTTTTTTTTTAGTACTGTAACTCTAGTTAAATATTTTGTATTGACTTGAAAATTGATAACTTGGTGCCCCATGAATAATCATTCTTTAATGAACTAAATATTTTGAATAGTTATTTCTAAATCTTTTTCCAAATTTATTTCTTGTTTTTTAAAATCAATTTGCCTGCGGGCCCCAACACCTCCATTCAATTTTTTTTTTTTAGTACTGTAACTCTAGTTGAATATTTTGTATTGACTTGAAAATTGACAACTTGGTGCCCCATGAATATCATTCTTTAATGAACTAAATATTTTAAATAGTTTTTCTGTTTAAGTTTCGGGACGTTTTAGTTCGAACTTTGTAATGTTTATCATAGTCAAATTTTTTCCAAATTTGTTTTTTGTTTTCTAAAATCTATTTGCCTGCGGGCGCCAACACCTCCCTTTAATTTTTTTTTTTTAGTACTGTAACTCTAGTTGAATATTTTGTATTGATATGAAAATTGACAACTTGGTGCCCCATGAATTATCATTCTTTAATGAACTTAATATTTTGAATAGTTTTTTCTAAATTTTTTTCCAAATTTTTTTTTTGTTTTTTAAATCTATTTGCCTGCGGGCGCCAACACCTCCCTTCAATTTTTTTTTTTAGTACTGTAACTCTAGTTGAATATTTTGTATTGACTTGAAAATTGGTAACTTGGTGCCCCATGAATTATCATTCTTAAATGAACTTATTATTTTGAATAGTTTTTTCTAAATTTTTTTCCGAATTTTTTTTTGTTTTTTAAAATCTATTTGCCTGCGGGCGCCAACATCTCCCTTCAATTTTTTTTTTTTTATGTTTTTAACTAGCCAAATTTATTAAACATTGACAATCTGGTGCCCCATGAATAATCATTCTTTAATGAACTAAATATTTTAAATAGTTTTTTCTGTTTAAGTTTCAGGACGTTTTAGTTCGAACTTTGTAATGTTTATCATAGTCAAATTTTTTCCAAATTTGTTTTTTGTTTTCTAAAATCTATTTGCCTGCGGGCGCCAACACCTCCCTTCAATTTTTTTTTTTAGTACTGCAACTCTAGTTGAATATTTTGTATTGACTTGAAAATTGACAACTTGGTGCCCCATGAATAATCATTCTTTAATGAACTAAATATTTTGAATAGTTATTTCTAAATCTTTTTCCAAATTTATTTCTTGTTTTTTAAAATCAATTTGCCTGCGGGCCCCAACACCTCCATTCAATTTTTTTTTTTTAGTACTGTAACTCTAGTTGAATATTTTGTATTGACTTGAAAATTGACAACTTGGTGCCCCATGAATATCATTCTTTAATGAACTAAATATTTTAAATAGTTTTTCTGTTTAAGTTTCGGGACGTTTTAGTTCGAACTTTGTAATGTTTATCATAGTCAAATTTTTTCCAAATTTGTTTTTTGTTTTCTAAAATCTATTTGCCTGCGGGCGCCAACACCTCCCTTTAATTTTTTTTTTTTTAGTACTGTAACTCTAGTTGAATATTTTGTATTGATATGAAAATTGACAACTTGGTGCCCCATGAATTATCATTCTTTAATGAACTTAATATTTTGAATAGTTTTTTCTAAATTTTTTTCCAAATTTTTTTTTTGTTTTTTAAATCTATTTGCCTGCGGGCGCCAACACCTCCCTTCAATTTTTTTTTTTAGTACTGTAACTCTAGTTGAATATTTTGTATTGACTTGAAAATTGGTAACTTGGTGCCCCATGAATTATCATTCTTAAATGAACTTATTATTTTGAATAGTTTTTTCTAAATTTTTTTCCGAATTTTTTTTTGTTTTTTAAAATCTATTTGCCTGCGGGCGCCAACATCTCCCTTCAATTTTTTTTTTTTATGTTTTTAACTAGCCAAATTTATTAAACATTGACAATCTGGTGCCCCATGAATAATCATTCTTTAATGAACTAAATATTTTAAATAGTTTTTTCTGTTTAAGTTTCAGGACGTTTTAGTTCGAACTTTGTAATGTTTATCATAGTCAAATTTTTTCCAAATTTGTTTTTTGTTTTCTAAAATCTATTTGCCTGCGGGCGCCAACACCTCCCTTCAATTTTTTTTTTTTAGTACTGCAACTCTAGTTGAATATTTTGTATTGACTTGAAAATTGACAACTTGGTGCCCCATGAATAATCATTCTTTAATGAACTAAATATTTTGAATAGTTATTTCTAAATCTTTTTCCAAATTTATTTCTTGTTTTTTAAAATCAATTTGCCTGCGGGCCCCAACACCTCCATTCAATTTTTTTTTTTTAGTACTGTAACTCTAGTTGAATATTTTGTATTGACTTGAAAATTGACAACTTGGTGCCCCATGAATATCATTCTTTAATGAACTAAATATTTTAAATAGTTTTTCTGTTTAAGTTTCGGGACGTTTTAGTTCGAACTTTGTAATGTTTATCATAGTCAAATTTTTTCCAAATTTGTTTTTTGTTTTCTAAAATCTATTTGCCTGCGGGCGCCAACACCTCCCTTTAATTTTTTTTTTTTAGTACTGTAACTCTAGTTGAATATTTTGTATTGATATGAAAATTGACAACTTGGTGCCCCATGAATTATCATTCTTTAATGAACTTAATATTTTGAATAGTTTTTTCTAAATTTTTTTCCAAATTTTTTTTTTGTTTTTTAAATCTATTTGCCTGCGGGCGCCAACACCTCCCTTCAATTTTTTTTTTTAGTACTGTAACTCTAGTTGAATATTTTGTATTGACTTGAAAATTGGTAACTTGGTGCCCCATGAATTATCATTCTTAAATGAACTTATTATTTTGAATAGTTTTTTCTAAATTTTTTTCCGAATTTTTTTTTGTTTTTTAAAATCTATTTGCCTGCGGGCGCCAACATCTCCCTTCAATTTTTTTTTTTTATGTTTTTAACTAGCCAAATTTATTAAACATTGACAATCTGGTGCCCCATGAATAATCATTCTTTAATGAACTAAATATTTTAAATAGTTTTTTCTGTTTAAGTTTCAGGACGTTTTAGTTCGAACTTTGTAATGTTTATCATAGTCAAATTTTTTCCAAATTTGTTTTTTGTTTTCTAAAATCTATTTGCCTGCGGGCGCCAACACCTCCCTTCAATTTTTTTTTTTAGTACTGCAACTCTAGTTGAATATTTTGTATTGACTTGAAAATTGACAACTTGGTGCCCCATGAATAATCATTCTTTAATGAACTAAATATTTTGAATAGTTATTTCTAAATCTTTTTCCAAATTTATTTCTTGTTTTTTAAAATCAATTTGCCTGCGGGCCCCAACACCTCCCTTCAATTTTTTTTTTTTAGTACTGTAACTCTAGTTGAATATTTTGTATTGACTTGAAAATTGACAACTTGGTGCCCCATGAATATCATTCTTTAATGAACTAAATATTTTAAATAGTTTTTTCTGTTTAAGTTTCGGGACGTTTTAGTTCGAACTTTGTAATGTTTATCATAGTAAAATTTTTTCCAAATTTGTTTTTTGTTTTCTAAAATCTATTTGCCTGTGGGCGCCAACACCTCCCTTCAATTTTTTTTTTTTAGTACTGTAACTCTAGTTGAATATTTTGTATTGATATGAAAATTGACAACTTGGTGCCCCATGAATTATCATTCTTTAATGAACTTAATATTTTGAATAGTTTTTTCTAAATTTTTTTCCAAATTTTTTTTTTGTTTTTTAAAATCTATTTGCCTGCGGGCGCCAACACCTCCTCTCAATTTTTTTTTTTTAGTACTGTAACTCTAGTTGAATATTTTATATTGACTTGAAAATTGGTAACTTGGTGCCCCATGAATTATCATTCTTAAATGAACTTATTATTTTGAATAGTTTTTTCTAAATTTTTTTCCGAATTTTTTTTTTGTTTTTTAAAATCTATTTGCCTGCGGGCGCCAACATCTCCCTTCAATTTTTTTTTTTTTATGTTTTTAACTCTAGCCAAATTTATTAAACATTGACAATCTGGTGCCCCATGAATAATCATTCTTTAATGAACTAAATATTTTATAAAGTTTTTTCTGTTTAAGTTTCGGGACATTTTAGTTTGAACTTTGTAATATGTATCATATACAGTCAAATTTTTTCCAATTTTTTTTTTTGTTTTCTAAAATCTATTTGCCTGCGGGCGCCAACACCTCCCTTCAATTTTTTTTTTTAGTACTGTAACTCTAGTTGAATATTTTGTATTGATATGAAAATTGATAATTTGGTGCCCCATGAATAATCATTCTTTAATGAACTAAATATTTTAAATAGTTTTTTCTGTTTAAGTTTCGGGACGTTTTAGTTTGAACTTTGTAATGTGTATCATAGTCAAATTTTTTCCAATTTTTTTTTTTGTTTTCTAAAATCTATTTGCCTGCGGGCGCTAACACCTCCCTTCAATTTTTTTTTTTAGTACTGCAACTCTAGTTGAATATTTTGTATTGACTTGAAAATTGACAACTTGGTTCCCCATGAATTATCATTCTTTAATGAACTCAATATTTTGTTAGTTTCTACTGTTTAAGTTTCGGGACATTTTAGTTTGAACTTCGTTATGTGTGTTTCTACTGTAAATTTTTTTCCAAATTTTTTTCCAAATTTTTTTTTTGTTTTCTAAAATATATTTGCCTACGGGCGCCAACATTTCCCTTCAATTTTTTTTTTATGATTTTAACTCTAGCCAAATTTTTTAAACATTGACAATCTGGTACCCTTTGAATAATTCTTTAATGAACTAAATATTTTAAATAGTTTTTTCTGTTTAAGATTCTGGGCATTTTAGTTTGTAATTTGTAATGAGTATTCATACAGTAAAATCTATTTGCCTGCGGGCGCCAAAACCTCCCTTCAATTTTTTTTTATGTTTTTAACTCTAGCCAAATTGTTTAAACATTGTCAATCTGGTACCCTTTGAAGAATTCTTTAATGAACTAAATATTTTGAATAGTTTTTTCTGTTTAAGATTCTGGGCATTTTATTTTGTACTTTGTAATGTGTATTCATACGTTAAATTTTATTTATTGACTTGAAAATTGATAACTTGGTGCCCCATGAATAATCATTCTTTAATGAACTAAATATTTTAAATAGTTTTTTCTGTTTAAGTTTCGGGACGTTTTAGTTTGAACTTTGTAATGTGTATCATAGTCAAATTTTTTCCAATTTTTTTTTTGTTTTCTAAAATCTATTTGCCTGCGGGCGCCAACACCTTCCTTCAATTTTTTTTTTTAGTACTGTAACTCTAGTTGAATATTTTTTATTGATATGAAAATTGATAACTTGGTGCCCCATGAATAATCATTCTTTAATGAACTAAATTTTTTGAATAATTTTTTCTAAATTTTTTTCCAAATTTTTTTTTTGTTTTTTAAAATCAATTTGCCTGCGGGCCCCAACACCTCCCTTCAATTTTTTTTTTTTAGTACTGTAACTCTAGTTGAATATTTTGTATTGACTTGAAAATTGACAATATGGTGCCCCATGAATAATCATTCTTTAATGAACTAAATATTTTTAATTGTTTTTTCTGTTTAAGTTTCGGGACTTTTGTTTGAACTTCGTTATGTGTGTTTCTACTGTAAATTTTTTTTTTGTTTTCTAATAACCTGGTGCCATACTATCGTTCTTTATTGAACTAAATATTTTGATAGTTTTTTCTGTTTAAGAATCTGAGCATTTTAGTTTGAACTTTGAAATGTATTTTTCTTCTGTTAAATTTTTTCAAAATTTTTTTTTGGTTTCCTAAAATGCATTTGCCTGCGGGCGCCAACTTCCTCCTTCAATTTTTTTTTTACGATTTAACCTCTAGCCAAATTTTTTAACATTGACAATCTGGTACCTCTTGAATAATCCTTGTTTAATGAACTAATTATTTTGAATAGTTTTTTCTGTTTAAGATTCTGGGCATTTTAGTTTGAAGTATATTTTTTTTTGGATTAGTATAATTTGGATTTTGTTACTAGAATTTAGAAAGACTGTATAATTTAAGTGTTTGATTCGTTGGTCATGTTATACAGACGGCATCAGTTTACGATTATTATAGTAATACGAATACTTTGTCCACAGCACACCGGATAATGTATAAATTGATTAGATAGTACTACATATTTAAGGTGGAAAATGTATACATTACACTGTTCATATGGATAAGGTTCACATTATCCGGGTAATATGTACATTAACCGTTTTGGACCTTACCATTAGTAATTATAGTTGTACTCCAACATAAATAAAAATTTATATAAATTAGAAATATAGGTACCTACAGTAATAAACCACTATAGAGCATATTTTATTAATAATATATTATGTACTATCGTATATTTCATATGACTATTATTATCATATTATACGACTTTGAACTTAAACAAAGTCGTGTAAAAATTTAAATAATAATTATTAATAAATAATGAACGATTACAACTGTACATACTTATATAAGTATATTATAACATAAATCGAAACATAGATATATATCTACCAGTAAAAGGTAATTTCAAATTTTCAAACAGACCCTTTTCGGCCGCTGATAACATATAATATTATGACTATCAAAAATTTTACATTATACCCACTGACGGAGTGGGGACCAAATTGAGGCCGGGAGATTGCAATCTATCCCAGGCCACCCATCACTTACCATTTAAATCACTTTTAAAACCTACAAAATTACACTGCTAAACTAATATATTCTATTTTATTCATAATAATATTATTACTTTCAGTAATATCAAAGTATTTCAATCACTTTTTTGGTATTTCGCTCAACTTACAATGTATACAATATATTATCACTAATACTTGAAAAATAAAATTAGTTTAGTTTAATAGTTGAAATCAACGCAATATTAATAATTGTATAGTGTACGTCTTAATGGCTTAATGGTAATAAGTTACAAATAAATTTATAAGAAATAAATATATAAACTATAAACAATTTAATAAAATATTCATAATTCTATAGGTCATAAAAACCGATTACCTACAAAAAAACATTTATATTTAATATTTATAGGTAATCTATATATATAAAAATAAGTGTACGTTTTGAATACATTTTATAACTCAAGATCCACCAAACCGATTTTGATACAAATGTTAGGGCAAATTAATATTATGCAGAAGGTGCGATCCCACGGCGCGTAGCTTGGTATAGCGCGGTACAACGAACGCGCCGTGGGATCGGTGGGGCGTTGCGCGGCATGGCATGGCACGGCGCGGCGCGCGGCGCGACCGTTCCCGATGATTGTCGGGTTTATGTCCCGCGTCAAAAGAAAATTGGCACGGCGCGTGTATTGGAATCCCACAACGCGGCGCGGCTTGTTCAATTTTTCGTCACATTTTCTTAAATACTTTATTGAGTTTTTATTTTTTTAGTATTGTTTTAAATAAGTTTTATTTTAAAATCTTTATAAATTTAATTTTTTATTCAAACTATAAGTTAACTTAATAACTATGAATTGATGGTCAAATGATCTCATTATCGAGTTCTTGGAGTTGTATGAGAAGGAATCTGCTATTTGGAACCCAAAAGACCCAAAATATAAGAACAGGAACTATGTTAACGATTCATGGCAAAGGATTTCCGATAACATTAGTGCATCATGTACTGTAAATGGGTTGATACCGAGTTGCGGTCGAGATTAAAACAGGTAAAAAAAAAATCCGAGTTGCGGTCAGGATCAAAACAGGTTAAATATCAAAATAGGTAAAAATCCTAGTTGGGGTAAAAAAATATGATTAATAATTATTATGTTTTAAATATTGACACAGTTACATATTATTATGCTAAATACAAACATGAAACGGTCAAAATACCTTACGTCAAAATACAAATTTATAGTTAGTTTATAGTTACACTTACACATTCAATTATAATATAGTCACATTTTAAAATACAAAACACACATTCAACGAATAAAATTAATACATTTATAATATTAAACCGGTTCATATTTGTATGATACACATTTCACAAATGTCAGCAAGTCAATTTGTTTTTTTCAAATACTGTTGTATTTTATTTTTAATAAATTTCTGATTTATGCTCTCGCTTTTTTTATTAGTTTCCAAAACTACTGAATTGATTTTTGAATATGTCGATAAAGCTCGCGTCTCGTATCATAATAATTGGTGTAATAATACGTAAAAATAATAAATTACAAAATTTTGGCAACATCACATATTATCGAAAATTGGATAAGAGCTCATCGGATAATCGATAACCGGATACTAACCGCAATTAAGACGTTAATTTTACCTTCAATATTATTAAGACCGCAATTCGTCTATTGCGACCGCAACTCGGACAATACCTGTAAATGAACTAAAAAAAAAGAGAGATTCGTTAATGTCCACTTTCCGGAAACTGGCGTCAAGAGTAAGAGGAGGTAAAAAGACTGGTTCAGGCACAGCTGACGTATATAAGCCCGACTGGTTTGCCTATGAAATAATGGCGAAGTTTTTGCATGGAGTTTTCCAACCTCGAGTCACACAAAATACAGAGGTTAGTCCTAATCACAAATAATTATATAGTTAAATAGTTCCTTAATTCATTTAACAGTATGGTATAATGTAATAAGGCATAAATAGGCTTAAATTGGGTTCACTTAAAATATTTAAAGTTTAAAATTAAAAAATTGTACAGTTTCCGTTATAATATGTTAATCAAAAACGTTAAATAAAACGTTCTTCGTTCGGCACAAGTCCGTTAATATTGCTTAGATAAACTTAATAATAACCAAAAAAATCTCTAAAAAAAAAATCTTAAAAGATATATAAAATAAAATACTGTTGTTTGACTGGTTGACAATGAAAAGTAGCTGCAATACCCAAAATACGAAATTCGTGGGTACCTCGAATCGTCGTGAACCTTGGACCTATTGTTATATAATGAACCTTTTTTAGTATCTAACAATTAACTATAAAATGTTTACATTACAACGAAAAATACTATTCACCATACACCTTATACCAGCGGTCACCAAATGGCGGCCCGCGGGCCGGATACGGCCCTCGGACAAATTTTATCCGGCCCGCAGATAATGAAAAAAAGGAAAAAACCGACAATAATAAGTACATAATATTATTATATATAGTACATATTATGTATTTGTTTGATTTGTCACCCGACAGTAGCTGTTTTTAAAGTTTTCAATATTAAACGTTATTATGAGACTTTACATAAATCATTGGCCGAAAAATGTCCAGTAGTTTGTGAACTTCCTAAATCAAAAATTCAGAACTGGCATATAAAATATTAAGTGCACGAATCATACACGTATCATACAAATTCACGTAGTTAGTTGATAGCAAGAGTCGCCATTTTTCTCAAAAATTTGAACCACATTTTCTATTTACATTATAATTATTAAATTATATTTGTATTTTATTTTATTTTAATTAATTTAATTGGGTAATTATAATTTTATTTCCAGTAGGCCTCTATCACTAAGTTACTGTTGCAATATAATAAGTAATATGTTAAGAATATTTGCTTTGCATTTTTATGGCCCCCAAAATTTTCAAAATTCCCAATGTGGCACTCCAAAAATATTTATTGGTGACCCCTGCCTTATACTAAGGTATATTTAGTATGTCTATGCTATTATCTAAAATTTAGATAAAAAGTCTAGGGATATATTAGTGAAAGACATTCTACATAAACAATTTAGTATATATTATATTATTATACAGGGTACACAACTTATATGTTACAACTCAGTACTAAAAAAAAAAAAAATTTGTGTTAAAAATATATGATTTAATACAATTTTATATATTTTATTATGGTATTCTTAATTAATTATTTGTTATTCTGCCAAGTTACTGCTCCGTTTGTCATTTCAATATGCAGATTAATATGTAGATGGTTTCTGTGAAGTTTGTACGCTGTGCAAAAAGTGGTTCCGGAGTTATGGCCTGTTAAGTGCACACCTGGCGACATGGCCAAAAAAACAACGACAACGTCTATACAATTATTTTTATCTATATATTATATAACCCATACCATTAAAAAACAAAAATTTCTATCGTAAATCTCAAAATTCCTGTTTGAGCACCTACCGGGGGTGATCACTTCCCTTTTTAAATTAGCCTATGACACTCACAAAGAATGTGGCTTTGTATTGGTGAAAGAATTTTCGAAATCGGTTCAGTAGTTTCGGAGTTTATCCCGAACATACAAACAAACGCTATCATTTTATATATTAGTATACATAAAAATGAATGTTTGTGTGTAGATTAGACCTCTGGGAAGAAGATAGGCTAAATTAAAAAGTGTTAAATTTGTGTTTTTTTATTCATCGGATTTTAGTACGGTACTACGGTTGCATTAGGCTTTTGTATTAATTGATTATATTAATCCTCCGTAGGTGGAATTAAGTAAAAATGACAAACTTGGTACAATGTTGATACTTTAGAGCTAAATCATACAGTTACGTACAAACAGCACGGTAGATTGCCTACCTGATAAAATACTTCTGCAAGTCAGAATTTTTATTCCGGGCAACAAAGAAGTTAAGTTACATTTTGAACCAGTGGCGTCATTTGGGGGGGGGGCAAGGTGGGCATTTGCCCCTGTCTGATTTTAAAAGCAGCCCTATGGGCCGGTGTCCAGTTGTTGCCGTTTTACCATTATTATATTTTATTAGCGTAAAAACGTGCCTACAATAATGTTATAATAATATTTTTAGTCAAACATTTGCTGTCTGGGTATTTTATAATATTTTCAGAAAATATTAAAGTATGTACTAAGAAATTATTGTCACAATGATACATTTTTACTAATTGATAGTTGGAATATATTTAGACGTATGCGGGGACGTACACATTGTATGTATGGGTATGTATTTATGTATGTTTGTTTGTGTGAGTGTGTTTTGTGAAGGAAAATGAACAATTAGTATCATAATCTCGTATAGTTTAATTTCTAAAATCTAAAATGATTACAAATTCTAAAAACAACAACCGATTGACGCTCTTATCATTAATCACGGACTTCATAACTTGCGACAGTCGTGTATGATTCAACTATTTTGCGTATTGTGTTAATTTAGTTGAGTACCTAAATTAAAATTAATTTTTTTCCTGACGCATGTTTACATTAATCTTTTAATTTGGGCAAAATATGATCTAAAAAAAATAGATGGGTGGTATTAGGTGGTGCGACTAAAAATATAAAATTACCGCTAACTGCTCGAAAAGTATCGAAAATAATTTCTAACATGTTAATAAACAGACAAAACTTGAGCCGGTAATCAAGCAATAAAAAAAAAATATATTATAATTTAAGATAATATTAATTTGTAAATATATCATATACTTATATAAGATAATATATATATACTTATATACTTATAATGAATCAGGTAAAATTGATTTATAGATAATGCAGTTAATAGATTTTCAAAAATAAAAAAAAGAAGATATCTTAATAAACTACTAATATTTTTGCGGTTTTTTTTACCCATTCGGGCCGGTCTAAACCTTTGCCCCCCTCTATTGAAAACTGAAATGACGCCACTGTTTTGAACACCATACACCATACACCGAATATTAAATAACGAATTGAACAAAGTTTGAGTCATATAGAATTGGTACATTTAACGGGCAACGAAGTGCCAGCGGGATCAGCTATAATAATAATATAGATAATAGTTTAGAGTCCTCGCCAACTGCATTTATTATAATATTGTTATCTCATTCCATGAGAATTTTATTTTCTATGGTCATATAAGTAATATAGTAATATTAGTAACAACATCGTAATTTATAGAATATTGTCATAAATCATAATATTATATAATATTAGATATAGGTACTATAGCATATTATAAATATGTTTTGTTGTTTAAAATATGTTAAAATATTAAAAAAATTAAAGTTTAAACTGATTATTATAATCATAAATCAGATTTTAAAGAATTAGATAGTTATTTTGTCTTATAATAAATATAACTAAAAGAATCTACATACATAATAATTAATAATATGCATATAATATTATATTATAACAGTTTATTTAACAAACCCAATATTATTTTCTAAACATGATCAAATTTGTTTTTTAAAAACTGTGAATAATCTTATAAACTATTTCGTTACATAAATTATATTCTAATTGATGATGATTATATACAAAAATATTTAAATATTTTTCAGTGTACTACACACATAGGCTTTCACTGCTTTTAGTGATTTAAAATAATTATAAAAGTTACGCCTCACTAACTCACTTACAGAATAAGTGGTATATAAAAGTGGGGGGGAGGATTTTGTGTGTTACAACGCCCACAGGTTTTTTTTTGCTATAGGAAACTGTCAAAGCCCAAAAGTAACAGTTAAATTAATAAGTGTGTGGTGTGTCCCCTGAAATCAGATGTATTTTAGGCCCTGGTCATGTATGTTAAAGTAAAAATAGTTGAACATTTTGTCATGTCTACAAATATGTTAAAATAAATATTTGGTGAATATTTTAAGTCTCTACGGTTTTATTTATTTTTGAATTGGTCTCAAGACGTTCAACAAAAAAACAAAAACTAGTTTCGAGTAAATATTGCTGTTTTTAGTAGGTATAGGTATTATTTTATTTTTTTCGTTTCCTGATTAATTTGAAAAATACTGGGAAATTTATTTTTTTCCACTCACCTAGACAGTACCAGCTAAGAACAAACTAGATGTCAACATCTGTATAATTTTCTATCAGAAACCTCTCTCAAATGGTGGATTTTTCTTGGCGGCTGTAAAAATGTCGTCAGTTTTTTAACGCACATCATTTAAATATTCAATCAATCATAACACCACATAATATTATTATAAATTCACTTTACTTGTATACACAAATAAATGTTCTTTTCGTTCTTGTACATTCAATAAATAACAATCTCTTTAAATTCTAAATATTTGTTGTACTTAATTTCGTTCACGTAACACTGCGACCTCCACATTATCATTGATAACAATATAATATTATCACAGATTTGAGATTTTATAAAATTAATAATCTTGTGTTATTGTTATGAGACATGTCGAGTATTTTTTATAGTCGACAGACCACAATATTATTCATGGAGGCGCTTAATAATTATTTTAAGTGTGAAATGAATCGTTTTGAATAAATAGTTCTTTATTCTTAAAGTAAGAAGCTCAGCCCATAGGTTACCACATCAATCATTACTGACTGTTATACATACTATTTTTTCGCAGAATAATCTTTAGTTGGATATGTTTTTGTTAAGATAAATACCATTTGACATAATTTGTGTCACCGGTTTCGGTTGAAGTAAACCACCTACAATACATAATAGGTAGGTAAGATAGAACATAATATTCTATATTGAATTCAATAATATTTTATCAACACAACTACTTAGCGTTTTATTGTATCGGAGAAATGAAAATAGAAATAATATTGGTACCACACCATCTCTAAATAGTACCTATCATAATTCATTACCGATGCAAAAAAAAATTCAATATCGATATTATGGTTTTAATGGCCGAAACATGGCTAACCACCTTTTGGTGCATACATTAGAGTATATAAATACCAAAATTTAAATAAATATGCATACTATTATAATCTAATATTTAATGCTCGTGTCACAGTCTTTGTGGTTGTAATTTTTTACAAGTAACAAAGTGCGTGTGATCAGCTAGTACTAATATAAAATCAATAAAAATAATTTTAAATCTTAATATTTTAAATATAAATCATAAGAACTCAATATAATGATTTTCACTAAATAAATATAACATACGTAGTATTGTAAAAACAAGATTTTGGTCAAATTGTAACGTTAAATTTGATGAAAATAATTTTTGTAAATTACTGCTGGAACTAAATACAAAAAATGTTTGTATTTTTAACTAGCTATCAATTTCATTTACAATATGTATAATATATTGAATAATTGGTAAAACCATGTATATTTAAGTATCATTTTCACAATTTTTAACATATTATTTAAAAATGTTTAATTTCTATTACAGAAATGGATGAAAATGATTTACAACATTTGCCAAGTGAAGGTGATCAAACAAGTATTCTGAAATTTAAAAGATGTGAACCAAAAAAATTTAAAAATAGCTCTCACACGGCAGAAATATTTGGGGTCTTGCAATCATTAAGGATGTATGTAGTGACTGAATTTAGTAGCTAGAAAAATAAAAAGTTAACAAATGTTTGTTTTTAGAGATGAAGTGTTTTGCGATATTAAGTTGGAAACAGACGATGGTACAGTAATTTTTGGACATAAAGTTGTTTTAGTATCAGCTAGTCCATATTTCAGGGCCCTGTTCACTAGCTTTGAAGAAAGGAATAAAGATTGTATTATTATAAAAGAATTAAACCCAACCATTTTGCAACTCTTGATAAATTATATTTATACTGGAGAAATAATTGTAAATAACGAGCATGTGAAGGTATTATATATTTATAAGACTTATTTTAAAATGATTTCAATTTGTTATTGTTTATTTCTCAAGGATTTGTTAGCGGCTGCAGATCTCATACAGTTAGACTATATAAAAGCCTCATGTGAAGAGTTTTTACAAACACAGCTAAATCCTTCAAATTGTCTTGGAATCAGAGCACTTGCTGACTTACATTACTGTACAGGATTGATGTCAAGTTCTGATGCCTATATTAAAAAACAGTTTTTGTATGATAAACATAACTTAATTTTCTTGTTCAGTAAGTAAATTCTATACATTACGATTATTATTTTCAGAGAAGTGGTTAAATATGATGAATTCTTATCTTTATCTCCTGAAGTAGTGATTCAACTTATCTCCAGTTCTGACAATGCTGTTCCATTTGAAGAAAATGTAAGCAAACTAAAATTATTGTTATTTTATTATTATGGGTTGAAACTTGAAGATGGCTCAATTTGCTTACCTATACCTTCTGTTGCATAGTCATGCAGCGGCGATCAGTTTGTCAGGCCATAGTCTGGCAGCAACCGTTTGTACCTCCACCCAGTAAATTATCTGTATACCCGCAGTATAGTATTACCAAGCCTTTGCACTCAAGTCGGGACTACGTTTCTTAAGATTATACATGCAAATATATGAATAACTGTTTAAGTATAATATATCTTATATATTGGCCGCTTGTTAGAAGTATATTTGAATTACGTTTTACAGAATAGAAATTATTATTTTGGTGGTTGTCCCATGTATAGATAGCTGATAAAACCAAATACCTATTTTAATACAATATATGCAGTACCTATTACACCTCTATACTTGTAATACATTTAAATGTTTAATGTTTCTTACAGTAAACTTGGTCTGTAGCTATTAAATTACAAATAATAAAACTATATATGTATAATACCATTAATACCTATCTAATTCATCTATTAACAATATTTATATTTCAAATATACTATTATAGTAAATAATTCATGGCTTGCAATAAAAAAAAGAAATCTAATAGCTGTTTAAGAGATCCCAAGAGGTAAACCAGAAGTATTTGTTATTAGAACTAGCTTTGCAAAATATTCTTTAACTTATGCAAATTTATAAATTTGTTTTTGTTGATGGTATAACAAAAAAAAATATTGGCGACGATATTATATATTTACATTTTGTTATTTTATATTAACTAAATTGTGTTTATATATTATAGGTATTTGAAAGTGTTCTGAATTGGATAAGACATGAATTATGTTGTAGAAAACAATTTTTGCCAGATTTGATGGAACATGTAAGATTGCCATTAACTTCAAAACAGTATCTATTAAAAAATGTATCTGAAGAGCCTCTCCTTAAAAATAATCCTAAATGTATGCTTTTCCATAAATTATAATTTTATTGTAATTTTTGTAGTATATAATTATAATATTTTTAGGTAAAGATTATGTATTAGAAGCGATACAATTTCATTTACTCAAGTCACAAAAAATAATGACCATACCAAAAAATATTCGGTGTAAACCTAGACAATCTGGTGGTTTACAAAAAGTATGTTTCTGTTTTGATAAATTTACCTTTATAGTTATTTTATAAATTTATTTCTTCCAGGTTATCCTTACGTTAAGTTACTCTCCGCTTATGGATAAGAATTTTATAAGCTGGTATGACCCAGCAAACAACCTATGCCACATTGCACAAGTAATGAATGAGGATTGCCATCCAACTCATCTTGCCTTAATAGCAGACCAATTTCTGATTGCTGTTGGTCGTATTCAAAATTCATCAATGTTCTGTAGATGTGAACAGTTTATTCAAATGCTTGATTTATTTTCACAAAAATCCAGTTGGGTACCAATGGTCAACATGTTAGATGATCGAGATCGTTTAGGCGTTGGTGTATTAAATAATAGTATATATGCTGTAAGTTACCCTTTATATAACTCATTTGTTTTTTCAGTAATTGCTAAAATTATTTGTATTTATAAGCTTTTTTCATGCAGATAGGTAGCAATACTAAAAACCTTGTCAATAAGCCACTATTATGACTATCAAATACAAGTTCATACTTTTTAACATATTCTTTTTATGGATATTTACTGTCATAAAAATCATTAGAATCCAATGAAAAACGTGAAAGGAGTTGAGTCATTGGAGGGAGCCACACATTTGTGACATTTTCTATTTATGGAAACTTCAATTCAGAAAAATTACATAAAATTTAATATGCCCAAAAAAAGGTAGATTAATAGGTTATTGGTCCTCAAAATATGTTTTGATTATTATCTAATATCTACCAAATACCACCTGAGTAGTGGAAATTACAAATAATTATAGAATTTTTTGTTTTCTTTACTTAAACTACCAATATGGAACCATACAGCCTACATTAATTTATAGTTTTATAGTGTGGGATGGCTAGTATATAATTAATAATATAATATTAAAATCTAGGTTGGTGGAGAAAATGGTTCTATTTGTTTAAATAGTGTCGAAGTTTTCGATATCAATTTTGAAGAATGGCGAATGGTTTCTTGTATGGCTAACAAGAGATGCGATGTTGGTGTTGGAATTCTAAACAATCTTTTATATGCGGTAAAAAATATTTTTTAGTAAAATTAAATTTTATTAAATTGTATTATTTGTATAGGTAGGAGGTTATGATAATTCTACAAATGAACATTTAAATTCAGTTGAATGTTATGATCCTAGTCTTGACACATGGAAACTAGTAGCACCAATGTCCAAACGTCGCTCTCATGTTGGTATTGGAGTCTTAGACGGTGTTATGTATGCTGTCGGTGGTACACACGGTTCAGGATATTTTAAATCTGTTGAGGCCTATAGACCAAGTGTCGGAGTATGGACTCCAGTGGCTGACATGTTCTTTGACAACCATTCTAGTAACTATAGTATTTATATTTTCGAAGAATATATTTGTAAAAATGTATTATAAATTACATTTTTTGATGTAGGTGTAGTAGTCGTTTTAGATGGTTTATTATATGTTGTGGGTAATACACATTCTACTAATATGCTGACTATCCAAATATACAACCCCCACACCAATACATGGAAATTAATGGAAACCTGTATAAATGATGCTGGATTTATTTATGCTGCAGTAGCTATTGATAGACCCCCGCATTTTAACACCGATTAGCATAAATGCTCTTATGGTTGGTAGTTATAATACAATCATATTATGTGTAATTTTGAAACTATGTTAATGAGGGATATACCACAGAATAATTCTGTGGATATACTTTAGAATCTTCTGATAAGCTGTAATTGAAAAAGTATTTTATAGTATACAACTATTTTAACTTTTAAGTAATAAATAAAAATGTGTTTTTTTTCAATAACTGTTTTATGTTCTGCCCGCATAGGAAACTATTCAATATACTTGGTTTTGTTATAACTTTGAGTTTGATATGTCTGTACTGGACATTAAAAATGTTCAATACATTTACTCTATTAATTGTGCTATATAAGATGTTTGACTTTTGTTCAATTTTTGTTTATGAGTATAAATGAGAAAAATGTAGTACAGGTTTTTCATAATTTTATGTAATAAGGTCAGTCCGAAATTAATGAGTATCGATAATACAGTCATAATTTTTATTATACTAGTGTTAGAGAGTTGAGTTAAAATGTTTAGAAATTCATCAAAATCACAAAAATGTATCAATTATTATTATACAGTTCAAAATCATTAACATTTTTACTTTTAACACCAATATACCTTGAAAAATATACAAGATTCCTTATAAGTTTATTTTATTGGAATTTGATGTATCAAGTAGCGTACAGCTAGTGTGCTACATACTCATATGAAGTTAAAATTTTTACCACATTAGAGAATATCTAATTTTTAAATTATTACAATTTCTCCATAAATGATTTTGATAAATTGTAAGAATTCAAAAATGTTTAACGTAGATAATAAATACTTGAAACATTCCACTATTGGGTACTGTTTATGATATTAACCAGTAACCACAATTGAATTTGTCTTCGATCTTTATTTTGTATAACCCTGTAGTATAGGCAACCTAATGTACGGTCGTTGGACGAACCACAGAGTGTTGATGGTTTACGATGACGTAAATTACGTCGATCAGTGCCTCAGTCCGTCGGCCAGCGGTGAATCAAAGTTGAATTATCATTTTCTATACACAATGATATTCTAAAAATATTCAAACAATTTTAGTCTACCTACCTAATACAATATGATAAAATATATTTTAAGTTTTTTTTGTTTTCTTGTTTTTTTATGTGATAGGTCCAGTATACCTATTGTACCATGTACAAAAGTCGTATATGTGTGTGTATGATTATGTGAAGGTGCTCTGGACTCTTTTATTTAATACTTAGATCATATTTTGTATATTGTAAAAGCCAAAAGGTCACGATTCACGACTATTATAAGAGTGGTTTATGTCTATATATACATTGCGAATATAATATAATGTAGTATAGAATGCATTCGCAGAGCCATGGCTTTCAACAATATGTTATGATGTTGAGTTGGTTTATGAGTTTGTAACTTAAGAGTTAAAAGGCAATGTTTAAATTTGTTATATTATAGATTTGTTAAACAACTTATAAATGATATGTAAATATGTTACATATTTTCTTTGTTTCATACAACAGACAAACTTTTAAAAATGTTTACTTGGAATTTGACGACTATAAACTTTTAGAAATAATAAACATTTTATTTTTATTTTTCATGGAAATGAAATATTTCATGACATTTTCATGAAATATTTCAAGAAAATAAATTTCATGAAATTTTAAAACCCTACATATAAACATAGAATTTATGTCTTATTTTGGATAAAAACATAATTAACAAATATAGTATTTGTATATGTCTGTTCATTGTCGTGACTACACAGTTATTTATAATATAATTTAATATAAAAAAAAATATAAATTAATAATCTGGACTTTGTCGGCGATTCCTGTATAAAAGAATAGGCCACCGCGCATCTTTTGACGTCACGCGGTTATCTCTCTTGGGCTCTAGCACCTCAACGAATCGACGTATACAAATTGTAGTACCACTGTTAGCTATAGTAATTAACTAACTATTAATTAAACCTAAATCATTTTTTTTGTTTCGTGGTCCTTTAAATTAAGTAAAAAAGCTTAAAATCTAATATCGTTTTGCATCATAACAAGAAAATATCAATTTAAACGAAATTAGCAATGGCCCTGCAAGCAAATATCAGGAAGCTATGAATACAATTATGAAAAACTTCAATTGTAGAATTAATGTAAATTATATTGATGATTGCACGGTTTTGAAAAAACTTTTGATATGCACTTATATTCTTTAGAATCAACTATGAAAAGATTTAAACAATATAATTTAAAATAAAAATTGTCAAAATGTAGATTTGGGTACACGGAGTTAAAAATTCTAGGAAATATAAATGATAACAAAGATCCGTCCTACAGCTTACAGCAATTGCACAGTTAAGTTCTCCGACTAACATAATTCAATTAAGTAAGTAGTTTTTTGGGATTGGAAAACTACAACCCAAATTTTAGTAAAAACACTTATTCCCTTAAACTGAGTTAACAAAATGTAATTTCTAAACAAAAAAAGCAGGTAAGTGGGTGTCGCTCTGTTGTACAGTAGATTACAAGTCGGTCACCGTTATGGATGATGTTAAATTTGAATTCAATGATATATAAACTCAGTGTATACGAAAAACTATTTTGAGCGAAAACGGTCTGTTAGCCTATAATATTACTAATACAGGTAATTTTATATACATTTATCTATATTAGATAAAGATAATTTAACTTTTATCTTTATCTATATTAGATAAAGATAATTTAACTTTTATCTTTATTTATGTTAGATAAAGATAATTTAACTTTTATCTAGATAATATGGTAGATAAGCTAATTATTATTATATTTAAACTAGCTGATCCCATGCACTTCGTTTCCCTTAAAAAATGACAACTCTTTAAATTGTGATTGTTCAAATCTTTTTGTATGTAACTCGCAACAGTAAGTGCAATTCAGCCACCCTGGTAGGCAATCCGACCACGTCGGATCGCCGACAATTTGCAAAGGTATATCAAGACTAGAAAATCCACCCGCCGATGAGCGGCTATAAAGTGCAATATGTGACAATCCGATTTGATGCATGCTTGATTAACCAATATACAAATAAAATACTAATACGTCATTAATAATTATTAATAATAATAATTTAATTAACGATTAACCAATGGCAACCAATTATTATTATTATTGTAACTTTAAAACCCATAGCAACCATTTATAAACAAACATTTCCACTGTAAATCTCAAAATCCTCGTTTAAGCACATCCCCGGGTTGGACTTAGGGGTATGAAAAATAGTTAACTTCACTCTCTCAGACTTACTGAATATACACACAAAATTTCATGAAAATCGGTCAAGCCGTTTCGGAGGAGTTTGGCGACATACATTTTCTATATTGTGACACGAGATTTTTATATATTAGATAACAAATTTACTTCTTTACCTACATGAATATAAAGTAACTAATAGTTAATAAGTACCTACATAATATAGCGTAATATTGTAATATTGTGTACTAATTGTATAGTGTTATGGTAGAACAATTTTAGTACAAAAAAATGAATATTATTCAAGAAAAATAGAAATTACCAATATAAATATTCTGTGTAAATTTACAGTGGAACTTTAACGTCCGGTTCGTGCTTAACTATGACGTGAGTCTGCGCGGGTGGGTCTCACAATAAGTTGATAAGCACGACAATCGGAACGCGGTAATATTATTATGTATTACGTGAATCGCAAAACTGCAACAATCTACATTGATAAGAATTTATTCTGTATTTTTAAAATACGACAGAAAAATAATTCGTAAAAATTAGAATACGATTTGTTTGTTATTTTTCAAACATTGAAACATAGTAACGCGTTTTCAAGCGTTGTGTGGACTGTGGATACGATTTTATTATTATTATTTTTAACAAGACGTAATAATAACTACACATTTATTAGTTTTTTAATTAAAATATAAAAAAACCCGAATTTGCGGAAGTGCATAATTATAAAAACATACACTTGCTTAAATCAGCATCACGTGTTTTTAAGTGCGAGCTGTTATTAATTATTATTCTTCTCCTGTCTAACTAAAATAAGTCGTGGCTTATTATAATATATGGGTACACATTTCTAAAGATTTATCTGCGTGCATTAATGACAGTAATAATATTATATTATTTACAACCCCGCAGCTTTTAAATTTAAAACCACTTTTATCATTCCATCGCTATAGATGCCGAGTAACTATGCCTATTAACAAATGTTAGATTATGGTATATGCTATAGAAATTCTATCGTTATTATTTTATAACAAAACAGGTACCTATCTAAATATTATTCACCTTTGCAAAAGAGCATTGTCACATCAATTTATTAAGAGAATAATAATATAATATAATATAATAATACAGTCGTCCATATAGTAGTTTGGTATATTATATAATTTTTAATTATATTTAGTAATAATAAGACAGTTGTTTCTGATTTTTTGTGGATAATAAATATTGAAACGAGACAAATTAATCATAAGCAAAAACGTGGGTGCCAAAATGGCCCAAAATTTTTTTTGCCCACGGGTGGCAAAATTTTAAATAAGGCCTTGGCCTGCGCAGTAACACAATAATATAGGGTATAGGTTTCATATATTGTACTCGCGTATTTTTCGTCGTAAGATTATAGTTAATTTGTTGGCTAATAATAATGATTTTTTTCTCGTAAAAAATTTCCTTGTTTTGTATTAGTTAGTTTTTTTCTGTTTTTTCCTGTTTGTTTTTTTTTTTTTTACTTAAAGTTTTCTATAGTCATGACGTATGCACCAGAAAACTTTAAGAAACGGTACGTGTGGGTATAGAAAACGATAGCGCCGCATTGTGCACCGCAGAATACGTAAGTATAATTTGATATTATATAGAAAACGATGCTGCAAGCCCTCCGTGTGTGTGTCACACGTTCGTCGACTATGAATAATTATTAACTTTAATGTTTATTTTATTGCAGGACGACAACTCACTGCTATCAGCGTAACTTCAATGCAGGTCGTCACCGTGGTCGGAACTTTGGCTGTGACCGTCTTAGCGCTGCTGCTCTGCCTGTTGTGCGCAGGACTCGCGATGACTGCGTTCATCGCCAACATCGTGAGGAGTCCTGCAGTGCAACGGGCATTGATAAAGCGTTTTCCGGGAGCAGCCGGAACGGTAGACGGAGAGACGGCGTCGCGTTGCGTGTCCGTCGCGTCGGATTACGCAAGACGGGTGACTGTGATACTAGCCTTCGAAATTTGGTTCCTCGCTCAGTCCGTCGGCACCGGAATGTTTATAGTAGTGGAGTTGATCAGACTCTCCAGCCGACCTGAAGATCAGACGCCGCTGAAGTCGGTCGCCGGAGGTCCGATTGCAGCACAGGTCGTAGACACCACAGCTGCGGACGTCGCTCCGCTACCGGACAGTGCGGAGAACTCGGCACCCGTCACCACGGAAAACAGCACTCCGCTGCCAGTTGGCAGCGTCAAGAAACCGTCCCCCGTGGAAGCCGTGACTACGGAAAACGGCACTCCGCTGCCGATATGCAGCGTCGTGAAGCCGTCAGCCGCGCGGACACCACGTACGTGCATATTTTAATCATAGGTATAATCAGAAATAATGTTTTTTTATATTGCCCATAGACCAAGCACATATAAATATTGGAAAAAGAGACATGCCTTATTTTCGAAATTCGACCAAGGTATTCTGATGGACTAGCGTATGTAAAAAAACACATTTATATATTATATATGTATCATATCATGTTAAAAATAAAAATGATATATATTATAATCCTATGTTTTGTTTTGTAGAGAGCTTTTACTCGGTCTGTCCCGAGACACTCGGCGCCTATATATGGCAGAAAAGTGTGACCGGGTGAAAGTGGCTGTGGACCCGTTTTGCGGCGCCGGCGGAAATATAATCCAGCTTGCCCGACTGTTCGACAAAGGTACTTACAGTCAGCCTATGATATTACCAAGTATATTTGATGATATTATAGTGAATAAAGTTATTTATATATAACCTATTTACGTGGAACCTTGTTTTAAATTTTTAATCCTTAGCTACAAAAGTTGAACATTTTATAAATTTTTAACTACAAAATAATTATTAAATTATAAATTTGATAAATGTTGTCAAAATTTGAACTTTAAATGCTTATAAATCAAAAATTGAGCCTATGTATTTTTAATATTTTTTAACTGCTATTAGAACGATATATCAGCAGTCTTATATTAAATTTTCACGCTTTTTTACCAAACAAATAACATTTTATTGATATTTATAGAAAAAAAAACTAAAATAATTGAAAACTGACTATGTCCGTAAACAGCTCAAAAAGAGTCAAATTATTTTCAAAATGTTATCGTGTATAGAAAATGCTAATATAAACATTCAGTGAAATTTTCAAGTAGGTATCTACAGTCATACGTTTTTTAATTACAACAAAATAAGAAAATCGTTACATGAGAAATCAAATGTTGTAAAAATATGAATTTCAAACGTTCATAAACATTTAATTTGACTTTGTTGTAGACATTTTTTTTTTGATATAGGTAGTTAAACTTATGGATAATCTTGTATTACATTTTCGAATCTTAGATTGAAAAAGAAAAATTTTTATGAATTCTCAACTCAAAATAATTTGATCATTTTCGTAATTTTTCAGTATTTTGTCAAGATTTGAACTTTAAATGCTTATAAATAAAAAACCGTGACTAAGGATTTTTAATTTTTTTCATCTTCCTTTGAAACAATAACCTAGGAGCCTTCTATTGAATTTTCAAGCTATTTTAACCAACAAATAACATTTTTTTGATATTTATAGGAAAAAAACTAAAATAAAATGGAAACTGAAAATGTCCGTAAACAGCTCAAAATAAGTCAAAATATTTGGAAAATGTTATGGTGTATAGAAAATGCTAATATAAGCATTCAGTCAACATTTAATGTACCTACGGTCATTTGTTTTAGAGTTGCACCAAAAACCAAAATCGATTTTCTCGAAAACGGACTTTGCGTATTAGAATGTCTATAAACTTGCGGACCAGTTTGTATAGTTAAATTTGGCATTCGAACTATAATTGAAGTAGAAAACCAGAATAGGTGCATTGCAGATCACAAAGATTTCTGTAAAAAAACATACGATTTATAAATATACCGTATAGGTATACTGAGTATTTATATAATAATATATAAGTTCTTTGGATTTATCTGAGTAAATAATATATTTTATAATATCTATGGCAATCGTCAATTGTTGAAATTCGTCGGCGACGGTTAACAATTCTAATAATTTCAGCAATACTATTGTATTATAAATATAATATATTGTATATTTTGATTTCAGTGAATAAAAAAATAATAGGCCACAAATATAAACGGATAGTTCGTTAAACCGGATAAGTTGTAACACAAACTCGCAAATTTCGTTTGATCAGGTTATTTTCATAAAATATTTCGATACTTTCAAGTTTCAGCTCATCGGAGTGAGATGATTAGATGAAAATGGATGAAGATAGCTGTTTCTTCGGCGATGGCGGCACTCTAGCTACATTTCACCGGAAGAGTAGATGTTTACGAGTAAGTTTGTTTTCATATTATTACCTACTATTTTACATTTACTTTTTAGACTTAAATTAAATATTTATTGCCACGGACAATCTGTTAACTAGGTGACGTAGAAGCATTTATAAGTTTAATCCCAATAGCGCAATGTATAAAATACGCGAGACCGTCTTCGTTTCACCACGCCAAGTTTAATACGCACCTTTTTGCATGTTATACTATACGCCGGGTATCACCTTAGGTTTGCGCGAAGTATTTAAAACAATATAATGTTATTAATCTTTATATTTTATATTTTTATATACATAAATACATAATACACCTCATATATTTTATTAGCATACTTACACCTATTTTAGTGTAGTTTATACTCTAGATGGCTATAGATATAGGTATTAAATGTCTTGCAATTATATATTTTACTATAATCATTAATTTCATTATAATATAATATAACAATACACTCTAAATTAAATTAGTTGTTATCAAGACAGACAGTCTTAAAACAAGCTCTTTACAAATTGTTCCTTAACACAGAACTCTTTAATATAAAAAGTTGCATTATATTATATCCGTGGATTCATCATATTGACGTACCTAGTATAATATCTATCATTTATTTATTTAATCTATGGCAAATCTCAAAGTCGTTGCAGAAGACACAGTCGATTAAAAATTCTAAAATTTCAATAAGCAAAGAAGATATGAGCAAAAAACTTACTGCGTTTCGTATAATTTTATTTTTCATAAATCACAATATTCTAAGTTCTGGCTGTATTCTGGAGCGTTTCCTCATGGGCGTCGCAGTTCACACACGTCACGGATTCCACCGAAGGAATCGATAATTAAAGTAAGTTTGTTTTTATATTCTTTTGGGGCTTAAATTTACTTGTAAGACTTAAAACAAATATTTAATGTCACAAAAAATGTGCTATCCAAGTGTTGTAGGCGCATATTTTAGTTCCAGACTAGAAATGACTAATAAACGTCGTCGTCGTTTTTCCAGTCCCTGTTTGTAGAATAATTTTAATTAATAGGTGCATACCTATACAAAGTACTTAATATAAATATATAAATATTTTGGTTTAATTTATAGAAATATATGTTATGAGTTATGACTTATAACTGATAAGAGTCATTATATACAATTTTAATTAATAACTGGTAATTTTTTTTTTCCAAATACAACGTTATAAGTTATAGGTAACTATTAATTTAGTGTCACATACTTAACTTCTATTGTTCACCTAATATCTATATTCTATATCATAGGGATTAGGGATGTATAACCATGTACACATAAAAGTATATTCACGGAATGGTCAATTGCCTATCCTGACGTGTGCGCACTTATGAATAATATACCTACTCATATACTCGTATAGGTATATAAATAGTGTAATACTACATACACGAATGTGTTACCTATTATGTCCCTAAAAATTTAACAGTTATTATTATATTTATTTATTTTTTAAATATAGGTAGGTACATTACAAGACTCTAATTAAAATCACATTTTTTTTTTTTTGAACACAATGTTTTAAAAATTATTAATTAATATATAATTTATTGGAATAGTACTAATTAAATTAATGAAATAAAACAAACACAACTACTATAATTATTAGTAATAATAATATATCCACGTATAAATTATTAAAATACAAAACGAACAAACGAAAAACGATTCTAAGCAAAGATATCGTTAACTAATAAATAATATTGAGATTAAAGTATTTTTTTTTTCGGTAGAAAATCGGTATAAATAAGAATTATAAATATTTTTTTATTTTCATACCATGACGCGTGTTTGAAAAATTGTTTATATTAAGTGTTTAAGATGTTAGATTTCGGTTCGGCTGATTGTCCAACCCTCACTCTTCAGCATCAATGCATCAGAAATTATTATTTTTAATATTTAAATATAAACTGCATTTTCTGAATTTTCTAAAACATTGCTTTCCAAGCAAAGAATTCGTTTCATATATTATCAACGAATTTAAAAATGAAATTAGAACATTTATATGGGATAAAGTCAATTTTATAAAAACTTATTAGAAAAAAATTAAATACAATTAAATAAAGGTAATTTTTTTCTTATATTTCTATTTTTTTACGTACCCATTATGTTCGATACTATAACTTCAGTCTTCAGTTATAGAAAACAACAGTCGCCAATATGGAATTACTGTCGAATTTTTTTATTTCAAAATATTAAATAGCATCTGATTAACTCGTTTAAATTGGACTTTTAATTTTTCTGGCTATTTTATTAAGCTTTGTAATATAAGTGCATTAAATCGTATTTCTAAGGCATTTTTCTTATTTTTAATGCATTTAAATCCACGTCCTATTTATAACTTAACGTTATTTTGTATATACCAATCGATTAGTGTACACAATAAAAAATATAATATTATTGATGGGTTAATAGGTTGATAACTATTATGTAGGTAGGTACAGTTTTGTACGTTCAATGTATCGTTCTGAATTCAAAAAGTAGCTAAATGTGTCAAATGATTTTGTCAAGGGTTGGGGGGGGGGGGGGGATGATATGGTTGATTTTTTAACATGCACTATTTCAAGGGCTCTTAACCTAATGGGCGCACCACTCTAAGGAGGAGTGACACAATTTCGTAAAGGGGGGGAGGGCGTGAAAATGTTTAAAAAAAACACGAATTTATTTAGTTATTTTGTTATTTAGGTAATACATATTAATTAATAGGTATTTCTTAAATTTTTTTTATTATTTTATTTGAAACATTATTTTTAAATATTGGGATCAATAAAACTATTTTTATATAATTACTTTTTTATATCAATTAGAATTTGTTTATAAACCAAGTAATAAATAAATGGTAACCGTTATCTATATTAAAAATTTGAATTCAATTTACCGCATTTGCGTCTAGTAGAAACAAATAAATGTTTTTTTGAAGATAATGTAAAAATATCCATCAACCATCGGTTAGGACCATATATATATTTTCTATGATTGGAACGGTTAGGTTATAATTATAAATAATCTATGGCAAATGACAATCGTTTGAGACGAACAGCGATTCCAATACGTACTCACATATTTCGTTAGGTGCTATTAAGCATATTAAGCTAGGTGCCTATTTTTATAAATGTCAGTAATCTCAATACTTCCAGACTGAACTTTTGGATCGGAGATATGAAGACGCGCGCTGCATTTTCCTTGGCGGAGACGCACAGCTTTGACACTAGACAATATTATACACTCAAAGGGAACGCGTTTCGCCGGAAGAATAAATAATTACGTAAGTTTTGTTTGACTACTCTGTTGACGCGATAGACCTAATGTAAATATTTATTGTCAGACAAACTTATATACCCGCTAGACGTAGATTAGTTTTTAAAATCCAGTTGTTATAGGTGTACAAAAATTAGGATATTATGAAAAATACCTTAAATTATAGTACTTTGCCTACAACTGTTAATTTATTGATATAGTAGAATAATTTTTAAAATTTGAAATCAATGAATAGGCAATGCTTTTATAAGTAGGAAAGTAGGTTTTTATACCTACATAACAAAATAAGAAAATACATAATGATTAATGTTATTTAATATGATTTGTAAGTACATAGCAGATTATACCTATCACTTGGTGACGATTATTTTTGTTTTATACGTTCTTCGTAATTCAGTTCCGTCACGATAGTTTTAGTTTTCGTTAAATGTGAAACATACATTTTCTATGCATACGGGGATACGGGCATTAAACATTTGGGTTTTAAGAGAACACCTCAAACGTACGTTTTATTTTGGGGGTTTTACGGGATATACCTATAGGAAATTTTCTTCAAATTTTCACATTTCACTATTTGATATTGTGATATTATTTGTACCCAGGTTAAGTTTCTGTTTTAGAATCGCTTACATTTACTTTTTAGACTTGAATTAAATATGTATTGTCGCGGAAAATCTGTTAACTAAGTAACGTAAAAGCATATACGTTTACTACTGCCTACCTAAGTCGCAATGTATAATAATAATAAATTATATGGCAGTCCGAACAATCCAAACGCTGTCTTACTCGTAGTCGAGTTCTAGATTCCGTCACGGGGTATGTATTTTCTTATTTCTCAGTAGGTTTTTTTTTATTATAGTTAATTGATCAGGGGATGTATTGCCTGAAAATGTTCAATATTTGTATTGTAACTATACTGGTATAACACTATTCGGGCTATCAATAAAGTCGTGTTCAAAATTAGAAAATTGGTGAGGTATGATATTTTTTTAAGCAATTCTTTCGAGTAGGGAATTCACTCAATGATATTTAAATATTTTCACCGATAATCAAGTACGACGACTTGTAGGTAACTAGAGACTGAGTGAATAGGAATTAGGAAGTGTGTGATATGGCGAAGATAAGGAAATGGGTCAACAGTATTTCAGAATGTTTGGTGTATGAAAGGGAAAGATGAAAAAGAGATGTAAGGTTAGGGTAGGTAAGTGGAGTGAGAGTAGCAGATATGAGAATAATAAGTAAGGTGTTAAGGTACAAAAGAGGATAGAATAAGAAATTAATTAATTAAGGGTAGTGTAGGGTAGTGTACATATTGTAGTGAAAACAAGAGAGAATAGGTTTAGGTGGTTCGGTCACTGTATGATAAGAGATAGTGAGAGTGGCTATAGAAGTTAATTTGACGGAGAAATGATGGGCGAGAAGACTGAAGAAGAGATGGATAGACAGAATACCGATCATATGGAGGTGTGGAATGAGAGTGGCTGAACCTGTATATAGCTGTGAGAGACGGGGGAAGAAAATGTGTAAAGGTAGAATCGTTATATTAACAATGCCGAATACGTAGGAAAAGATCTTGAATTGCAAAGGCCACTAGCTTCAACTAACCATAGGTTTACCTAACTAACCTTCTTATGACTCATTAGGACACTTTGAATAAAAAGATCCTGAGTTGCTGCAGCTAGGTTGCCGAACTTAAGTGTTTGATTATCAAGTTGATCCTCTGATTTTTGACACCATGGATAGTCCACGCCTATGTTAAATACATTTGAGGCGGCGTTCCCGGAGGGGAAGGCAATTGAGGCTCCTTTATATTGATAGTCGATACTCGATATGAGTATACTTTATTTGGCCTCAATTGTTCCCCTCGAAGTACGAAGACCGCTGATAAGACCATTATGTCCTATCCATATCTTTATTATCTATGATGGAGCCATACCCAGCTCACTCGTGTAAACTTGTTGCTGGTTGGGATGTCAGCGCACTATTTGTTTTCCATCTTTGACCCACGCGTAGCATACCAAATGTACGATTGAGAAAACACTAAAATGATTGTGCGTGGGTCGGAGAGAGAAATAAATGGTGCGCTAAAAATCTGACATCCTCTTAAGTGTTAAATATTTGCCTGCATGTATGCACTAAAAACAGGCAAATATATGCACTGAAATATTCAAAAATATTAAAAATAATAAAATATTCAAAAAAATACTGAATGAAAACGTTTTTATTAAAATTTTTTTAAATTAATAAATAATAATTCAAATTGGCTTACAAAAAAAATTCTTTATTTACACACTTGGTAGGTAGGTAACGGATGAACCGAAAATATAAAAATATTTTAAGAAAATAAGCATAAATACGAAGAAATCATGAAAACATGGAATTATATTAACTAACCAGAAAAAAACGCATATTGGTAACGGTGTTGTAATAATAGGGATCTCCCCAAAAAAATACGTACTAATAGTTCAAACAAATCATAAAAGCCAACTGTAATAAATATTAATTTATGAAAAAGTATATTAAGAAGCATTATAATTATAAATGAAACAAAACTATCAACTATGGACCGTGACATAATATAGGTATTTCTATATTTTTAGCTCCATAATTTCTGTTAAAATATTAGGAAAATGTATTAAGTACCGTAAAAGTGCTAAATTTGAGTTATTACTTAAAATATTATATTCATAACAAATTATAATAGAAGGTTAGGTACTGTTATTCCACATACCTATATTATAGTTTAATTTAACTACAACATTCTAGTAGAGTCTGATAAAATTTGGTTCCACGACTTTGATCATACAAACTTTAAATACTAAACTATGGGTCTGAAATTTAGTTTATATAGATCTAAATAATCCAAAACATATAATATTGCTTCAAAATATAAAATTAAAGTGTCTAGTATTGTAGTAGGTAGGTAACTATCAAAAAAAAAACTAAAAAAAATCATACTTGAAATCTATGTATAATATACGTATATTGTAATAAACGTTCAAATGTTTACTATAGTACATTATAAAAATTAACTTAAGTTCAATATAATACATTATAACAGGTGTTCAAATAAACATTTCATACCACAAATTTTGTTAATTCACACAGTCTCTCTTCAATTTTAAATTTTTCTTCAAATTATCTACAAAACATAAATGTTTAGTAAATTGGAAGACTTGATTAAGTATTTAATCATTTATCTAAAAGAGATGTGCCGGGTCGCCACATTACTATATCGAGGGGCCATGGTGCAAGTGTCGTCCATAAATATCATAACATAATATATTATATTAGAAATACAAACTTAATATTTCACTAACAGTAAATATTATAAAAAAATATTACATAATGTACTATACTCATATTATATTATGATTGTATTAGTTACAAACTCTTGAATTAAGAGTAATGTTTGAGGATTTAATTAATTTCCTAAAAGGAAATGCCTCAAGGTTGCCTCAGTAGGTTAGGTTTACTAATTATTACTAATTATACAAAATACTGAAAATTAATGAAATCAAAATTATTAGTACAATAGAGAGACTGTGCATTAATTTACAAATTTGTCTTAAATTTACTTTTTGCATAGAGAATATGAAGGTGGGCTGGGCTCTTAATATCAGAGTATGGGGGACAGGTCTGGGATTTCATATGATCATTAATAGAGACTCGTTAATCGCTTTTTTTTTTTTTTTAGTCTTCAATCCTTAGATTGCTCCCTAGTTTTTTATAACTATTCTTCCCCATG
Organism: Metopolophium dirhodum; assembly: GCF_019925205.1. Taxonomy (NCBI): domain Eukaryota; kingdom Metazoa; phylum Arthropoda; class Insecta; order Hemiptera; family Aphididae; genus Metopolophium; species Metopolophium dirhodum. Next base: position 17,757,452 of record NC_083562.1, read on the forward strand.
TCACTCATTAATTGCTTCATATACTCCATCCTTGGTCTTCCTCTTCCTATATGGCCTTCAACGTCGCCTTCTATGACGGTTTTTGTTAGACTCTCATGGCGTAGTAGATGTCCTATCATTTTAGCTCTTCTAACTTTTACGGTATGCCATAGTATTTCCATTTCTTTTATTCTAATTAATCGCTTTTATGTGCTTCAAATTGTTTACACGAGTGAGCTGGGTATGGCTCCATCATAGATAATATAGATATAACATAATGGATAGGACATAATAGTATATGGTAATAGTCTTACCAGCGGTCTTCGAGGGGAACTAAGGTGTCAACAATCTAAGGATCAACTTAATAATCAATCACTTATAAGTTCGGCAACCTGCAACTCAGGAACTTTTTATTCAAAGTGTCCTAATGTAATTAGTCATATAAAAAGGCTAGTTTGGTAAACCTAAGGTTAGTTGAAGCTATGGTAATGATAGACGACTACAATCACTGGTCGTGAGCTTTGCGATGATCTTTTCCTACTAACTATAAAGGTATTCGATATTGTAAAGATAACAATGAAAGAAAATATTTAAATATTATTAATTTGGTTATGTTAGGTTAGGTTAGGATAGGACAGTAAATTAGACGTTAACTAATCATTATAGTTTTTAACACGGTCTTAAAGACTGTCAACTAGAGTTGTACCAGTATAGTTATTAAAAACTTAAATACAGCCAACATTAAATAATGATTTTTTTAACACAACAAATTATAAAATGTATTTTAAAATATAACAAAATATAATTTTTTTAGGATTTTATAAGGTTTTCAATACTTATGAGCTTTTGTAAATAGAAAATGTATAAAATCAATAGTTTTAATTTAAAATAATATAGTATTGTGTTTTATTATCCTACTGTCAAAGAATTCTCAGGGTTTTCTTTCCACATTTTTTTACATTGTACTAAATCTAATTTTTTTCCGCACATATTTACAAAGACTAAAACAGATATCTGACTATATTTTTATTTGCATTTAGACTTTATAGTTTGTTATTTAATATTGCCTGTATAGACCCAGCCAAATACAATATTATTTTAAATTAAACATTATTTTATGTCCTTCATAAATTACAATCACATGATAGAGTCCGTGCAGGACCTTTTTCTGATTTAATTTTTTTGCATCCTTTATAAATAAATTACATTAGTTTTTATACATTTTCTAATACATATATTACGGTGATACACCTCTGATCATAATAACTGTTCGTATTATTATAATGTAAACAATACCTAGTTTTTGGATTTTAGTTAATATGTATTGCAGTATTTAGCTTCCAGCGTATTCTTTTGTTTAGTGTTATTTCACACAGATTTCTCAAACAATTTTTTTTTCAATTCATTTAACTCTATAGTAGATTTTTTTGTATAAATATTTTTCAAGATTAACCGGCTATACCTGGGAGTACGCTGAGTACCCGTGTACTCCTAAAGCATGTTCCTAAAGTAAAATTTTTTCCACATTTTTTTTTTTAGTACTGTAACTCTTGTTGAATTTTTTGTATTGACTTGAAAATTGACAACTTGGTGCCCCATGAATTATCATTCTTTAATGAACTAAATATTTAGAATAGTTTTTTCTAAATTTTTTTCCAATTTTTTTTTTTGTTTTCTAAAATCTATTTGCCTGCGGGCGCCAACACCTCCCTTCAATTTTTTTTTTTTTTATGTTATTAACTCTATTCAAATTTTTTAAACATTGACAATCTGGTGCCCCATGAATAATCATTCTTTAATGAACTTAATATTTTGAATAGTTTTTTCTAAATTTTTCTAAATTGTTTTTTTGTTTTCTAAAATCTATTTGCCTGCGGGTGCCAACCCCTCCCTTTCAATTTTTTTTTTTTTAGTACTGTAACTCTTGTTGAATTTTTTGTATTGACTTGAAAATTGACAACTTGGTGCCCCATGAATTATCATTCTTTAATGAACTTAATATTTAGAATAGTTTTTTCTAAATTTTTTTCCAAATTTTTTTTTTGTTTTCTAAAATCTATTTGCCTGCGGGTGCCAACCCCTCCCTTTCATTTTTTTTTTTTTTAGTACTGTAACTCTTGTTGAATTTTTTGTATTGACTTGAAAATTGACAACTTGGTGCCCCATGAATTATCATTCTTTAATGAACTTAATATTTTGAATAGTTTTAACTACATTTTTTTCCAAATTTTTTTTTTTGTTTTCTAAAATCTATTTGCCTGCGGGCGCCAACACCGCCCTTCAATTTTTTTTTTTTAGTACTGTAACTCTAGTTGAATATTTTGTATTGACTTGAAAATTGATAACTTGGTGCCCCATGAATTATCATTCTTTAATGAACTAAATATTTTGAATAGTTTTTTCTGTTTAAGTTTCGGGACATTTTAGTTTGAACTTCGTTATGTGTGTTTCTACTGTAAATTTTTTTCAAATTTCTTTTTTGTTTTCTAAAATCAATTTGCCTGCGGGCGCCAACACCTCCCTTCAATTTTTTTTTTTTAGTACGGTAACTCTAGTTGAATATTTTGTATTGACTTGAAAATTGATAACTTGGTGCCCCATGAATTATCATTCTTTAATGAACTTAATATTTTGAATAGTTTTAACTACATTTTTTTCCAAATTTTTTTTTTTGTTTTCTAAAATCTATTTGCCTGCGGGCGCCAACACCGCCCTTCAATTTTTTTTTTTTAGTACTGTAACTCTTGTTGAATTTTTTGTATTGACTTGAAAATTGATAACTTGGTGCCCCATGAATAATCATTCTTTAATGAACTAAATATTTTGAATAGTTTTTTCTGTTTAAGTTTCGGGACATTTTAGTTTGAACTTCGTTATGTGTGTTTCTACTGTAAATTTTTTTCAAATTTCTTTTTTGTTTTCTAAAATCTATTTGCCTGCGGGTGCCAACCCCTCCCTTTCATTTTTTTTTTTTTTAGTACTGTAACTCTTGTTGAATTTTTTGTATTGACTTGAAAATTGACAACTTGGTGCCCCATGAATTATCATTCTTTAATGAACTTAATATTTAGAATAGTTTTTTCTAAATTTTTTTCCAAATTTTTTTTCTGTTTTCTAAAATCTATTTGCCTGCGGGTGCCAACACCGCCCTTCAATTTTTTTTTTTTAGTACTGTAACTCTAGTTGAATATTTTGTATTGACTTGAAAATTGATAACTTGGTGCCCCATGAATTATCATTCTTTAATGAACTTAATATTTTGAATAGTTTTAACTACATTTTTTTCCAAATTTTTTTTTTTGTTTTCTAAAATCTATTTGCCTGCGGGCGCCAACACCGCCCTTCAATTTTTTTTTTTTAGTACTGTAACTCTTGTTGAATTTTTTGTATTGACTTGAAAATTGATAACTTGGTGCCCCATGAATAATCATTCTTTAATGAACTAAATATTTTGAATAGTTTTTTCTGTTTAAGTTTCGGGACATTTTAGTTTGAACTTCGTTATGTGTGTTTCTACTGTAAATTTTTTTCAAATTTCTTTTTTGTTTTCTAAAATCAATTTGCCTGCGGGCGCCAACACCTCCCTTCAATTTTTTTTTTTTAGTACTGTAACTCTAGTTGAATATTTTGTATTGACTTGAAAATTGATAACTTGGTGCCCCATGAATTATCATTCTTTAATGAACTTAATATTTTGAATAGTTTTTTCTAAATTATTTTCCAATTTTTTTTTTTGTTTTCTAAAATCTATTTGCCTGCGGGCGCCAACACCTCCCTTCAATTTTTTTTTTTTTATGTTATTAACTCTATTCAAATTTTTTAAACATTGACAATCTGGTGCCCCATGAATAATCATTCTTTAATGAACTTAATATTTTGAATAGTTTTTCTAATTTTTTCTAAATTGTTTTTTTGTTTTCTAAAATCTATTTGCCTGCGGGTGCCAACCCCTCCCTTTCATTTTTTTTTTTTTTTAGTACTGTAACTCTTGTTGAATTTTTTGTATTGACTTGAAAATTGACAACTTGGTGCCCCATGAATTATCATTCTTTAATGAACTTAATATTTTGAATAGTTTTAACTACATTTTTTTCCAAATTTTTTTTTTTGTTTTCTAAAATCTATTTGCCTGCGGGCGCCAACACCGCCCTTCAATTTTTTTTTTTTAGTACTGTAACTCTAGTTGAATATTTTGTATTGACTTGAAAATTGATAACTTGGTGCCCCATGAATTATCATTCTTTAATGAACTTAATATTTTGAATAGTTTTAACTACATTTTTTTCCAAATTTTTTTTTTTTGTTTTCTAAAATCTATTTGCCTGCGGGCGCCAACACCGCCCTTCAATTTTTTTTTTTTAGTACTGTAACTCTTGTTGAATTTTTTGTATTGACTTGAAAATTGATAACTTGGTGCCCCATGAATAATCATTCTTTAATGAACTAAATATTTTGAATAGTTTTTTCTGTTTAAGTTTCGGGACATTTTAGTTTGAACTTCGTTATGTGTGTTTCTACTGTAAATTTTTTTCAAATTTCTTTTTTGTTTTCTAAAATCAATTTGCCTGCGGGCGCCAACACCTCCCTTCAATTTTTTTTTTTTAGTACTGTAACTCTAGTTGAATATTTTGTATTGACTTGAAAATTGATAACTTGGTGCCCCATGAATTATCATTCTTTAATGAACTTAATATTTTGAATAGTTTTTTCTGTTTAAGTTTCGGGACATTTTAGTTTGAACTTCGTTATGTGTGTTTCTACTGTAAATTTTTTTCAAATTTTTTTTTTGTTTTCTAAAATCAATTTGCCTGCGGGCGCCAACACCTCCCTTCAATTTTTTTTTTTTTATGTTTTTAACTCTAGCCAAAAATATTAAACATTGACAATCTGGTGCCCCATGAATAATCATTCTTTAATGAACTAAATATTTTAAATAGTTTTTTCTGTTTAAGTTTTAGGACGTTTTAGTTTGAACTTTGTAATGTGTATCATACTGTCAATTTTTTTCCAAATTTTTTTTTGTTTTTTTTAATCTATTTGCCTGCGGGCGCCAACACCTCCTTTCAATTTTTTTTTTTTTTTAATACTGTAACTCTAGTTGAATATTTTGTATTGACTTGAAAATTGGATAACTTGGTGCTCCTTGAATAATCCTTCTTTAATAAACTAAATATTTTGAATAATTTTTTCTGTTTAAGATTTTGGAGATTTTAGTTTTATGTTTGTAATGTGTATTCCCACAATATAATTTATATAAATTTTTTTTGTATTCTAAAATGCATTTGCTGGTGGGCACCACCACCTTCCTTCAATTTTTTTTTATGATTTAACTTAAGTCGAATATTTTAAACATTGACAATACGGTGCCCCATGAATAATCATTCTTTAATGAACTAAATATTTTGAATAGTTTTTTCTGTTTAAGTTTCGGGACGTTTTAGTTTGAACTTTGTAATGTGTATCATACAGTCAATTTTTTTCCAAATTTTTTTTTTGTTTTCTAAGATTTATTTGCCTCTGGGCGCCAACACCTCCCTTCAAATTTTTTTTTTTATGTTTTTAACTCTAGCCAAATTTTTTTAGCATACCAAATGTACGATTAAGAAAACGCTAAAATGATTGGGTCAGAGAGAGAAATAAATGGTGCGCTAAAAATCTGACATCCTCTTAGTGTTATCAAGTTTAAGAAGCAGTAGGTAACAGAAACATTAACTGTGGTAGGTATTATGATTGGAAGTAAAAGTAATTAGCAGGGCTGTGAATTTAATGCAATGAAAAAGTGTTAAATATTTGCCTGCATGTATGCACTAAAAACAGGCAAATATATGCACTGAAATATTCAAAAATATGCCTTTAAAATTCAAAAAAATACCGAATGAAAACGTTTTTATTAAAAATTTTTTTAATTAATAAATTATAATTCAAATTGGCTTACAAAAAAAATTCTTTATTTACACACTTGGTAGGTAGGTAATGGATGAACCGAAAATATAAAAATATTTTAAGAAAATAAGCATAAATACAAAGAAATCATGAAAACATGCAATTATATTAACTAACCAGAAAAAAACGCATATTGGTAACGGTATTGTAATAATAGGGATCTCCCCAAAAAAATACGTACTAATAGTTCAAACAAATCATAAAAACCAACTGTAATAAATATTAATTTATGAAAAAGTATATTAAGAAGCATTATAATTATAAATGAAACAAAACTATCAACTATGGACCGTGACATAATATAGGTATTTCTATATTTTTAGCTCCATAATTTCTGTTAAAATATTAGGAAAATGTATTAAGTACCGTAAAAGTGCTAAATTTGAGTTATTACTTAAAATATTATATTCATAACAAATTATAATAGAAGGTTAGGTACTGTTATTCCACATACCTATATTATAGTTTAATTTAACTACAACATTCTAGTAGAGTCTGATAAAATTTGGTTCCACGACTTTGACTTTGACTTTTTTATGATTTTAATTCTAGCCAAATTTTTTAAACATTGACAATCTGGTACCCTTGAATAATCCTTATCATTAGTTAACTAAATATTTTAAATAGTTTTTTCTGTTTAAGATTCTGGGCATTTTAGTTTGAAATTTGTAATGTGTACTCTTACTGTAAATTTTTTCCAAAATTTTTTTTGCTTTCTAAAATGCATTTGCCTGCGGGCGCCAACACCCTCCTTCAATTTTTTTTTATGATTTTAACTCTAGCCAAATTTTTTAAAAATTGACAATCTGGTACCCTTGAATAATCCTTATCTTTAATTAACAAAATATTTTAAATAGTTTTTTCTGTTTAATATTCTGGGTATTTTAGATTGTACTTTTTAATGTGTAATCATACAGATAAATTTATTCAACATTTTTTTTTGGTTTCCTAAAATGCATATGCCTGCGGGCGCCAACACCCTCCTTTAATTTTTTTTTTGTAATGTAACTCTACTTGAATATTTTGTATTGACTTGAAAATTGATAACTTGGTGCCCTATGAATAATCATTCTTTAATGGACTAAATATTTTGAATAGTTTTTGCTGTTTAAGGATCTGGGTATTATAGTTTGTACTTTGTAATGTGTAATCATACAGTTAAATTTATTCAACATTTTTTTTTTGGTTTCTAAAATGCATTTGCCTGCGGGCGCCAACACCCTCCTTCAATTTTTTTTTATGATTTTAACTCTAGCCAAAATTTTTAAACATAGACAATCTGGTACCCTTTGAATAATCCTTCTTTAATGAACTAAATATTTTAAATAGTTTTTTCTGTTTAAGATTCTGGGCATTTTAGTTTGAAATTTGTAGGTAATGTGTATTCCTTCTGTAAATTTTTTCCAATTTGTTATTTTTGTTTTCTAAAATGCATTTGCATGCAGGTGCCAACACTGTGTATCAGTTTTTTTTTAAGTAATTTAAGTAGGAAGTACCTCTACTATACTATACAGTATACTATAATATTATATGATAGAAATATAGATAATATAAGATCTACAATATATTATCTATGTTCGCGCCAATCAAAAAACCACACAATTGATAAGAAAATGATAATAGTTGTGGTTAATTGTGGTTATAAGTATTAACCGCCAAGTTCCAGCGTTCCTGGAAGTCGGATTCCACTATGTCATATCCAAAATATGTTTGCTGTTTACACGAAACTTGTTCAGCTATGTCTAACAAAACGATATTGTGTTTAAACGTGTGGTAACTTAACCTAACCAACTAATCACAGCAAAGGATTTGTATGCACGTACACCATTGAACTATATGATAACATATAGTTATCATATAATTCAATGACGTACCATAGAGTAGTTAATTAATACTCTTTGGGACGTACACACTAATGTGTATAGTGGATAGGGGTACTTGTCCCGAAACCTATGGTCTTATCAATCTTATCATTGATTAAAAGTCGACTGGGCCAACTTCAGTCTTCAGCTACTACTGCAGTAGCAGTTGTAATTTATAATTTCATAAGCATCAAACATTAAAACACGTGGATTGTGGTTCTGGTCTCAACTCTCGATATTGTGACTTGCGCTATAAGGAAAATGGATGTTATGCTGAACGATTTACTAAGTACTGCGTGTCCGAGTGCCTGGGCATGGCGGTTGCAGGTCCATATTCAGCATTTGTATTTTGTAGGCTACAGTTAAATAATCAACTGTAAACAGTGAATATTATATTATATATAATATATAAGTATTAAACAGTGTAATCAGTAACAACATCAGAAAAATAAAACCGTATTCAATTGTATTAAATTTTGGAATATTATATTATCTTGCAATTTAAGAATTATTATTTATGACAGTTTAACGAATTTTGATATTTAGTTATATTGAAAAGTTACCAACTTACTACATCATCATGTGGTTTCTTATTCGGTACGTATAATTTGTTTTCAACAATTATTTTTAGGTATTAGTTATCGATATTAGTATAAGTAATAATATAAGTATATTATAGTAAATTAGGTTTTTAATCCTTAGCCATAAAAGTTGAATACATTTTGTCAAAATTCAAATTTTAAAAGCTTATAAAAAATATTATGCCTTTCCTACCTACTTATTTATTTTTAATATTTTTTAACTGCTATTGGAACTTTGCCTTGTATTAAATGTTCACGCATTTTGACCCAACAAACAAAATTGTATTGAAACTTATAGAAAAATGTCTGTAAACCTTTCAAGATGAGAAAATATTTTGAACATTTTATCAAGTTAAGGAATTGATAAAACAAACATATGGTGTAAATTTCAAATATTGGAACAATTCTAGTTTAGCAACCTATCGATTTTCAATTTTTTTTTCCCCAAATTGTGTGTTTTAGGGTGCTTCGAAATCAAAATTATCCCTTGACTAAAAACTTTTCCATCTAAAACTGTATATATTTAAAAAAAAAATATTAAAAAAACTGATTTTCAGATAATTTTAGAAAGGATTTATTATTAATTTTGAAAATAGTATTTTTCAATGTTTACGTGCAAAACATCAAAAGTAAGTATGTTAGGTAAATTTTGATTTTAACAATCTATTAAGCGTTAAAAACCACACACTTTGAAAAAAAAAAAATTTAAAATATTCAATTCTAAGTATTTTTTTTTTAAGAAAATGGGCGTAACGAAAAAATGAAGTTTTTAAAGTTTCCGATCAATAACTTCAAAACTAACTTTGTCCGGGCTTTTTTTGTTTTACATTCTTATAAAGCATCCTAAAACACACAATTTGGGGGAAAAAAAAATTTGAAAATCGATAGGTTGCTAAACTAGAATTATGCCCAAATATCTACAGTTATTCGTTAATGAATTACAACAAAATGATAAAATCTTTACATGAGAAATCAAAAGAATATCCAATGGAAAAATTTGATTTTTAAACACTCAAAAAATGTAATTTGACTTACCGGTAGACATTTTTTTTTTTTTCAATAAAGGTAGACAAACTTAAGCTATTTAGCTATACCAGCATGATTAATAAGTTGTTATTCTTAAACTGTATGGTAATATTATTCTATTATTATTTTTGTTTATTCTTATTAGATATTTATATAATATTATTATTTTACTGTGTAATAGTTATAGTGCAATTTTAACCACAATGTACCACTGAGACAGCCTGTTTTATTCAATTATTTAACTATTTGAATAGACATTATTATTATTAATATTAAATTTATTGATTGTTCATGAAATTCAGCATTAATATGGTCAATTAAATATTATTAAAATCACTAATGATTATAATCTTAGTTATTATTGAATAATTAATTAATAAATTGAATAGTATTCGTCACTACTGATGAGGTGATTTAATAGATAATAAGTAGTACAATCACCAACTTAATGTAGAAAACATGGTATTATTAAAATATTTAATTCGGTCAATCAAATATTATTAAAATCACTAATGATTATAATCCTAGTTATCAATGAACATGTAATGAATATATGAATTAATATTCGTCACTACCAATGAGGTGATTTTATATATTTTAAGTATTTCATTATTCAATTTAATGTTATGAAAATAGATATTATTAAAAAAGTAATTAAACAACATTATTAAAATTGCTAATGATTATAATCTTAGTTATTAATGAATAATTAATGAATAAATTGAATAGTATTCGTCACTACCGATGAGGTGATTTAATAAATAATAATTAGTACAATCACCAACTTAATGTAGAAAACACTCAGATATATAAATATACTAGATAGCGCATACTTATCCGAAAAGTATATCTTATTCCGCCATATGCTAATACGGCAATGTTTACAAATATTACAAAACAAGGATAACAAGGAATGATAAATTATAATTTTTTTTAAATATTAAAAACAAACTCACTAGTCACTATACAGTATTTAGTACCTAAATACTAAATACCGAATACTAGAAACTAAAAAGCAGAATACTAATTAATAGAAAATATTGTATGATTCAGTTTTGGTCTACATCATATTTTAGATGGCTGGTCGGTACAACAAACTTTTGCAACATGGGTAGCTAGTAGATACCTACATACAAAACGTATTAACGTAAAAGAACCACAGTCAAAGTTAATAAACTTGATACATTTAGTAGTATACTTATAACGTATATACAATATAGTGGGCAGTGGCGGCTCGAAGAAGGTATATTTGAATCATGTGATTCATAGAAATATTAATGGGTGGGTGGGTGTGTGTCCTGTGGTTAGGAAAGTTAGTTTGAAGAAGTTTTAAAAGTTGGTAATTCAATTAGAAATATAATGTTCAGCTCTATATGGACTACATGTGTATCAGCGTAAGTCATACAGTAACAGCCAACATTAGGTTAAGCGGTTAATCCCGGTACCCGGATGTGTAAAGAATGGAATATAAATATATTGATGTGTAATATAAGTACAATTATATGGTTCAGGGGTGATACAGGGTTATATAATATTTACTGTGTATACCAATTAAATACCTATAACTGGCATAACTTATCCGCTAAAAAACTATGAATTCACCTTTTGGGAGAGCAGTGAAAAATTTTTTAGGGTGGTTGGTGTAAAAATATTAAATGTGAGTCAAGAAAAAAAAAGTTCAAGCCGCCACTGATGGTGGGTACCTATATATGTATATATATTATAAACTATAAAAGGAGTAAAGGATTTAATAAAACTAACGCATTTAGTACCTTCTAAAGTAGGTATATATAATTAAATATAAAACAGATACATCATTTAATATATTATCATTACTTGTGTGAAAATAAAACAATTTTATTGAGTTTGTGCCTTTTGCTATCTGAATTTAAGTAGTTACAAGAAAACATTTTTCCATATGACTTAAGTCTAATGCTAAGAAATTTTTTTACTTAATTAGTAATAAGTATAATTTTATGTGGTTTTTCAAGAATTGTTACGTTTGTGCAATTCAATGATGGAAAAATGGATGTATTCAAAGAAAATTTATTAATACAATTATACAAGATTCTAGTTTCTAAATTGTGTACATAAAGGTTTTTTTTTAATTTGATGTTAATATTAATTCAGCTTCCTGAATAATTTTATATACACTTTCTGATCCACTGATCAAACCACCATTATTTTTTAATATTGTGAATCGTGTATATGAATGTACATTACAATAGTCGTGATCTGTAACATCTTTAAGAAGACATTGTTTACACGACTCACATTCAAGTGTTTTTATTATTTGTTTTATACTATAGCCTAAAATATAATAAATAATATTGTTTTTTCCTTCTTTCATATTAGTACTTAGATTATTTAATAGCGACATTCGATTTATTAATTCTTCATCCTCTAGATTTTGAGAAAAATTATCTTCATAAAAACTAATAACTTTTTTACTCCATTTAAAATCTAAAATACCCCTTTTATATCATCATCAAAGGTATTGCAATTCCCATTGGATTTACACTTACTAAAAATTTTTAAAAGTATTTGTTTTATAACAGTTTTAAATTTAACTACATTTGGATTGTTATTTGATCTTAATCTCTGTCAGATTTGACCAAATAGAATCTCCAAATGGTCTTGTGAATATTTATAAGTTAATATATAAGAGAAGTTCATCGATGTATACCGTATAGAAAATATTGTTTCGGCAATAGAAAACAAAGATTTAATTGCTATTGTAAACCCAATTATAAATGTTTTTTTATTTGATTTATGTACAAAATTATCTTTAAATTTGAATGTATATAAATAATCAACCAATGGTAGTATAATACTTTTTAGTACATCTATATTATTTTTAGAAATTGGAGACTTAAACCCTTTTGAAAAACAGCTTTTTGAATTTAGAAAATCAAAAAAATTTTCAATCACGACAGTATTCTATGGTAGTATCTACATTAGAGAAATTTGGAAAATTAATTTTTTTAAGAAATCCTAAAGCATCACCAGTTGATGCACTTAAGGTTTGAGCTACAAACTTAACTTTCATCTTGTTATTTTGCCAATTAGTATGTGACATTCTACAATTTCCTAATGTATTACGTGCCAATTTCAAATTATGGCACGCATCAGGTATAAAATATACTTAACTGTTATTTACAGGATGATTAAACCAACATTTTATCTCATCATATTTTTTGTTTTCAAATTCACAACCTAATATTTTCATTGTTGCTAAATTACTATAAGCACCGTCACAAGTAATGCCCCATACTGTTAATCCTGCATTATCAGTCAAAGTAAGTGCTGTTTTAACCAATTCTACTTGTGTTACAGCAGTTATTTTATTTAAGAAAAAGTAGCCTATTGGTAGCTTCCATTTACCATTTAAACTTACAAGCATAAACACAAGCGCTTCAGTTGCTAACGTTTCTGTTCCTTCAAGATCAAGTTCATAATATTATAAAATGGTCTGGTGTTTATCTACTATTTAAATACCTTTGATATATTAATTTATAATTTTAAATCAAAAAGTACGAACAAAATTTCAATTTGATTACTCATTCGTTATCAATACTGCATAATGTAAACATTGCCGTCTTGACAAATGGCCACCGCCGACACACGTTTAATAACATCAAGTAAATGGTCGTCCGCTATCTAGTATGTTTATATATCTGAGAAAACATGGTATTATCAAAATACTTAATACAGTCAATCAAATATTATTAAAATCACTAATGATTATAATCTTAGTTATCAATGAACATGTAATGAATATATGAATTAATATTCGTCACTACCAATGAGGTGATTTTATATATTTTAAGTATTTCATTATTCAACTTAATATTATAAAAACAGATATTATTTAAAAAGTAATTTATTTAATATTATTAAATCACCAATGATTATAATCTAAGTTAGCAATGAATAAGTAATGAATACATGTAATAGAATTCGTCACTACCGATGAGGTGATTTAATAAATAATATTTAGTATCTACATTGATCAACTTAATGTAGAAAACCCAATATTGTTAAATAGATATTTAATTAATTATTACTAATTATTACTAAAATCACTAATGATTATACCCCATTCCAAACAAAACACCCACTTTTACCTAACAAATACTGTTTTGCTAGTGGCCGCCATGGTGTTTTTTTAATTAGAAAAGAGTATATTATCATCTTTTTTTTCTTTTTTAAATTACATAGGGCTTTATTATTTAAATGACCCAAAAGTCTTTATAAATAACAATCGTATATGTTTTACATACTAGATATAAATTATATATACTTTACTCATTGATGGGAGTCACTTTCAATGAAGTGGCTCTTGTCTTAAATCTTAAACTAAATCAAGTTGTATGGTTTCAGATGTTGATTTCCTTGGAGTTATCTAATAATTTGATGCGCAATGAATTGACATGATGAACTAGCTTTGTTTTGTGTTTGCGAGCAAACCTTTGGATTTCGTCTGTTATTTTAGACAGCATCATATAACGGTGAGTCTTAGTTATCAATGAATAAATAATGAAAATATCAAAAACTCTTTGTCACTACTGATAAGGTTAGATTTTATATATTGGTTCCTCTGGCTTATTTCAACTACTGCATTTTTTAAATAAAAATGTATATATATATGTATTATATAGTATAGTATATAGTATATGTACTGTATAGTAAATGATATAGCTGACAAGTGACGACTAATATGGACAATAAGTGGGTAACCTAACAAACAACTTTCGACTGACAAAATAAATAGTTAATGGTCTTATGGTAGATGTCAATTGTACATTGAAAACAAAATTAAATTGTATATTACAATGATACAAATTATAATGCGGGAATGTCAATTTATAAAAAGATTTACAATTTTATTTAACCAACAGTACCTTTATATATTATCAGGTTTCCTGTATGAGGTAGTCAAGATAACGTGGATTATTATAACAGGTAGTCTTGGAAATATTTGGGTAAACCGAGATAACCCGGAAGTACCCTAATAAAAGCTATTAGTCTTATAGCAGTTTAAATCGACTAAATAAATGTTTTAGATATTAAATAATATTCATAGATAGTAATAAGTAGTTTGTATATGCTAAGGAGGGTACATTTATAATTATGTTAATATTTACATTTCTATAGCATAATATTAAAATAAAAATATGTATAGGGCTGAGAAAATTGGGTACATGTCATGATAATCATAAAGGTAGGTTGGTCTACAAACAATACTCTGAATAATACTAGGTAATTTACATACTAAAGAATATACTTTGATCAGATTAACTAACATATAATTTATGAAAAGGCTTTCTAAGACAAATTTAAATCAGATTATAGAAATATAAATAGGTGGAATATTTTTATGCATAAATTTAATCATATTGCTTTACAATAATGTGTTTGTTATGGAAATTACATGATTAAGAAGGTCTGTTAGGTATTATATCTTGAACCCTAATGTGCTTATCACTCAACTAAGTATAAAAGAGTATGTTTTGTGAGAAAATATTTAGTTTGTTGAAATGCATTGCCCAGAGCAGTATATCAAAGATAATGGTATGCAACGGAGGGATGCCAGAGATATCTCAAATATATATATAGAAAAAATGGTATGGAAATCTAATGAAATAGTTTTAGACTTAGGATGTGGACCAGGTGATGTTACCTCAGATATTCTTTATCCTTTTTTAAAGAATAAAATCAATCAGTTGGTTAGTTTAAGTTGGTCAAAATATAATTTTTTACAAGTATTATGTATTTATATTATTATTATTTTTAGGTTGGTGTTGATAAATCAATTGAAATGGTAGAATTTGCAAAAAAAAACCTATGGATGCTCCAAGATGGATTTCAAAGTTCTGGATATAGAAAATGCCCATGACTGCTCTTTTTATTCACACACATTTAATAAAATATTTTCATTTTTCTGCTTTCACTGGGTTCATAATAAAGTTGATTCCTTGCTGAATATGCACTTAATGTTGAAAAGTGGTGGAGAAATTCTGGTTAACTTCATGTTAATTAATCCATTGGTTGAATTGTATAAATGTATGGATACAGAATGGCAAATATATATTAAAGTAAGTATATTTATGTTATTTTTTTCTTTTAGGTTTTATTTCTATCAATAAAATTTTATATTTTCATTATGTGTTATAATAAACTTACAACACATTATATATAGGATATAAAGCAGATGTCACAAAATGTGTATTCACAAGATGAAATAAGAGACATTTTCACCAAGGCTGGATTTCGAATTATTAATTTAGAATCAAGTATCAAAAAATATACATTTCCAGACTTCCCATCTCTTTTAAGTAATTATAATAATTAATAATTAAATTTTTTTTTCTGGATAAAAAGTTTCTACAACTATGGTTTTTAGTTATTTGCATTTGTTCACGCTTAAGAAGACGACACACCCGCGCATGTGTTGTCTTCGTCTTACAAATTTTACACTTAGCAAAACATGTGTAGCTCCGTTAGTTTAAAAATTTGAGTGAATTGACCTATTATCAAATTTAGAAGTAAGAATATTATCTATTGCACCTCGTTGGGGTATTTTAAAATACTCATAACTTGTTTTAAAATTAAACTTTATAAAAACCCCAACGAGGTGCAATAGATAATATTCTTACTTCTAAATTTGATAATAGGTCAATTCACTCAAATTTTTAAACTAACGGACCTACATGTGTTCTGCTGAGCATACAATTTGCTGTTACAAATTTGTAAGACGGAGACAACACATGCGGGTGTGGCGTCCTCTTAATACCTTACTATTGGGGCTCTAATCTAAAATCTAATTTAATGCACTAAAAACATTTGAATATGACAAATAAAATCTTCAAATATTTTTAATTTATCAAGAAAGCATTATCTTGTTCTAATGTTTTTGATTCCAAAATTGTATGAAAAAATACAGTTTTTTCTTTATGCATTTCTTTACTTTATATATTATATTATATTTTGCTGATAAATAATATAGAATGTTAATAATTTATTTATATAATAATTATTATTTATCCTTATCAAAAAACTTTTATAATTTATGTAATATGAGTTGTATTCAATATACTCAAAGTTATATTGTTATTACTTATAAAATTACCTATAATTAATTAAAATTCCATTTCATTTTTGTATCTAATTCAACTGTTCAGTTTAATTTTTTAATAATTAGTCTGTGACACAATTTTAACTTTTAATTTCTATTAGATATGGTACTTCTGTATTTATAACATAAACTTTGGTTGCTCTTTCCTTTTACCCATTAAATTGTAATATGTTATTCTTTTACTAGTAAAAACTCACCTAGGTAGTTACCTTATTTCAAATTCTTTAATAAAACCATTTTTAGATTTTTTTCTTTATTATTTAGTGTAATATTGGGTAGAATATATCATGCGAGTTTATGACATACATTTCAACCTAATGACTATTATTTGGCAGAACTTTCTTTAGGTTCTGGACACAAAATCTGAAGTAAAAAGTTATTGGTATTTAAATTCCGAATACTTTTTAAATATTTTTTTTTTAAAGTATTCAATACGGTATTTTGAATACTTTTTACAAGTATTCTGAGTACAGTATTCGGAATACTTTTTTCTTATATAGGTATACTCTTATACATTACTAATTATTACTTATTAAATATAATAATTTGAATATGATTTATAACTAATAGATAGCCAGATAGGTGTGTATTATTGAGATTATAATATTGTTCATTTATAAACACAAAATTGAAAAAATAATATTATTGCTATTGAAATATAAATCTACTAAAAAGAAGTATTCGAAAAATATTTGGAATACTTTTTGTGAAGTATTCCAAATACTTAGGAATATTATTATTATAAAGTATTTTACTCAAGTTTGTATTTAATAAATTAGTTTTCTATAAAAATTATATAATATCTTTTATTTTACTCTCTACCTGATCATTACTTAGTTTATAATGAACATATTATGGCCAATGTTCTGTCAATATTCCAGTGGTTTCCAATCTAACTTTTCACTAAAGAGGAAATAACTATAGAAGTAATTTTAATGACAAGCATTTACAAGTTTGCTAACAGCTTAAGATTGACAATATAGAAAGGGGGCCCTTATCTGTTACCATAATATTAAACTACTGAATAACCCAAGTATTAAAAGTTTTCAATCATTTTTGTTACAAATCAAAAGTAATTTTTATTTTTATTGTTTTTTAGGTGCCGTTAAAGCAGTAGATGTTATGTACAATATTTTGCCACAACATTTGCATGATAGATACTCCATGCATGTTAAAGATAAAATATGTGAGCGACAAATGGTTCAAATATGCCCCATTACAGGAAAAATAATCAAGGCATATCTTCCTATTACTGTGCATGCTGTCAAAGATTAAAATTTTAAATAATTAAGTTATAATCCTCTATTTACATTAAGAGTTCTTCTTGGGTGTGCGTTTTTACAATAGTCGGCATCATTGGGTGGTCCTATCACTGCATAACAATCACATTTTGTGACTAGTTGAGTATAATTGTCTTACTGAACTAAAAGAAAATCGGGCACTGCCAAGAAATATTCTTAATGTCTATTGACTACATATTATATAAGAAACATACAAATGTAATTGTTAGTTAGACTACATAATACTTAAAGGAATATTTATTTTTAACTGTTTTTAAATATAAATATTAATTAAATAAGTTATTTTTGTTGTATTTAAATTTATTTCATGGAAAACTTATATCTTGTTTAAAAATTAACAAACTTTTACCTTAGTTTCTTTTAAACACTATCCTCAGTATAGCGGGAGGGGGGGGCGAAAAGGGTCTTAAGTATCTATAAGTGCAAATTTAGCACCCCTTGTTTTTTTAAGTTTACGTCTCAACTATTATAGCTAAATACTGAAATACCATCAATTTTATGTTTATAAATTATATAATATTAACATAGGTACCGAAAAATTAAATTAAAAATAGGTCCTAACTCGTTATGACTTACGAGGATGTCAGCGCACTATTTGTTTTCTCTCATTGTCCCATGCACAACATAGACAAAATGCATTTGCGCAGAATCTTCTATGTTTACCTATAAGTAATTTTAGAGTAAAATCATCCATTGTAAAAAAGATAGAGGGGGAATGACAAATCAATTTGTCTAAAAACTGTTTCAAAACAAACAGTTTTTAGCCTATTTGTCACATCAAAAAGCACTATATAGTCATATAGATGTACACTATGGTGGACTGTTTATTACTGTTTACTGGTAAACCATCATGAGTTTTATATTAGTTATTTACGTTTTGTTGTTCAAATCTTAATATATTATTAATAAAAAGAGTATTTTAGGTACCTACCTGGCTACCTAAATATTTTATTTTTATAATTAATATAAAATGTGTACGACGAAAAGTTTTCAAGTATGCTGCGGCTCTGTGAGGCATTTACAATTATAGCACTCCACGTTTTAGAGGTCTAGTTGTGCCTATGCTTGAAACTTGGGGAGTATTTTTTTAACTTAAAGGGATCCTCACATATTGATTTCGTTTTGGTTCGTAAAAATCGAATATTTTTCAAATACCTACCTATATAGAGCTAGAGTAGGAAGTTTGTACAATTGTACCACTTATTAAATTATATACCAAATGCTACCTATATCTGATCAGTGGCTTGCAATTGCCCGCCTCTGTTCAATTAGTTCACTAAGTGTTAAGGTATTAGCACTATATTTTATATTTATCCTTTTTTTACCGGTCTAAGTTAAGTATACAGCTAGTTTAGATATATATATATATAAATGATTGCGCGTTTGTTAATCGTTATTTTTTAGTAGGACTCGGTGGTAACCTTGGAAGCCATATTAGATTTAGTTTGGTTAGGTATCGCCAAAAAAAAAAAAAATATATTTACGGACAATAGCTACAACGTTTGACGTGATCTCGGCTTTACTCTTTTCAGAATAAGACGACACCGGCCACGGACAAAACCGGTTTTTCTACGTAAATCTGGTGTGCTCTTATTCTGAATAGTCTGTATATTTATACTTACATAAAATCAGTGGCGTAGGTATACGGCACACATATTATTTTTGTATGGGGAATCAGAAAAATAAATTTAAACCTAGGTATCTGCACATTCAATCATTAAAATAATAAATAACAAAACATATTTATATTTAATACATTTTATTTCAAAACAATTATAGTAAAAAATGTAATTAATTTTTTTTTTTAGTCAATTCATCAATTACTTTTTCAGCACTAATTGCCAATTGTAATGTATTTGATAGGTATGTCTATTGTCCCATGTAAATAACAAAATTGATAATATTTTAGTATAAATGTGTAAAACCCATCCGTTCATTAAATAATTATTTCTTAAAACTTGCTCGGACATGCTGCCATCGACGTTGCAGCTCCCAGCGTTGGTCGGTCAAATTTTATTCTTGTAAGTTATTACAATTATATTTTTTATGAAATTAATGTATGATTATTGATTTCTGAATACCAGGACCTGAGATTGGTATGTATCTGCCCATCGAGATTTTCACTTCTGAGCGGCTCATTTACATATTTACTGCCCCTCAATTACGTCTAAAATACGAGCTTATAGGTGGCTTATCGTATTTTAAACATGAATTATGCCTATAGGGATCTGACCCCCACATCACCCCCTGTATACAATATTTTAAACAAATGCACATATATCTCCTTAATCTTTAGTAAATCGAATAAATTATCCTTCTACTACATTACAATACTTAATTAGAAAATAGCAATTGAGACTATACCTACTGAGAGATTATAAAAAATATAGTACTACCATATTTTCATATTAGTACTCGGCATAGTTAAATTGTTGTAAAAAAAAATTTGTGCCTATGTAGTTTTAACATTTTTCAATTTGCTATACTAACAATATATCAGGAGCCTTGTATTAAATTTCGCTTTTTTTGACCCAACAAATAAAATGTTATTGACAATTATAGTAAAAAAAATTTTAAATGTCCGCAAATAGCTCAAAAAGAGTCCTAATGTTTTGAAAATTTTACCAAGTATGGGAATTGATAAAATAAACCTATCGTGTACATTTCATGTACCTATATAGTTATTCGTTTTTAAATTAAAACAAAATAAGAAAATCTCTACATGTATATCCGTGAATATTCAATGTTTTAAAATCTTATTGACATTCATAGACAAAAAACAGTTTAAACAAATCAAAATACTTTGAAAATGTTATTGTGTATAGAAAATTCTAATATAAACAACCAATGTAAATATCATATATTTACGGTCAATTTTTTTAGAGTTGACACCAAAAACCAAAATCCATTGATCTTGAAAAAATTCACGTTTTTCCTTAATGTTTATGTCGTTTTTCCCAGAGAAGAAAATCGAAGTAATTTTACTGCTCCAAATCGTGATGACAGCCACAAAAATAAAAATAATACACTATAAAATCGCTCCGCTCAGAATCTAAAATTTAAAATTGTATGCATTTAAGACTACAAAATGATTTGCAAATTTTCGTGTGCCCTTAAGCTAGGACACTGTCCTGCAGTCACCTCTATATGGTACTAAAATTCCGTCTACTCTGACAGTAAAATATCTTGGCTTAACTCTAGACCGTAGACTCACCTGAACACACCAATACACGCGTTTAAAAAGTCTTCAACTATAAACATGCAACTTCGTATGCTTAAAACTTTACTAGGAAGTTACAACTCACAAATCTTATAAATATGAAACTATACTAATGTATAAATCCGTCATCAAACCCACTTCCATTTGGACTTATGGTCTCCAGCTGTGGAGAAATTCCAAAAAATCAAATCTAAATCGTATACAGGCCTTTCAAAATATTGTATTAAGGAAATTAACGAACTCCTTATATGTATCAAATATACTCTTCACACGGACCTGAAAATCAAAACTGTAAAAGAAGAAGCATTAACTTACTATAAAATATTCCACAATCGTCTAGTATCTCATTCCAATCCTCTAATTAAAGCTCTTTCATAAAATGTTATTCCGGGTAATCCTCCAAGGCGCTTAAAACGCAACTGGTGTAGGGATAATATGTTAACCTAAAAAAAAAAAGAATATAATAAATATAAATTAATGTAAAATGTCACTTAAAAGTGTCACATCACTGTCACATCACTAACTTTTATCAAGTTTATTCATGTATTTAGTTTTTGTATTTTAGCTAATACTCTTATTGTACCCTTGAGATACAGATTGTATAATATATAACAATAAAGGAAAAAATGTTCGTTTGGATCTTGACGAACTTTATCAACATTTTAAATTCAAACGTTTATGCAAAAATTGTATCTACATATTTTAATATTTTTACATTGTTTAAATTTCTATTGGAAGTCAGAAACCTCCCTCAAAATTAAAAATTGAATACATTTTACCTATCCACAAAGTGACGTCAGAGTGTCAGACACACAAAAAATAAAGACTATTGTATAACCAGTATCTATACTTACCTATATTATATAAGTTGGACGATTTTCCCCCCTCAAGACATTCAAGTCATTTTAATTACCTATGTTATCACATTTACTTACTGTACAAATTGTATAGATTGTAAATATGCTTAAATAAATTAAATATAAAATATAAGTTGCTGCTCTTAAAATCTAAAAACTTAAGTATTATTATGAGAAATATTTTTATTTTGTTTTATTACAGTACTATTATTATAGAACCTTGTCTCCGGCTTGCTTCGCTCATCATTCTATTCACCAACCTTTAAACATTTAAATTTAATAACTCTAATTTAAATTTTTTAAAAATTAAATATACAAAAGTTGTTTAATGATATATAGTTTTAAATATTTAATTAATAATAGTATATATATTTTTAATGGTTTTAATTATTTTACTATAGGTAGGGTACCTGTACGGCTGTACATGTTTAATTCTATATTTTGATGAATTTTCATTTACACCAAAGCCAAACTAGTTACGCGATTAACCTTGTATAATATATTAGATAGTAGATACCTATTAAGATATATTATTATATTATAGATTGATTTCTTCAGTTTCAGTTTATAGTTCATGCAAACGCAAAGGCATACTGAGCGCTTGCGCACGGGTTACTTACCTGTATAGTATGCGCCCATCATTAGGGTATACCAGTGGTTTTTTAATCGGCGTTCCGTGGGCTTAGAATCAGTGTTCCGCAAAAATTTTAAAATCTGTGGAAAAATTATAAAATTGTATAATATTTCCAGTAGTAATGGCTAAACCTTAAAAATGTAATACAAGGTTCCTCATAAGATTTCTTATAGCAACCTAAAAATTATAAAAGTACATTTGAAAACTTTTAAATTCTGAGTGGAACGATGAATGTATTGATTTTACAATAATATGTTTTTTTTTTTTTTTGGAGGTCTGTCATTATGGTTTGGGACAGTAAAACTACTCCAATTTTCTTCAACAGTATCTTGTTCGATGGGAGAGTGAATCTAGTTGGTGCATACGGGACGTCAAATTTTAAAATTCCAATAGTTTTCATGAAAATGTAATACAAGATTCCTCATAGGTTTGTCTACCTTTATCAAAAAAAAATGCCTACAAGCAAATCAAATTAAATTTTTATGAGCGTTTGAAATTCATATTTTTACAATATTGGATATTCACTTGAATTCTCATGTAGCGGTTTTGTTATTTTATTTTTATTCAAAAACGAATAACTGTGGATAGGTACATGACAATTTTACTGAATGTTTATATTTTCATTTTCTATACACTAGGTATAAAATTTTGAAAATATTTTGACTTTTTGAACTATTTACAGACATTATAAGTTTTAAATTTTAAATTTTTTTTTCTATAAATATCAATAAAATTTTATTTGTTGGGTAAAAAAGCGTGAAAATTTAATTCAAGGCTCCTGATATATTGTTGCAATAGCACTTGCAAAATATTATAAATACTTAGGCTAAAATTTAATAGTTATTTTGTAGTTAAAAATGTATAAAATGTTCAACTTTTATAGCTAAGGATTGAAAATTTAAAAAAAGGTTCAACGTACAAATAGGTTACATATAAATTACTTTATTCACAATAATATTATCGTCTGACTGACCGTTTTCGCTCAGAGTCGTTTTTCTTATACAATCCATTACAGTGACCCACTTGTAACCTACTATACAGCAGAGCGACATCCACTTACCTACTTTTTTTATTTACATTCAAAATTCAAATGTCTACAAAATTGAATACTTTTTTTTTTTTTTATTATTATTAATAAAATACACAATCTGTACACAGGAAAGCACAATAAGAGTATGGACTATGATAAATAAAATATGAATGGACGAAATGGGAAGTGAAAAAATTGAATACTTAAACAAAAATTACGAAGTTTGTTATTTTGTTTTACCTTATTCAAAACTTATTATTCGCAGGGATTTGATACTTTTCTTCATCATCTGCGTATTTTATTATTTACTATACAAGTATACGCAATGAAGTTGATTCAACGTATATTTAAATTACCTAATTTTAAGCTATTTATTTTTAAGAGGACGCTACCCATCGGCCATGGCCATGTTATATCCGTCTTACAAACGCATGAATAATATCTACAATTTTAGTTTACTAGAAAATATTTATAAAAAATAAACTGTGCACATATACTTTTAAGATTTTTTTGCTATTGTTTGATCTACTTATGCAAAATCTTGTTTTAAATGTTCAAACCTTATAGCTAAAAAAAATGGAACATTTAATACATTTTTAACTAATTTGCAAATTTTCAAGATTTTGATGAATTTTGTTGAAATTTAAACGGTATATTCTAAAAAAATTAAAACAATCGTAGCTATGTATATTTAATATTTAATGGCTATTATAACAACTTTCGAGTTACAAAGAATCTTGTATTTCAAGCTTTTAGACCTAGCAAAAAATTATTTTTAAAAAAACTAAAAAATGAAATTTTTTCATGTCTATAAATAGCACAAAAAAAGTATAATATTAAAAAAATTGTGGGTATTATGTATGGGAAATAGTCATAGAAATATTTGGTGAAAATGTAAAATATCAAGGATTATTAGTTTTTGGGTTACACCTACAAGAAACAAAAACAGTTTTGTCAAAAGTTGGTAATGCGTAAATATTCCCATTTGTCCAAAAAAACTTTTTTTAGATTCTGAGCAAAGCGATGAATGTATTTGTTCTTGATGACGCTTTTAAAAACTACTACGATTGTACCCTAAAGTACAAACTAGATTTTAATTCTTACCATAAAAGATACTAAAGTAGAAAATCAGAAAAAAAAACTAACATCATTGTAAATTCAATTCATTCTTTCGCTTTCAAAATCTAAAATGAACAGTTGCAACTAAATATTATCTTATACAGTAATCTTTACAGTTGCATGTTCCATAGCTGAAACATATTGAATATTTGAATAGAATGGTTCAATTTTGTAAATTTGAAAGAACCTTTTTGTGTTCAAAAATCCATTGACAAGTGCTACGGCTACCGGAAGCTGAGACGCCGAGAGTCCGAGGTATGCCATATTATCATAAGTTATTATTTAAGGTCGAACCCTTGAGGCTTGAGTGTAAATAATAAATAGGTTTACTAAGTAAAATACCTACATTATACAGTATACCTAGATAATAGATTACAATACAATGTAAATGGTTTTTCGAATAACTCTTATCATCTGTTTGAAGAAAACGACAATACAACCTTAGGTATTTCCTTTTTACATCAGGCCATGTTATTTTTATTCTTATTTAAATATTTGAACAGATACGATGGATGTGGTGTATAGTTATAACAGCTAACTGGGAATATTTTCTGTTGTTTAAATACTCTATAGCAAGGGTTGGCAACCTTTTTTATGTCAATGGCGATGGCCAAAATATATATACAAAATTGTTCAAGGGCGATGTGCGATAATATTTGAATATACCTTTTTATATATAAATATACCTATTTTGTTTTAAACAAAAATGTACCTATAGGCTATAATCATATTAAATTTAGTTTATTTAAATTCATAACACTGTGAGGTTTATTAATTATTAATTAAAAAAGGTATCTACAAACAAATAACGTTTTAATCCACATTTTCCAATCCTTACTTTCTTAGTTCGTGATTTTTATTCAAATGATAAATTTTAGTCGCTGGACGCTGGCCACATGCAACCTACCGATCACTGTTCTATAAAAACAATACGTTAATAATATAAGTTATAATGATTATAACAATTAATAGGTTAAAATATCTGTGATACATCATGTTTATTTAATATTAGGATAAGCGAACCCAAATCAGTACGTAAATGCACAGCTCCTCAGAAAACCCATACGTTTATAATAAGTCGCTTTCAAATTAAATACGGTAAACTACCCTCTCAATAATCCTATGTTAATATTGTGTTTAGTAATATTAAAATTGTTTTATGTGCTCTGTGCCATAAAATATTATTAATTTAACTGATATCGACATGGATAACACAGTTATTAATTTATAATTGGAATATAATATGTGTAAAAAAAACTGATTAGGGACTCTTGTCCAAGTATTAGGGCACTTATTGTTCTAGGCTCTACCAAGGATAGAAGTCTGCGCACGCTTATGATTAAATACCTTTGTTATACAAAAAAATATTATATTCCGTGATTATTTTTTAAAATAAAAACAATTTTCAACCATAAATTATGTTAGGTATAACTTTTATTTGACAATATAATTAAATAGGAAATTATAATATTATAGTTTCTGATTATACTTTCAGCTGGAATAAAACTGTATATAAATATCTGTTTCTACTTACAACTTATAGAAACTCAGGTAGGACATGTCTTACTAATTATTATTATCAGACATTGATTAACATTATAACTTAAAATTAATAACAATATAATATATTGTATAATCTAGAGAATATAACTTGCATTAGCAGATTAAATTATACTCAATATACTTAAAGAATGGTTAAGAATTTAAAATTTCAATAACAAAACAAAACATAATAATAATATCAAACTAATCATTTTTTCTTTTTCTATAGATTTTACCTACTTTTGATAAAATAACAACAGGAACAATTAACTTTGGTAAATAATATAATATATATAAACTGTAGTGTTAACCAAATAAATCACTTTTCTTTCACACTTCTATACCTAGGAAATTCACACAAAAGTTTTCTTTTCATGCGGTTTTCACTAATAGATAGGTCGAGCCACAGGGAAGGTTTTAAAGTAAAATTTGTCTTGGAAAAGTTAATTGGGTGGTTGAAAATAATAAAATTTAATTAATTGATGTATGGTCTTTATGCCTTTTATATGGATTTCTAAACGGTTGGAACGATTTTGATGAAATTTTTTGTGTATGTTTGAGTGGTTCTCGGATGATTTAGATTCACAATTGGATCCGGTTAGTCCAACCCCTGGGAGGTACTCAAACAGGGATTTTGATATTTATGATGGACATTTTTGTTTATAAATGGTTGCTTTTGGTTATAAGAGAAATAAACAGTAGAAAATACTAATTAGTATTTTATTTGTGTATTGGCTGCCATTTGTTAATCGGACAGATCAAGTACAAGCATGCATCAAATTTAATTTTCGCACATTGCCTACAAAGGTGGCCAGTGGCGTACGCAGGATTTTTCAATGGGGGAAGGGGGGGACTTGAAAATTAGTTTTCAATTTTATTTTTATTTTGTCCAGTTTAATAATTGGAGACGTTTATTTGAGGTATTTTAAAATGTTTGTAACTTCTTTGGTAGAAAAAATGCTCTGATCATAAACTTCGATGCCCGATGAATGGTTTTGGAAGCAAATTGTACTTTTAGAGGTCAAATTTAAAATGCTCAGTGCTTTTTAGAATAATTGCAGAAAAAAATGAAAATTTATTAAAATTGTTTGGTAACCAGCTTGGTTATACCGTCCTCACTTGGGTTGTATTGGATTAATTAAAATTATTTTTTTTCTGTAAATTTCAATAAAAAATTATTTATCCGGTCAAAAAGCTTAAAAATGTTGTACGTAAGTTTTTATTATGGCTAAAATATTAACATAGGCATCATGGTTATTTTTTATAAGCATTTAAAGTTCAAATTTCGTCAAAACCACAGTTAATTTGTAGTTCAAAACTTATAAATTATTAAATGTGTATAAGCTAAGACTAGAAAATTGAATATAAGGTCTTTCATACAAGTAGTTCATACTTTTTCCGAAAAATTACAGATAATTTTAGGAAAATTGGTATGCAAATACAATGTTTTTTCAAAAATGAATTCATTCTAGTAAGACGTTTATGTAATTTACGTCTTGCTTACTATAATTGACAGTTGAAACTTGATCAATATTTATTTTTTTTAAGTAATAATAATACGCCACTGAAGGTGGCCGAGTTGCACTTACCTACTGCAGAGAGTTACACCCAAAAGGAGTTGAACAATCACAATTTCTTTATGAGTGTCATTTTGTACGGGCTAAAAAGGTTGCGGGACCACCTATAGAATTATACAAGTACCAAAAAAAAGTTAAAATAGTAATAAACTCTATAAAGTCTGTACATTGTATTTTGTTAATAGAATTTAAATTAAGTTATAGGTATCGACAATTTTGCAAATGTATATTTTATTATAAATTATAATTTATAATCAATGCTTTATGGGGGAGGGAGTCATCCCAATTCTGTTACCCGCAAACATGGGCCTGAATGTGAATTATTTAAAGAAACTTTAACGACTTTTTAGAGTTACATTTATATAATATTTAGTATCCGAATGTGTCTTGCACTCTTGCATGTTACGTTTATGAATTAGGTACTTTAGGTAACTCATTTATAAGTTAATTCTTGATAGTAATCACAAAATATTATGACATTATGTTATGTAATACATTATTTCTGTAGTTCTGCCAAAACAATTTTAGGACCATATATTTCTGATGTCCAGTGTCCATGATAATTTTTAGATTCTAAGCGGAGCAATGAATATATTGATTTTACAATGATTTTTTTTTCTGTATTTGTTCATTGAAATTACCTCAAGGTCTTTGTCAATGCTTATAATAAGTGGGTATAGTAGCTGGGATATCATGTGATATATTTATCTATGTATATATTACTATATACATGATACTACCCCCTTATCGAAGAGGAGACATGTGCGGTCTTCACTCCCAGTTTACAATTATGTGTCTTTTTTTTATTTTTGTGTCTGTCATCACCTTTTGGAGCAGTAAAAATGGTTCCATTTTCTTCAACAGCTAGTATCTTGTTTGATAGGAAAGTGAATCTAGTTGGTGCATTTGGGAGGTCAAAATTCCCAAGAGTTTTTAAAAGAACAAAAAAATTAAGGAAAAAAGAGAATTTTTACGCAAAGTTGGTTTTTGGTGTAACTAAAACTTTTTTACTGAATGTTTATATTAGCATTTTCTATACACCATAATATTTTCAAAATATTTTGACTTGTTTTGAGCTGTTTACGGACATTTTCAGTTCCCAATGTTTTTCTATAAATGTCAATAAAATATTATCGGTTGGGTGAAAAAGCTTGAAAACTGAATACAAGGCTCCTACTATATTGTTACAATGACACTAGAAAAATATATATATACTTACAGTTTTTATTTATAAGCATTTAATGTTCAAATTTTGACAAAATACCGAAAAATCGTAAAAATTAGCAAATTATTTTGAGTTAAGAATTCATAAAATTTTTTATTTTTAAATCTAAAATGTGAAAATGTAAAAAAAAATGTACAAGATTCCTCATAAGTTTGTCTACCTTTATCAAAAACAAAATGCCTACAAGCAAATCAAATTAAATTTTTATGAGCGTTTGAAATTCATATTTTTACAATATTGGATATTCATTTGATTCCTTATGTAGCGGTTTTGTTATTTTATTGTTATTTAAAAACGAATAACTGTAGATACATGCAAATTTTACTAAATGTTTATATTTTTATTTTCTATACTCCATAAAATGTTGAAAATATTTTGATTCTTTTTGGGCTGTTTGCGGACATTGTCAGTTTTAATTTATTTAAATTTTTTTTTCTATAAATATCAATAAAATTTTATTTGTTGGGTAAAAAAGCGTGAAAATTTAATGCAAGGCTCCTGATATGTTGTTACAATAACAGTTGAAAAATATAAAAAAATACATAGAGATAATTTTTTTTTATAAGCATTTAAAGTTCGAATTTTCAGAAAATTTATCAAATTTAAAATTTAATAATTATTTTGTAGTTAAAAATGTATAAATTTTTAATAAACAAATTCATAATATTTTAAGTAAAAATTCTATTTTGATAATATTATTTTTATTTTTGTATTATTATTATTATTTATTAGTATTACGCCGTGCCCTAGCTGGTGTGCATGACTGCATGAGTGAGGCCCGCAAAATGCGGGCAAAACAGTAAGGTCGGACTTGGAATTTGAATCGCATGCACATTCACCGCCCCATCTAGGACATTATGTTACTTATTTCCGATAAAATTGAGTTATTGCTTATTGGTTATAAATATTGTAAGAACCAATGACCCACATGGCCCATTTGGACTACAGGCCTGGTAAACTTGTAATTGGTTTAGTCCCCTAATAAATCTGGTTTTTTTTGGTTTAGTCCCCCCATTCAAAAATCCTGGCTACTCCACTGTAATACCTAAGAGGTTATACTCGTTATCGGTCATTACTTTAGAAATATTTAGGGAGGGGGGGTCAACAACAAAATATTTTATTTTTATTTTATTTTTGCCATACATGTTGTTTTCGTGATATATAAATTAAAGAATTTGGTGTTCGTATAACGTATAACAACTCCCCACCCCCTCCCCCGATGATATACGGGCCCCATAATTGACAACCCCTACAGGCACCCTTATAATATCTAGTATCTTAAAATCCTAGTTTGTGTATTTGGTGTAGTTGCCTCGTTGACGGACCACGTTCAAAAACGTAAATATCAGTCAGCTGTTCTGTGTTTTGTTATTTGACATCGACCGCTGCAACCAGTGGACCGGTAACCATGGTAACAACAGTGCGCCGGGGAAACCGGTTGGCCCAGCAACTACTAACACCAGCAGCAGCTGCAGCCTGCTGTTGCAGTCGCCGTCGTCGAGTTAGACTCAGGAGAACTCAACATTTCAGACCTACCCGGTCCGTCGGGCTGCCGTTGCGCAATCACCGTAGCGACACGCAGACCATCGGACGGCGAGAGCGGCCCGCGGCCAAACTGGTTGCGTTTTGCGAACCCATGGAAACGAAATGGTAACCTTTAAAATTATAAACAAAACGGTTTTTTTTTTTACTATTATTATTATTTTATTATATTTTTTTGCGGCATTTCCTTTGTTCGAGTACACACACACACTACACAGTACACACATAGGTATAGGTAGATAGGTACCCGAAGCGCCAGGTGTTTTCACGGACAACGGATACGTAACTTTAGCAGCCGCCTTCCTTCGTTCTTATACACGTACACGCACACTCACCCCTGCTGTCGTTCGCACCACCACCAATCACCAACAACCGTCAGTTTTCAGCTGCTGCTGTTGATGTTTGACGAAGCTTACAGTGCGTACACGATCAACCGAGTACAGTAAACTCGCAGCCCGGTCGTTTTACGTATGCATGTGCTTGCTCAGGAATCCACCGGAAGTGCGTCTTCGTCTTCTCCTCATACGTCGTCATCGTCTTCGTCTGCGTCGTACAAGTCCGAGTCCATCCGGTTTTTCTCGTTGCCACCCTATAGCCAAGCCCTTTGCCACGGGCCGACGCTGTCCACAGGTGGTTGCGACTCGTCCATCGCGATCCGTGTCAAGGACGTTGTGTTGTGAAACCATCCTCTCACCCCGTGTGCGTTGTATATTGTATGTGCAATCCGCGGGTCATTTACTCTGTCATCTCGTCCCGGTTTTGTTGAAACCAGATACCCACAAACTACTCACGTCCACTGTCACCATCATGGTATCGCCACTATCCCGATTGCAGTCCAAGACGTTCCCTGCTATGTCGTCAATGCTACAGGAAAAGGAAAACTATGAAGAGCTTAATCAGATAGGAAATGGTGAGGGCCACATGGACGATATACTTTATGTAAAAATGTATTGTAAAAAATACATCTTATAAATTTGTGTCATAGGAGCATATGGTACCGTGTACAAGGGCCGAGATCTTGTCAATAAAGGAAAATTTGTAGCCATGAAAAAGATAAAAATCCCATTGGCCCAGGATGGTGTACCAATGACTACTCTGCGCGAGATTGCTCTACTCAAGCAACTTGATCAACAAAAACATCCAAATATTGTCAAGTATGTAATATTAAACAAATCCTATGTAGGTAATCGTTCTAAATATTATTGTTATCTCACCTAACTTTACTATCTAGACTTTTGGATGTGGTACATGGTCCGAGACTATACAACGAGAAATGTATGACACTTTATTTGGTGTTTGAACACATCGAACAAGACTTAGCCACCTACATGGCACGATGTCCAAAACCTGGAATGTCTTCTGAAATCATTAAGGTATTGTCAACATTTATTTACTTTATAACTAGCTTATTAGGTAACTATCTTATCTATTAAATTGTTTCCATTTAAATTTTCAGTTGTAATCTAATATAATATGTCTATTTAACTATTGCATTTTAGTAAGTAAAAGTTTGTATTTAAATCATTTAGGTAGTGCATTCTATTTAAAAGCCAACCTTAATATATAGAATTATAGAAACCTTTATTCTTCTAAAATAAATTTATTTTGTTTTTCCTTAGACTTAGACCTATTAAATGTGGATTTAATTCAAGGTTTTGTGAAAATAGTTAATTAAAACTACGAATTTATAGTAGCTAGTAACATAATTATGCTGATGTCTGATAAGAGTATAATAGTTATTTTTTAACTTGAATCCAAATTTATTGACCATGGAAATAAACAGCATCTAGATACTCAATCATTTTAATTAACAATTAATCATCTTTCAAAATGCAAGGTTGCTAATACTTTTTAGAAAAGTATAGAAGATTATTTCTGAGCATTTAGAATTATAGTTAACATTTCACTTCCTACTAATGAATTAATATAATATATTTACATATGTATTTTAATAATAAAATTAGATAAATAAAAAAAAACCTAGACTTCTTAATTTCAATCTTTATATATCAGAACATAATTTAGAAAGTTAAGACCTAATTTTTATTAGGTATACCAGTCACATAATATTATGTTTCTATTATACCTTGGTAGGAACCTATAATAATAAATATATTTCATATGTGATTTAGTTTTTTAGAAATGGCACCTATAATATTGTATTCATAACTCAATAGGTATAATGTTTATATGCTTTGACTTTTAAATCTTATTAATATTTAACACCCACATACAAATTGTTTTAATGTAAATAGTGACCTAATTAAATTAATGATGATCTGAAATTATACCAATAACATAGCCTCACTTCCATTAGCCAGGTAATTTGGTAAGAATATTAAAACTATCAAAATTAAGGTGTAAAGTTATTTATTTATCGTACCACTTTTTAATTTTTATCTAATTTTAATATTAAATACAATTTTCTTAAAATTGATAACTACTATGAATAAATTAATTAATTCCACCTTTAATTTAATACATACAAGTATACTTATAAGTCTATTAAAAGGTTTAAAAATATTTTATTATGCTAGAAAATTTTGAATTTATAGAGTTAATATTATATATGAATAGTTATTTGATTATTTGATGTATTTTTAGTATATTAATATATTATGTACCTAATATGATATAATATTTCATTTTTACCTTGCATATTTAAGAATCTTTTAGAGAAATTTTAAGTATAGGTAATAAGTAATAACTATCAAATAGGATTTTTATTTTTATTTATGACTGTTAATTTTATGTATATAATTATTTTTACTTGTAATACAATTTACAACATAACCTAACTTAACTTTCCTTTTTACCAGTTTTTTAGCTAAAATAATTTGAAATATAATATTATAATATGCTTAAGGAGGCTGGTCGTGTTATAAGGTAATTAATATAGGCAATTTAACATGATGTCATTAAAATGACTTGTAAGTGTGTGCAAAGTAAAAAAATGTGTGTGTCAGTTTAATCTGTAATCGTTTTCGGTCAATATTTCCTTGAAATGTCCTGAATTATAACAGTTGGCCCACATAATACTGCCCGGTAGGTCGGTCATTATTTATATTTGCCGTAAATGAACTTATTTACGCGCAGTCATTGGCAATAATATTAAATTAGATAAACTTTTTTCAATTAAAAAAAAGTGGTTTTTCGACCAAAAATGAATGAATTAGGTTTGACGAATTTCAAGTTTTAAAACTGATTTTCATTGATTGCCACGTTTACTAGGTTTCGGTTGAGGCAATTTTGAATATCTATTTTTTCAGTTATGATATTCTTAAATAAAAGTATGATATTTTTGTATGTAATTATTCATTATGACACTAACAATAATTGTAATATTAAAAATCACCTCTAGTCAAACCTAGTAAACTTGTTAATCAATCATAATCCGTTTTCAAAATTAAAATACGTCAAACAAAATTACTCCAGGTTTGTCTGGCTTTTTGGTCTATGGCACTTTTTATCCATTGACTGGAGCCCCCTTTAAAAATTAATTTTTTTTTAACTTCAGCAGTGGCATATTTACAACTTTTTTTTTGTGGTGTATGGTGGTGAAAAGTGTTTAATATAAGAGATATAAATTGATATACATTTAATTATATAATTTTTTTTGTTTAACTTTTGCTACCAATGGGACATTATTTTAAACTATTTTAAATTAACATTACTATATTGACTATTTAAACTATCAAAAAAAAACCCAACAAGTTTAAAAATATTTACATATTTAAACTACAGATTGACTAAATCGGGACATTTAGGGCATAGGCCAAACCACCCATTATTTAATACCCATGTAACTGTACTTTATGCAAACATATAAGTATATATTAATAAATTATTTATATTTACAGTACACTATTTAAAAATGACAGAATATATAATTTATCCAAAAAATAAAAATATTAGTACATGTTTTCTTAGTTATTCATATTATTTTCTAAAATATAACATTCTGAAATATGTATCCAAAATTCGTATACTTTTTTTGAATCCTGAAAAAAAAACCAAAATGATAATATAAACAGAGAATTAGTAAAATCACAGAATATAAAATACAATCGAATTGCTGTGTTATCAATATTATAAAAATTGTATAATATATTAATTTTTTTTTTCCAATTTATATAGCAATTTAATCTCTTTTTTGTTGTATAGGTAGGATAGGTTTTATAATATAATGGTAATAATTATTATGTATTAAGCGTGTTTCAGAAAAAAAATATATGTATTTATTATATTTTGATTATAAGCGATTATTAAATGTTACTATACAAAAATATAACTGCTAAACTCAAATTTGCTATGTTGTATATTTGTTAGATAGAGACAACACATAGGGGTATTGTGTCATCTAAAGTACATTTTAAATAAATTAAAAATTGAATAATATTATTTATTTTAATTTTCTAGAGTGTTATGCGACAAATATTATCAGGAGTTGACTTTCTTCACTGTAATCGTGTTGTACATCGTGATCTCAAACCACAAAACGTTTTAGTGTCAAGTGACCTCAGAATTAAAATTGCTGATTTTGGTCTAGCTAAAATATATGATTTTGATATGAAGTTGACCTCAGTTGTAAGTAATAATTAAATTAGGAGTATAAGTTTTAACTTAGAAGCTTACAATTGAAAAATAAATATTATTTTATGTTGTGCTTTAAATTTATTATTATTTAGGT
Organism: Metopolophium dirhodum; assembly: GCF_019925205.1. NCBI lineage: Eukaryota > Metazoa > Arthropoda > Insecta > Hemiptera > Aphididae > Metopolophium > Metopolophium dirhodum. The sequence continues at coordinate 17,792,718 of NC_083562.1, forward strand.
GGTAACATTATGGTATCGAGCACCTGAAGTTTTATTAGGTTTACCTTACGCTACTGCAGTTGATGTCTGGGCTTGTGGCTGTATAATGGGAGAGATGTACAAATTATCTCCTTTATTTGATGGCGAATCTGAAGCTGAACAGTTAGATAGGATATTTAGGTAATTAATTAAAATTAGTAAAGTAAAGAATTAATAATAAAATTTCAATTGTAAATAATTCTAGGGTGATTGGTCTACCATCTGCATTAAATTGGCCAAAGAACGTTTCTCTATTGAGGAGTTCTTTTGAGTCTTATCCACAGACTTGTTTGAAGACTGTAATCCCTGATATATGTTCTAAGGGAACAGATTTGTTAATGGTAAGATTTCTTTTATTAATACTTAATGTTTTTTTCAAACTAATTTATTTAATAACAGATTGATAAAATAAGTATGACAATATTAAATTTTTGTAATATTGTATTACTGATAAAACTATATTAACTACATCTATATATATAAAAATAAGTGTACATTTTGAATAAATTTTATAACTCAAGATCCACCAAACCGATTTCGATAAAAATTTCAGAACATATTAAGATTGATATGTAGATGGTTTCTGTGAAGTTTGTACGCTGTGGGATATGTGGTTCCAGAGTTATGGCCTCATAAGTGCACACCTGGTGACATGGCCAAAAACAACAACAACGTCTATACAATTATTTTTATCTATATATTATATAACCCATAGCAACCATTAAAAAACAAAAATTTCTATCGTAAATCTCAAAATTCCTGTTTGAGCACCAATCGGGGGTGATCACTTGCCTTTTTAAATTAGCCTATGACACTCACAAAGAATGTGGCTTTGTATTGGTGAAAGAATTTTCGAAATCGGTTCAGTAGTTTCGGAGTTTATCCAGAACATACAAACAAACTCTATCATTTTATATATTAGTATAGATCAAAATGAATGTTTGTGTGTAGATTAGACCTCTGGGAAGAAGATAGACTAATTTAAAACGTGTTAAATTTGTTTTTTTTTTTATTCATCAGATTTTAGTACGGTTGCGTTAGGCTTTTGTATTAATTGATTATATTAATCATCCGCAGGTGGAATTAAGTAAAAATGACAAACTTGGTACAATTTTGATACTTTAGAGTTAAATCATACACTTACGTACAAACAGCACGGGGTCCGCAATCTACTGCAGGTAGATTGCCTACCTGATAATATACTGCTGCGAATCAGAATTTTTATTCCGGGCAACAGTAAAGTTTTGATAAATTTTGAACACCATACACCGTACACCGAATATTAAATAACGAATTGAACCAAGTTTGAGTCATATAGAATTGGTACATTTAACGGGCAACGAAGTGCCAGCGGGTTCAGCTAGTTATACATATTTATGTATACATTCTGTATCATCTATAAATTATAACGATACCAATTATATAACAATATATTGGATAAAACGACATTAATTTTAAGGTCCCGGAAAATTCCCTTATATTTGTTAGCAAAAAATGTCTGGTTATAATGACAATATTGGCTAATATGATATGAAAATTGTCGTCTATATATTATATATGTTACGGGAAATGTGGAATACTGGGCAATGTACACATTGCCTGGTCAATGTGGTCTTGCCCAGGCAATGTGAGCCACAATGTTTTTTTTACCAACTAACATAAACGAATATTTTAAAACAATTATAATAATAATAATAATTGTTAAAAAATATTGACTGACATTATTTTTACTATAAATTATAATTTTATTATTACCCATTTATAATTATAATAATAATAGGGAATTTTTTATTTTTTTAAACAATCATTATTAATTTTATTAAATCTTATCATATAACAAACAATTATTATTATTATTATAATTGTTTTAAAATATTTGTTTATGTTAGTTAGTAAAAAAAACATTGTGGCTCACATTGCCCGGGCAGAACCATATTGACCGGACAATGTGTACATTGCCCAGTATTCCACATTGTCCGTAACATATATATTTGAACTTAAAAAGTAATGTATATTACAACCGTATAATTATTATTGTATGTATTGGTCAATACTCAATACTATCATTGTTATTACCTATTACCTATTTGCTATCTTAACATAACACGACTTGCGTCTTTAAAATAATATCACTATCTACAATATTTTACACCATATAAGTGTAATGTGTTTCATTAAAATTACTATATTAAAAAATATATAGTTACATTTTGGGTATAACAACGTTTAACAGTCCCAAGACTATCGTTATATAATATATGATACCAACTAGTTAAAACATTTTGAAAATAAATCTTTTTTTTTATTTCAGAAAATGTTGATGTTTGACAGTACTGAACGAGTGTCAGCTCGTGAGGCTTTGAAACATCCATACTTTAATGAAACATAAATTTAATTTTATCTTCCTTAGAGACTATTAATGTAAGTAATGAATGTAAATAACTAAAAAAAAAATACTATACATTTTTGTTATAAAAATCATATAATTGTTTATGTATATACTGTCAATATTTAAACATGGATGATCATCTTATTATTTTATTTCAAGTTTCTGTGTATTATTCTATTCTCATAGCAAAATCTAGAATCAATTACAATACTTCAATAACATGATGATTAATAATAATATAATTTAAAAACAATATTAGTATTGCATAATATATAAATGGTTTTATGTATTTAAATAGCACTAGCCATTTTCTAGACAAATCATAATATAATATTATGATTAATATAATTAAAACATAATATTATTATGTCTTCAATTTTATGATATTCAAATTACAGAATTATTATTCATTTTCATTTTTTTATCCATAATTTATAAAGAAATGTTACATAATTGAGAATATTTTCTAAATTTCTTCAATTTTGTTATGAAGCTACTGGGATCCTTGAGCCTATTCCGCGTAATGTGTGCAGTGTTTCATCCATGTCACTTTTCAACTTGTAATGTTGTCAGGCGTATGCTAATATGTCTATAACATCACCACACATGAAACATTGTAAACAACTATACAATATGCATGCTTAAGAATTATAGACAGTTTATGACTAAAACTAAATTGCATTATTACCTTTATTTACATTGTTCTATTTTATATGATTAAAAACAGTTATTCTAATTACTAGGATTGAGGTGTTAATGATCTTAAAATCTCTAAAATATATCTTATGCATTTAACTTTTAGTAGTATTATTATTAATGATACATACATTGCATAAAATGTACAATAAATGACCTATAATCTAACAAAATATTGTTAAAAATAAAATACCAATTATACCTAAAAATGTAAAAACATGCAATATACATTTTGATATAACTGCTTTTACTTACCAAGCGGATTAACAATTTGGTCTATAATCCATTTAATAAATCTCATATTGTTTTTTTTTTTCAGAAGTTTATTTTAAAGCATGCAGATACTTAGTTTGTATGAGTCTAATGCAATGTATAAGTTATTATACTTAACAGTATTGCAAGTCTCGAAGAAAATTATAATATTCCTAATTAGAAGTTACAATTTGAGTTCCAGTGTGGTTAACCATTTGCGTAGAACAGTTACCAAAATATTATAACCAGTACATATTTTTTTACCAACTAATTAATTTTAAGATCTCTCACTGTTTATATCCAACTTTGGATCTCGGAGTTTTGTAATTGACCATACATTTTGAAATTTATTTTTATTTTGCTCAATGACCATACTTTTAATCAGTAAATCAAAAGACTTGCCATTTTTCTGTCTTTACTGACTTACTTTTCCGTGTTAACTTCCTTTTGTCTGTACTTGTATAATTTAAGGTTTTTTCTAGTATTTTTCATTTTGTGCACTGATTGGATTATAGTGCGAAAAATTAATTTTTATTTCTTTATGATATTTTGTACATATTTTATCTTGTGTATTTTGATGAATAGCATGGGTTTTGATTTTTAAAATTGGGTCTGTACCTCATTTTTTTTTAATTTAAAATTTTTTTTTTATCTTCCTGCTTTTTTTTTAATTTTAGTTGTTTCAGTCTTAAAATATACTTTTATGTTTAGATATGAAATAAATGGACTGTTTATTCTTAAATATATGTATTTTCATTCTTTATTAAATCTTTTGGTTTTTATTTATAACAACATTAGGAAATATATTTTTGCTTTAATTGTATAATGAAATTTGAATGACCGTATTGCATTCATGTACCAATATTAAAAAGTTGTTTCAAAAGTGTTAAATAATTTTAGCTATTTAAAGTGTATTTGAAGTCTTCATATACTTTCATCTTCAACATATTGCACATTATAATCACTTTCTTGTTTCAGTCATATGGTAATTAGAAATTTCTAATTACTGTTATTGATTAATGATATTCATAAATATTGAACATGAGTGCATTTAATCCAGCTTTACCTTGTAAGCCAAAAATTCAAAAAAAATGTCTCGGATTAAAACTAATGTATTTTAAATGCTTAAAAATCAAATACAAAAGTTTTATATAGTGCAGTGTGACAATAACTTACCAAAAAGAATATAATTCTAAACCAGATTCTGTCCATGTCACCTTTTCCATAAGATAACAACCCAATTACGGCGCGTAAGTTAAAATGCATAATATTAGTCACCTAATGCTTGGCATATTTACATGTATATACTTTTCACAGTTTCTTCATATAGGCCACCTCTAACATTTATGTAGTGCGAGTATAAGTTTTTAAATTCCAAATAATACTTTGATATTAAAATAGTCAATTGATCTTTATTTGCTGTAAACAAATGATTCTGAATTATAGTTATGTTCAAATTGGGTGCCGTTATGAGAAGAGAAATTTCCTTTTTATTTTATTTTGATTAAAAATCATCAACTATGGCTTTGTTTTAAATTTTAATCTCATACATATTTATTATTAGTTATTACTTATTACACATTTATTCATGTAATATTATTTTACTCTAGGTTACACCAGGGGTTTAACTTATTTTAACTGTAATAATAAAAGTTCCAAGTAAATATTAGTTAGAGAATATGATACTAAAAAATATTTATTTTGTACATATAATTTATTTAATAAAAATTAACATAATACACCATTAGGTAACAATATTTGTATGGTTATCTTTATGAACTTAATAACTTAAAATTATATCACAATATACATCGTTTTCTTTAATTTCATTGTAAACATAATTATTATTGTGGCTTGGCGTGGCGCGTTGGCTGCTACCAGTCGCGGAATGCGACTGGGAGTAAGTAACGGCCACAACTACTAGCTCCCGGGTGGGTGACCACCCGGGAACATAATAGTTAAAAACCTTGCCACACATACACGTGTTTGCTACATACCGTAAAACAATCGTAAAAACAACCTTACCCCTAGTCCCTACCACATTTCGAAACCCCTACAACAGCTAATGGCCTTAGTCAACGGGCTTAAGTTCAATAAAAAAAAAAAAAACATAATTATTATAGTTGAAATTAAAAAAAAAAATAAATATTTTTACCAAAATTGAACCTTATTAATTAAGTAAAAATTATCTCTTTAGAGTATAATATACCCAACTAGGTGTATACAATAGTCACCTCTTATTGGACTCAAACAGGCTGAATCTGATTTGCATGGAGGTATACTTCACATAGGAAATTTTGCCTATTGGACTCACTACACTGGTTAAATGGTGTTAATGTATAATTTAACACATTCACTGCGGATGACGCCAAAAGACGTCATTTTACATAGTTTGCATATGCTGAATGACGCCCATTGGCGTCATGTATCTTGTTATTTAATGTACTATCATTTGGTCAGCGTTACGATTAAACTTAGTTTTTTTGTCAGCGTCTTCTATAAGCATTGTTTTAAAATCAAGTGCAAACATTGATATTTTAATTTTTCAATTTTTGGGAATTTTTTTTTTAAAACAAATTTTTTCAGCGTCACAACAAGTACCTATACTTAAATATAATCTGCAGTGAACGTGTTAAGGGCATATTTCTTCAATTTTTAGTCCTATATTTTTCATGTTATCAATTTCTAAAGTTTTTTTCTTTATGAATGACAATATTTATTTGAAAATTTGAAATACACAATAATAAATATTTATCAGTACATGGCCAAATTAAAATTTTTCATTACAATACTATCTATGTATATACCTATTTTATATTCTTGAACTTTTCACTTTATCGACTCATATGCTTTGGTCCCAAAGTGAGTCCAATAAGTGGCGACTATTGTACTGGTTTCTAACATTATTAAGACACCTATGTCTCTATAGTGAGGACAACAAGTTAAATAAAAACAATATAAATTGAAGAGTTAGTAATTTGTAGGTGATTTATTTAAATGTTTTTTTTTTGCTATGTGTTTATTTCTGACTATTGCCTTGGTAAACCTAAGTAAATCTGAAATATACCTAAATCTACCATAAAATTGCAAGTTTTCTTGATAATTGTTAATGCATAGGTACATGCTATACAATATTGTAATTAGGAAAAGTAATTTATTATTTGTTATTAAATAAATAATAATTTAAAATGTAAAGTATATTATGTGCGTTTAGGGTAGGTATATTGGGAAGTTCTCAGATGAATAACTTATAATGATGAAATCATATTTGATTATAAATGACAGAATTATTTTTATGACAATATTTTAATTTATGAAACTTGCAGGATTGATAAAAATAACATTGTTTCAGACATGTTTAGTACAGGCACATTACTCATCAACTTAAAGTGAATGATCTGCAACATTATTTATGTTAATTGAATATTTTTATTAAATATCAATAATAGGTATATTATATACTATTATATTAATATTAATTTGGTAATAGTATATTGTGTGGCAAGGGCGGGAAGTGAGCTATTTCAGTCGCGGGCCCATTTCGCCCAAGACTGAAATTGCCTTCCCGCACGAGCCACACATACTATTTTTTGTCACGCCTCTGCGTTCATTGATCGCGCCATCACGGCAAAGGTAACTCATGCCAGGATTTATGCAACAACTAGACTATTCTATGAAAACAATATTTCATGAAAGAAAGGATTTGGTTTTATTTATTTTAAGCGTCACGCATGGAGGTTATAATATGAATATAAGATGTAACCAAAAGTGTATGTTTTGTAAGGACCGTGGTATAGATTTCAGTATAAATAATAATAATTACATTAAAATAAGAATAAAAAAAATGTAATTAAGGCAAAGGTAATGCACTATGCGGGGATCTATGCAACAACCAAATTATTATACGAAAACAATTTCATAAAAGAAAAATGTTTACGCGTCATGCAAGGAGGTTATAATATAAATATAAGATGTAACCAAAAGTTTATGGTTTATGAGGACCGTAGTATAGATTTTAGGGTCTGTTTGTTCAGAGAATACGCGTGACATCTGAGCTCAGTACTTTTGGGGATTTCCATTTTACCGCCCGGTACTTTTGGGGATTTCCACTTTACCGCCCGGTACTTTTGGGGATTCCCACTTTACCGCCCGCTGGACGGAAAAACGTCGCTTTCCAACGCTTCAACCGTCATCGAAAACTAAACTTTCGGTGCAGGCGTGACAAAAAATAAATTACATAAGTTCATAATATTATAATATAGTACTATTTACATGGTTTGTTTTATTCTAATCATGTGGAGAACGGTTCTTGTTTGACATCACCAATGTAGGTTTTTCGACGATGGACTTGTTTTTGAAAGACGATGGGTTGTTGCTGTGGCTGTTGTTGATGTTGTGCAAGGGTAGTTTGTCATTGATGTCCTGAAATACGAGATTGGTTGTTAGACGATTTTGTAACCATAATACAATTTCTTACGACCAACCTGTCCTAACATGATATATTATTTAAATCATAAAATACAAAAGAGTCAACATATTTTGAAACTTTCAAGTAATCAGGAGTTTCACCAAAAAAACAAAACCTATGTAAGTAATATATCTATCTAATTATTTTTTTTTAAATAAGACATTTTCACATTAAATATTTGATTTATTTACCATATTTATATTGTTTTTTAAAATATTAGATAGGTATTATATTATAACACATAAATATGTTTGTTATAATAATGATATGTAAATTTTCAAAAACGTACATTTTTATATTTATTACAGTGACCTAAGTACCTATGTCATTATTACAAATGCCGGAATACCAACATTAGTTTTTTTATTACTGCTGCACAGTTAATAATGTCTAATACGATTTAAGTTATTTTGGATTATTTTTTGGCCACTGAGCCAACAGTTCCCTATAGGTTTAGGACGCGTAGTGTATACAATCATTAATAATACTATACTAGGATTTAAAATCAAGGCACTCATATAGTATGTTACCCACCTCTACTTCGTTGGTTACTACCAAAACAATTTACCATTTTTACATACTTATTAATAACAATTTTTGAATTAAAATGTACCTACTTAATGCGTATTGATGATCATCATTCTTAAGTATTTTAATACGTTACCTACCTATATATTGTTATGCTGTGTTTACGTTATCCCAGAAAACTTCAAATATATTGACAATTATTGTCGTGCTGTGTTTAAATTATTGATCGCCACCTTTCTCTTTTGGTTGGTGGTCTATCATATCTGTAGCTTAACACACCAAGGTGGAAGGCCACAACACCAAATAAAATAATTTAATATCTAAAAGTAAGTTATTATAGAGCATGGTGGATGTTTATGGGTAATTTACCAGATGGTATTGATATTTAGCTATTATACTATTATTATATTGTATACCGATGACCGGACGACCGTTATAATATGTTTTTTTTCTTAATAACTCAAGCCACAGGTGCTTTCCCGTAATAAAATTAAATAAAAATATATTACATAGAAGAGTAGGTATGTCATATTTTCCTGTATGGCTGTATGTATGTAGCATACTGCACGCGTATCAATAGCTTTTTGGTAGGTAGCACTATTGGTACCTACAATTAATATTTAGTTTGCCTGAGTCGTACAGTCATAGGTACCTATGACGACGACCACATGAAAACCAAATCTTACCGTCGTTGACACGGTGAAGTTACAGAGTCCTCCACGATTGTTGACGGCCATCAGCGCATTGGAAATGTTCGTTACGTCCTGGTGTAACTTTAACACTTGGTTGGTGGAGTAGGCTACCGTTCTGGTCACCTGGTCAGACTGAGTCTTGACGAGTTCTGAAAGCTCCGCGAACATTTTCTCCTCCAGACTGCTTTGGGTTTTCAAAGTTTTCGGTAATTGTTCCAACGTCGTGCTCTCGGACTTACTCCTAAAAATACAAAATTTTTATTTTAAATAGTGCGTTGTGTGAAGAGAATTGTCTGTAGTCTGTTTGAGAAAATCGTGGGAGAGGCAGAATAAAATGTTGCCTATGTACTGATTACAGCGAAGAAGTTTTATTCTACAATTTTGTTTGCTTGAAATATGTGTTATAATATATAATATTATTTTAAATATAACATAAAAATAATATATTAAAAATGTAATTACTAAATTACCTACCTAGTCAACAAAACAAATATTTCTACACATATGCCTAATATACAGTATACGGCGACTGAGTGTTAAAAATGCATGCTGATCGATGATGGCTTATGAACAACATGATGAGAATGATCACACATTAAAGTAACGCAATAAAAGTAGTGGGTATTTTCAATCTTTGTGGTGTGCTTTTCGGTAGTGATGGTGGTATTACAAGATAAATAAGTGGATAATATAAAATGCTTTTAATTTTGGTGAAAATGTTTATAAATTATTTTAGTTAGTTAGTTAGGTACCTATATCTAGTTGTTTTTGTACTTTTAAGCAGTGGTCGAAATGACTCAAGGTAAGTGGAGGGATGACATTTAATATTTATCATATAATCTTATTCAGGACAGTAGTACAAGTTTCCAAAAGCAATAATTGGTATTGTCTTTATAAAGTCACTAACAGCCAATAGGTATGTCTAGTCACCATAAAGCCTATGGGCTATATGTATTGTAAATTGTAATCCTGATAATATAATGATATATTCTTTGTAATTAATAGGATCTTTCCAATCAGATATTGATATAGATAGTACTGAAATAGATGAACTTATGAATGTGATAAATTCATAAAATAATATTATGATAACTATTATATTATGTTTATGGTTTTTATTTATAATAATTTATCAATTCCTTTTAGGCTTTAGGTATATCTACTAAACTAAACTATATTCAGTAGTTATCTACTAGTTATCACTAGTATTACTATTAAAAACTTGGCCATTTACCTGCATACCACATTTATATTTGTATATATAAATCTATAATAAGTATTTAATTTTATAAAAGTGTATGGTACACTAATGTAAGCATTCGGTATACTTAATATAGACATATAGTATCATTTAAACATTTTTGTATGTTTTTTTATCAATTTAAAAATGTTGAATACTATTTTAAATGTAAAATACCAAAAAAACCATCACTAATGAGTAGGTAATGGGTAATTAGTGATTGGTTTCAGTAGTATAAAATTATAAAAGTAAATTATGACAACTACATAGGTACATAAAAATAAAACTTATTTAAAAAAAAACAAAATTTATTAAAATACTGAAATATTTCAGACATTTGAAATATTTCATGAAATATTTCATTTTTTTAAATTTCATGAAATTTTCAAACACTATACCTACCTATCAAGGAGCGCGTGTGGAGCAATGCAATATATTGGATCATTAGAATGACTGAATTGATCTGATATTAGAAAATAGAAGGTTTACACTTTGATAGCACCTCAAAAGGTACCTTATGATTGTCTTGTATATTCGAAGTTTATTATTTAGTGATATTTTGAAATATAGAAGTAAACGGAGGCTAAATTCTCTGTTACAAACAAAATTCTTATTTCCCTATATTTATCAGCCATACTTTGGTCCCCTTTATCTCTACTAACTCTCAAATACAATTTAAAATTTAAAAAATAAAGTATATAAAATATTAATATTTAAAAATGCTCATATTATATTATAAATTTAAAAATAACAAATAACAAAAAAATATAAAATATTTTAACTATTTTATAGTTTCATAGTTTCGTTTGCATAGGTATACCTATAGGGTATAGCATCCTCTTTATGCATTATTATAAATTATAATAACTATTATTGATACTTAAAAATATTCGAAAAATATTCAGGAATAAATCCAATCCTTCTCACTTGTTATCAATACGGTCTAATATCCTTTCCAATATATCGACCATATCATTCTCGATTTGTCGTTCATTTGATTGCAATCGGTGACAATTGTCCATGAACAAGTTTTGTCCATCTACGAGTAATTGCAAGTGCTCTTTGAACTTGGCTTCAAGTTCGTCTTCTGATTTTTTCTGAATCGCTGTTATCTTGTCGATAGCCGCTTCCAAGAAGCCTATAACAAATGTGTACATTTACATATATTTAAAATAAAAAAAAACTTTCACAATATTAATATTTGGTGGTCAATGCCACATTGATCGATTGCCAGAGATGACATTATTTCCAATATTTACTATTATAAGTTATTTCATAATATAAACGGACATAATCCTTTGAAAATATATGATGCATGTATTCGATTAATAATATTAATTATTGTATATTTGTTTATTTTAAACTACTATTACCAACTGAAGAGATTTTTTTTTATTTCCACTCTTTCTTACAATGTTTCTGCTATCTGTGATAGGCTAAAGCCTAAAACCGAAAGCAAATATGAGGGACAGTTGATAATACCGATAATGCCGTTAAATACAATTTAAAAAAAAAATTGAAAAATAGATCAAATGGCGCGAATGAAGCACAAAACAATTTAATATCATATACATAGTTTATGATAGTCATAGGTGCATAACTGAAAATTAGAAAAAGGACGTGGAAATGTGACCATATTGTCCATCGTACAGTATAAACAAAAATCCAGGGGATTAAATTTCATGTCACTAATGATGAAAAAATTAATTATTTAAAAAACAAACGGTAAATCTAATTTAGTAAGCGAATTCCCAACGGCCAACGATGACCACAATTTATTATGAACGTACCAAATACTAATTGAAGTGCTTTTCACTGTTAAGTTTTTATTTTATATACAGATATTATCAAATTATTATTTTAAAGTATTCTGAGAGTTCACTGTAGGTAACTTATACAGTTATACGGATACCTTATATTAAGGTAAACATTTTCACTGCCCTTTTCAATGTGCCCTATTCAGTATTCTCTAGTATGAAATAAGAATGTATGATCTATAAAAATTAATATTTAAAAAGTTGTTTATTTTTGGGTTGTTATTACAGTATTCATTGAGGGGACGTTACAGTGACATTTATTTTGTTGTCTTCGTCTTACAAGTGCGTAACATAGAACATTTTACGCTCGGCAGAACACGTTTATCTCCGTTAGTTTAAAAATTAGAGCGAATTGACCTCTTATACAATTTAGGTAAGATTATTATCTAGACAATGACATTGGTTTTTTATTATATTTTAATTTTAAAGCGAGTTATGAGTATTTTAAGATGTACAAATAGTTTACAATTTTAAAATACACATAACTCGCTTTTAATTAAAATATAATAAAAAGCCTACGTCATTGCCTAGATAATAGTCTTACATTTAAATTTTATAAGATCTAAGTCTAATTTTTAAACTAACGGAGATAAACGTGTTCTGCTGACTGCTGAGCGTAAAAGTTGCTAGTTACGCGCTTGTAAGACGGAGACAACAAATGCCACTGTAACGTCCCCTTAAGGGGATTCGATACCGTGATTTTCTGTTTTTGTCTAACACACGCGCGACATAGTATTTTAGACGTGTTTTTTGCCAAACTTACCAATTGATCTAATGAAGCGATAAGAATTCTAAAAACAGATTTGAATTAGTCGTCAAGTCTACTTGAAATCAACTTTCCCACATTTTTGATTTTTTGATTTTAACTTCTCTGAAAATTTAAATATAACAATTAATACTCTTTTTCATATGACATTTTTAGGAATTTGGGGGATATTATCAAAAATGTGGGAAAGTCAATTTCAAGTAGACTTGACGACAAATTCAAATTTGTTTTCAGAATTCTTATCGCTTCATTAGATCGATTGGTATGTTTGGCAAAATAATCATGTATAATAATTTTCATTCTTACTGTCCAAAAACTCGTTAATCACGCCACGTCTATCAGAGTCCAATCTCCGCCGATACTTGTCAGTATTCTCCACCAATTCCTTGAGTTCTATGCTTATGTGATCTGAACGATCTTTGAGCACATTGTACATATTACTTATCTATGGAATATCGTAAATAATCGTTTATAAAAACGTTAGTTATGTGATTTCAAAATTTCAAAATTTCTATTCTAACTAGGTAACTCATAATAAATATTCAAGACTTTTAAGACACAGATATTTCATAGGTTAATAGTATTTTTATAACTTTTTATAATAGTATTAGGACGGTACCGTTGTGGACAGTCGGTTAACAGTTGTTGTTTCCGGAATTTGACTGAAATCGCCGTCTTGATTACACGAGCAGGTACTCATTGATCTGTCTGTGATTTTGGATTGTTGAGATAAATTTGCAACAGTGTCCTGTAAAATCAAAATACCACTATAACCGCGACCATATAATATGACAGTAATTTTAGAATCTGAACTGATGAATGAATTGGTTTTATAATGTGAGTATTATTTTTTTTTGTTTCATTATACTTTGGAGCAGTCGAATTTTACTATAAATTGTACTAATCAATCGATTCAATCTCCCACTATAAGAGTCATATCTGTTCGCAAATTTAATATAATTGGAACTTAGAGAGGTCAAAAGTAAAATAAACTAGTTTTAAAAATAATCGGAAACACCGAATATACATTCGACAAAATCAATTTTGTTTTTTTCTTGTACTTCAAAAATGATTAACTGTAGTTATGTGAAATGTTTACCAAATATTTATAGTACCTACCTAGTGACTTTTCTACACATGGCATTGACGGGTTTTTATTTTTAAAACGTTTATGAAATTACAATAATGGTATTTTTACAATTCATTATAATAATTATAATATTTTTAAATGTCCATCTTATCAATAAATCAATTGTTTCAAACGTTCAATAACTTCAATTACAGGTATACGTTCACTTATTTTTTTTTACTTGTAACTGTTTCCTGAAAGTAATCTGATTGGAATTGTGATTCTCAAACTCAGAACTCATGTCTTTTCGCATGGTCTGAATATCTGTGGCCATTTCTGTCTGCCTGTCGGCCACTTTTTTGATTTCTTTCTCCAGTTCTTTCTGTAACACAGCCCAAACGGACGAGACGGTTCGTTAAATAACGTATAGTTTTCGTTTCATCTTTGGCCGATTGCCTGTTAAGACTAGCCACCGACTGATTACAAACGCATGTTTCCAGCGAGTTATTTATTTCCCTTTCCTCTCGATTTTTTCAACACCACCCAATTAAAATGCCCATGTTTCATCATCTATAAATACACAGTGTGTTTTACTTCGATGCAACATAGTATTATAATATCATGCAGTAATTATTTACAATGTTGTACCTACCGATCATTTTTCAGTAGCATTATTCTATCATTAATCTATTATAATACAATTTAAAATCAACGGTAGGTACCTACCTAATGCCTTATTTTTCCAATATTATATATGTAATATATGTTATTCACCAACAAAGACGAAATAACGAATTGCTTCATTACTTATATATCATTGCCTTGCATTGATTTTTAATTCATTATTGTATTAAATATAAATACACATTATAATATATGACGCTTAATACCTCTATATTTATTATATTTATAATATATATATTATAATATGCATACATTATGTAACGAATAGCCCGAATAGGTATGCATAGTGTATGAAGATTGAGAAATAAAATACTCTCCGGTTAAAGTGTACTGTATTTATTATTAGTTTTACGTATCCGTGCGTTATTCATATTGACCTGATGATTTTGCACGGTCTGTAGATTGGTCTCCATGTGTTCTAATGTTATCTCTAGTTGCTGCTGAGCCTTGTCCAGACGTCTGGTCATGTGGTTCGGACCACATTCTTCCATCACCGACTGAAAAGTCACCAAATGTCAAAATTATGAAACTACCATATTATTATGAAAATATTTACCACAACATAAAGTAATTAACATATAACATAACATAATTAACCACTGATATAGTTAATAGTAATATAATTTAAATTTAATCCGGATAGGTACACAACATTACACACTTAACTCTTCCCAAAACGCATTATTGTTGAACAATATTAACCATAATAAACCATAATCGTAATAGTATTATTATTAAAATGTATTACAATCGTTTAACAAACTGGATTAGATATTATATTATATCATTACATACTATTAAAAACAACATTTTGAATTTTCAGCTCTTTTTCAATAATATATTATACACGTGGCATGTGCATTATATTTATTTGTGTATGTTTGTGTATATTTTGTGCTATTTTGTGCTATTTTTGTTATTTGGGGAAGTAATGTTAACGCAGTCCCCACATGCTGTGGTTAAAATATTAAAACAAACATTTTTTGTTATGTGGATTGTGGGTTCAATTGAGGAACCTTATACATTACATCACTTTTTACATTTTTAAGTAAGATAAATTCAGTCTGTTCAGTCTGTATAGTACTAAAGTACACAGTGTACACTGATAATGGATAGAAGTAGAGATGTTATACAAGTGTTTCATATTGAAGATCAATTAAATGAATATATTCCCACAGCTAGATATTAATGGTAAAAATACATAAACTTTTATTAAAATTATACCTGTTGAAATTTATCGAACCACATTTCGTTGGATACTTCTATATGACTGAGCTTGTTGAACATCACGTCTATCCTGGAATTTATCCTTTCCGTATGTTGGTCCCGTCTTAATGTATTTGACAAATCTCTCAGTCTGAATTCGATATTGGAAATTAGAGTATATACCTGAAACAAAGCGATTTCATTCATAGTGCGAGTCGTGAGTGTTGTAATATTTAAATCATAAAAAACGTAGGTATAGCCGTATAGGATATATCAGCTTTACTCTCTAGTACTCATTAAGCCTCTCCAGCCCAGAAAATTCGATAATTAAACCGTTACTGTTTATGGACGATGGATATCATTATATAACCGCAATATGCAGTTAGTAGACGGTAACAATAATCAAAGTATATTATATAAACTATATAGTTTATGGCATAAAAATATACAAAATATTATATATTAGGGGTTGCAAAATCACAGCCCACGTCTCATCGTGGGACGCAAAACATTTTACTAACATAATAATAGGTATTCTATGAAGAGAAAATTCTCCCTAAAAAAATGTAATCTGACATTATTCTACGTTATTATATTGATTCACACTCTACATATTTTATTTTATTTGATATCTTATCTTATTTACGATATTGAGAACCTTTTTTTCCAGCTCTTGACTTTTACATATTTTTTTATCATATTATGTGGATCGATCATCGCTCTTATCGCTGGTCACTTTTGCTATAATACAGTAGTCAGTAAACTCACTAAAATCGGTGGTCTTTGTATCTAGTATCTACAGTATTAAAAAAAAGTGTTTATATACAATATATTCAATACTGTATGTCTGTATGTACATTAATACGAATTCACTTATCCGTTGATGTGCTACCCTATTCCGCTTGGGCGTGGATAATAGAGAGTTTACTGTAGTATTATCTATTAATATTATTATTTGCTTAAATTAAATTTAAACTTTTAATTATTCTTCAGCGTAAATGTTATTTTACTGAACAACAAAAAATAATAATTTTTTTTTTTAATTCTAAGCCTTGTATAATAAATTTAATTCGTCTAAAGTTTGATGCATTTAAAATAAAATAAAAGCATGCTTAAACATCTCAGTGTCATCTTTCATGAACCTAACAAAACTGATTTTTAATAATTATTTAATTTGTTTGTTAAATTAATGAATAATAAATAATTGAATGATGTTATATATAAGTTTCTTAAATGAAGTCATGAATATGTTAATTATTATTGCAAGCAAATTTATATTTGATTAAACATTTTTTTTAAATAATATTTTATTCAAAATGATTCAAACATATCAAATCAACTGTAAATATTTAGATTAAAATTTATTTAATCCGATAAAAAAATATCAATATTCCACATCAATGTAATGTTAAATCTGTTAAGAAGTTCCATCACTGGATGGATTCTTCTTTGAAGCCTCCAACCCATCAACTCCCGCAGCTTATTTATTGTAAAAAAATAAATGTACAGATTGTATAAATAAATTAATAATGTAACGAAAAAAAAAAATGTTATGTTAGATTATATTTTTAAACTAAAAGCTTATTTTACGATTACACATTATTGTTTGATTTTATTTTATAACACATTTTGCTTAGAAATATTGTATAAGATCATGTTTTAAATAAATACTTTTTGTAATTTTCTTTTTTATAAGAAAAAAATATATAATAATTATACTATTTTTAAACTAAAAGCTTATTTTACGATTACACATTATTGTTTGATTTTATTTTATAACACATTTTGCTTAGAAATATTGTATAAGATCATGTTTTAAATAAATACTTTTTGTAATTTTCTTTTTTATAAGAAAAAAATATATAATAATTATAGTTTTAGTATTTGTATGATGTGTGTTATGTGTAGAAACTAGAGAGAGAAATATTAATATCATAAAATATGATAGGTAATCATAGAAAACATTTTTAATACCTACTCATAATATAGACTTAATCTCAATATATTTAAAATTTAAATAATTTATGAATTGATTATCGGATAACTGGATCATTACTGGACTTTAAACATGATTAATTGGTTCAATGTTCTTAATTTATTCTTGTACGGTGGATAATTATGAAGCTATTTTGATATACCACGTGTCTACGAAAACAGGGTACATTGTATATTTAAATTACCCATATTACTCAATGCCCTATACATATTTTTGAATTATGTTTGCGGGACATTTAACTAGAATATTTTAATTTAACTAATTATAAAATTATAACTAACTTTATAATTTTATTGTGACTGAATCTATAATATACCTAATCTTTAATAATATCAAACTTATAACTATATAGGTGAATGATCTAAAAATAACTGATCAATTAGTAGTAATAGAGGATGCCGATGACAGGGACCGTTGTAGAGTTTTAGTAGAAGCTGCAAAACTCCTTCAAGTCGTGTAAAGAAAAAAAAAACTATATGGGTAAAACCAGGGCTTGAAACCGATTTCAGAAACCGGTATAAACCGTTTTACAACCGAAACCGAAACCGTAATCAAAAACAAAACCGAAAAAAATTGGATACCGGTATTAAATTCAAAATCAAAACCGTAAAAAATTGGAAACCGCTATTAAATTCAAAACCGAAATCTGAAAAAATTGGAAATCGTTTTTTTTTTCATTGACGTGTTTTTAAATACGTAAATTCCATTAATACGCATAGTTAATACTCATAATAAAATTGAGATCATGATTAAAATGTTAATAACCATTTCAATATTCGCAAAAGAAAATTGGAAACTGGTATACAAAATCGAAACCGAAACCGAAATTTCTTAATACCAGTATTGCTAAGTTGAAACCGAAATCGTAAAATTTCCAAACCGGTATACAAAATCGGAACCGAAACCGAAATTTCCTAATACCGGTATTGAAAAATTGAAACCGAAATCGAAAAAATTAAAAACCGGTATACAAAATTGAAACCGAAACGTATTTCAAACGGTTTCAAGCCCTGGGTAAAACTGTAAGTCATTAAGAGGACGCTACCCATACATTTGTTGTCTCCGTTTTACACACGCACGACATAGAAAATTGTCGTTCACTAGTTTCAATAGTGTGCTGTTAGTATTGATACTAGAATGAATTGACCTATGGAAAAACTTTTAGGTAAGAACATTATCTATGATTAAGCGTTGCCGATTTTTCGAAATTTTCATTTTCAAGCAAGATATGGGTATGTAAAATATCAAAAAATAATAATGCTTATATCTCACTTGAAAATTAAAATATCGAATAAAAGCCATCGCTTAAGCACAGATAATGTTATTATCTAAAAAATTGATAATAGGTCAAATTACTCTAATATCAAAACTAACAGCACACTATTGAAACTATAGAGAACGAAAATGTGTTATTTCGTACGTGTGTAAAACGGAGACAACAAATGCATGGCATTCTCTTAAATCTATATGAAACTCGGAGTCTGTAGATCTGCAATATAAAGTTAATTTGTTGATGAACAGACAGATTAGAAGATAAAAAGATACCCAAGTAAATTAATAATATTTACCTTATAATAAAATTCATGGATAATTTATAAAATGTAGTTTACCGTTAGATTAATATGTATAATAATTTTAGTTTCGATTCGGATCGTTGGCCGTAACAGACTTAAAATATCAATCGTTAATAACACCACGTATCTGAAATCTAAATAAATCTTATTTAGTATAAATTATTATTTATTAAGACATTTTATTGGATCGGTTGACCAATAATATTATGTCGTAGACAATAAAACCGATTTATTAATCTTATAATTCACATTAATTTTTAATAGGTACAAATATACAATATTTTTTTAATATATCCACAAGCAATCTGAAATAAAATTTGTTTACCGACTAAGTCGTATTTAAAAGAACCAATTATTCCATAGTCCTTGATCTCTGAAATAACATCATCCATGAATATAATTTGTATTAACTCATCACCATTCACCACTTATAAGTTACTAATTTATTAATCCTGAACACGCAAGCTGTCCGTCCAGATGATCTCAGTAGTATAAGAGGATGTCAAATATATTTTCTTTTCTCTATCAGATCCACGTGCAAGGAACCTATATTCGACGCATTCACGTAAAATCTTCTTTTTTTTTATGATTTTTAAGTAATTTTAAAGAAAAGTCATCTATTAAAAATGTTTAGACGATAATATTTCTGGAGGTTTGACATATTGGTTTTATTTTTTATATTTTATATTTTTAGAATTATTTTCCGTATATTATTGACTTAAAAAATAAAAATATATTGAACTATAAATCTAAATGAATATTAAATTGTTTCCAAACAATATTTAGATCAACTAATTTGTTATACTCTCAAAAATATTTTTGTATTGGGTGGTTTTACTCTTGAGTCAATAAAAGGTTCTCATTTTCACATTTATATATATATATAGAATATTAGAATCTGATAGTTAGATATTAGAAGTAGTTTCAAAAATATTATTGTATCCTCAAGTTTATGTAGGCAAAGGCCATGAATTACCATAATATACTCAATATTATATTCAAATTTGCATCTTAAGTCTTAACAATAATTAGAATTACATATTTACAGTGCTCGACTTGGGGGAGGGAGGTATGCAGGTTAGGTTATTAATTTTTCAGACATTTTAGCTTACCCTACTATTATTTTTAAGGGGAACGTAGGGGACGCTTCTTCATTCTGCATTAATTCTGCATTTTTATCAAAATGTGCGAGATACCATCATCATTTGTCTTATAGATTATTTCATTACCATTTACCACGGATCTAAAAATTAGTTAATATTAACTAATTATTACTAAACTATTAATTAATTTACTTTTATTATCCGTTTGAGTTTGTTATTATTTATAATAAATCTATAATATATATATAATATGTGTATACAGTCATTTCCTATGTCTTGTTTTTTTAATTGATTTTTTTATAAATATTTTTTATATAATTTAAAAAAGGTATTAGGGGGTGTGGGGGCATATCCCCGTGGCTCAATAACGTTTAACAAGTGATGGTGGGGTTTTTTTTTAAAGTAAACAGTCCCCTTATACTTCAATTTTGCCAAGTCGAGCACTGCATATTTACCTACATCCAAAACTGGCTGAACTCAATAGTCTATTTATTTTAATTGAAAACTTGTTTAATTGTTATGATTTATATCAAACGTTCTTCCTCATCAAAAATCTATTGAACCTTTACAAACGTTCATAGTGGATACGAGCCAAGTGAATTTTTTTATTTTTCATTTTTTGGCAGTTGGATGTACGTAAATAAATTTTCTTTAAACATGTACACTGTGAACTTATTTAAAGTGACAAATGTGACTAAAATAAAATGCTTATCTATTCATAGAATAAAACTATTTTATGATGTTAGGTTAGGTTAATAACTGCTTCTATGATTTTTAACAAAGTAATTGACCATTATGCATTTATTATAAAATGATATGCTTGTTATTTGAATGTAACGTAGCTTTCTTGTTAATCTATATTTCAAATACAATAACAAAATACGTGTTATTTATAGTAAAATATTAATTGGAAGTCATATCAAACTATTGAAATAACGGGAATGATAAATAGTTGCCAGAATCCAGAAGAGATACCCGATTGGCGGCAGTCAGAATTCACAGAAATGTCCACGTGGTGGGGAGGCTATATTATTATAATATAGAATTATGATTTTATAAATCATTTTGGGTTATTCATCAAAAGTAAAAAACCTAATCAGAAAACTTTGAAACTGTAACAATTGTTAAACTTTTGTTGGTTTTTAATATTAGCTTCATTAATATTATCCTACCAAGTAATAAGTTTTTTGGTCAAAATGTCGATCGATTTTAGAAAAATGAGTTGTGGTAGGTATTTAAAAGAGCCGAGAGGATCATAAGTGATGAACATTGATAGGTGTCAGGTACCATGTTTTGACGTTTTGTGACATTATTACTGTCATCTATATTATACATTTCACTTTTTCACTTTTAATTAAATTAAATTTGTTTATGATGATATTTTCCTCGGACATTTTGATTACCAGTGGGGTAATGAAACATTTAGAAGTTTCGAGTTACGAGCTATAATATCTATAATAAAAAACACCATACCGAAAAACGGTAAAAGAGACTTCTGAGAATTGTCTATAGAGTAATTCGAATTTTCCTCATTATAGGATCATAAACATGTCTTTTGAATTGCAAGGAAGTGATTCTAATAATATATTGTTTACATGATCAATGTATCACCAAATAAACTAATAATATTGTAACAAGTTTAACAATCAAATCGTCTTACGAATATCCATAGCGTGATGAATTTATATAGGAGGGCTATAGCCTATTATATTTCTGGTACACAACTTATATTCTAAAAATTTAACTAAAAAAAATTACGAAATGGGGGGGGCGCTAAACAAAATACCAGGGGGGCTATAGCCCCCTTAGATCCTCCCATTCTACACCTATGCGAATATCAGATAGGCTTCTGTCCTATTAGCCACCCCCTTAACTACTGACCTGATTGACCGTGAAAGAGCTTGGTGTTCCACTACCAGCTATGTCACTGTGTATGGACATGGTGATGTCAGGCGCTGCAAGTCCATCGCGGGTGGCGGTCAGCAGCACCATCATCGCCAGCAGTGCAGACGGCCGCAGCGATGGCATCGCGATGGAGCAGCCACCACCACGGCCGCGGTTTGCCCGTACGTTCGCCGCCGTGATGTGCGGTGGGCGGTGGCTGCGCCGGTCTGGCTCGCGGTGGTGTCAACGATCGGGCCGTCGGTGGCTGCCTAGCGATCAGCGTGTTACCGTGCGGCGTGCACGTCTTTGTCGGATGCGTTATACAGCGGACTGTAAAACGAGAGATGAGAGACGAGAGACGACTAGTCGAGAGACGAGAGACGCGACGACGGGTGACCGGACGGTTGGGAGTGCGGCGTCGGCGATTTGCGTATCTCTCCCTGCCCCACCACGGTCGTATAATATATTATTATACAACACAAATATTATTATTATTGTCTTTCTTCCGTCTCACAGTCTCTCATACTCTCTCTTTCTCTTTTTCTCACTCACTCGTGCGTGCACGCACCCACACGCACCCACACGCACGCACTCACTCACGCACGCACTGCAGTTACAAACGAGCCCCTTGTGTGCATGTGTACGCCGCGCCGCCGCCGCATACCGCCACCGATTTCGTTAAAAACCCCTAACTAGATTCAAAATAATAATATAATGTGTAGTAATGGCCGTCGCGTCGTCGTACTAAAGAAATTAATTTTACTATTAGTAATACACTAATACAATAGGTTAAATTAACTTTTGCCGAAAACATTGCATTTTAAAATGTATTTGTGTGTACTGTGTATGAAATATAATTAATATATTTTCAAGATCCCACGAATAATAATTTTAAATTATAACAAAATAACTAAATTTGTTATTATTTGTTTAAATATCAAATTTAGTCTAAATTTGAACTTAAAATATCAGTTAAATAGACTTGTGTTCATGTATTTTTTGGTTACAGCATGAACTATACTCATGAGAAACCTTGTTTTTAATTTTCAATCCTTATACCTATAAAAACTGAACATTTTATACATTTTTAACCATATTATAATGACTTTTCGGACTTTCATGAATTTTATTAAAATTTAAACTTTATATGAAAATTGAGCTCATGTATCTTTAATATTGTTGAACTTCTATTAGGTATAACAATTTATGATGACATTTATATCATAATAGTTTAAATAGTTAAAAAAAAATGTATAATCATACATTTTAATTTGATTATAGCTCAAAAAGAGTATACACTTTATGATGTATGGAATATTGTTATATAAATATTTGATCAAAATTTAAATTAACGACGATTATTTGTTTTTGAGTTATATCAAAAAAACTACATAAATTTTTTCAAAAACTGATTTTGAGAAAAAATTCTTTATTTTCTTAAATTTTCTATTTTTCCAGACGTTTTTAATAACTCCTGAGAATTTTCGATTTTGACTTCTTAACACTCCCAACTAGATTTCATTTGCGACTAGGAACCCCCTTTCAAAGTTGAAAATCAACGCATTATTTCACTACCTATTTCTCGTGTACACAGATTTTTTTTTTGCATGGTATAATTATTATAATCATTCATTTTTTGAATCTACATATAATAATCATTTTCATTTTCATTTATTTTTCACATTTACTTATTGATATTTACTTTTATTTTGAATGGTTCCACTAAAATGTATTTGTAATCTATAATATTTGTTGGAAAAGAAACTTCGTTTCTACCGGTTGTCCTATGACAGCACTCACTTTTTTTTTTAAATATTTTTTTTTATAATATTATATAATATCAGGTGGTAACTACAACTCTCCAACATTTTAGCCCTAGTTGCGCCACTGTTAATTATTTCTAGTCCAAGCGGGAATATTCTCCTCAAAGAATTTCGATTTTACCGCATTCCTCGTCACGTTGAGATTACACAGCCGTTGTACCTCACAACAATTTCTCAGTACACCCCTACACTGGTATGCCACTGGTAGTTGTTACGAAAGAAGCATGGGTATTTAAAGTCTCCGGGTAATGGGTATTATAGTTTAGAGTGTTTAGAATCTACGTTGATCTGCCTGTTCAAAGAACTTTAAGTTCCCCTTGAGTTTTCCAATTTTTGGTTATTCCTTTAGATTATCCTCCGATTATTCCTTATTCCGACTATAAGTTACAAATAACAAAAAAAAAAAAAATGAGCCAAATCGGTTCTGCCGTTGTCAAGTGATGCGATTAACAATGAAATTTTAGAAAAATAAAAATAATAAAAATACCAAAAACAAAAAAAAATAATCTATATATATTAATAATATATATATACAAAATGAATGGCTGATTTTATATATATATAGATTATTATTTTTTGATTTAGGTAGAAAAACTTATGAGGAATATAAGAATATATTGTATTTCTAACTCAAAATAATTTGCAAAGTTTTGTTATTCTTACGTATTTTTTGTCAAATTTTAAACTTTAAACGCTTATAAAAAAAAATTGTGACTTAGTATTTTTATATTTTTCAACTACTATTGTAACAAAATATATCAGGAGCCTTGTATAAAATTTTATTGAAATTTTTTTTTATTTTTTCTGTTTCTTTTAAATATTTGGCTTATTTTTGAAATACATTTAGCATAATAATATTATATAATCTTAAAAAGAAAAATTTACCTATTTAGAATTTGTGACGAATGTAGACATTTAATATTATACTGTTATTGTAGTTAATAAATAATAGTCCACCGCTTACCAGGTATGTCGTATGTATCTATCTAAAATATATTGCTTGATAAGTTATAGTGCGTGACAAATTTGTATGTAGGTAATTTATGTACAAATTCAGGGTTGGAGTTTCACCTTATAAGTGTAAGTAATAAAGTACTATTGAGTTATTGGTAGTTCTGTAAATTATAATCAGAATATATTCAGTGACTTATAATCTTAAAACATATTTTATACAGGCGATAGGTATACATTTCTACAATGATCGATAAAATACGCGAACGGAATCGCGTTAAAATACGAATCGGCTCGGAGTTTAAAAGTATAAATTATTTAGTAACTATGTATGTAATGTTGTATTGAATTAAGTAAAAAAAAAAAATTCTAAGTTTTGTGTGAGATACAGAATAAAAAAAATAATAACGTCGGATGTAGACGTCCTAAAAAATATTTAATTTTTCAACGAGTGCGTTTCACACAATCAGAAATTACTAACCACTAACCATGTAATATATTTTTAAGCTTTTTATCAAGAATAATTTGTGTATCGACATTTATAGAAAAAATAACTAAAACATTTTAAATGCCTATATATGTACATATAAGTAAATAATTAGTCTACAATAATTATATAATAATTCAAGCAATAGTGGACCAAATCCAAGATCTATGATAAATATTTTTTAAATTTTAACAAAATATCAAAATCGATTTTGTCGAAAACCAGTGTTGTGTAAGTCATAAAATATAATATTTCTGATGGCAACATCCCTTTTTATCAATGAATACTGCATTATATTCAATAACTCGCACACCAAATGCATCGTATTGTTTCCGCTTCAAACGCTTCTTTCATTCACTTTTGTTAAAATGCCCTATTTCGTAAAAAAATTATGTTTATATGAAATAAAAATTCACCTTTTGCAATCGTGTCTAATGGATACAAAGAACAAACACATTTTTGCTAATAAACAACCGAAAACGACTACAGGATGTTGAAAATAATCTCGTCTTCAAATGAATTTTCGGAAATGCAATATTAAAACGTAATAAACAAACACCTATCGTGTTTTCGGAATGTATACATACAAAAAAAATATTTTTACTTCATAATACCATTGATTATTAATACTAGTATTTATAATCAATGATACTACCTATGTCATGCCTCTGTAATATTGTATGCAGTACTGCGCACGGCCCTACTACAGTATATTATATTCCCATTATAAATATTAATCGCTATTTAATACGCTTATTAATAGCTCTGCTCAAAATTATATGATGATTTGATTAATCGAAATAGTTATTATTATTTTATCTTAGTTCTGATTTCGCTCAAAAACAGTAATGGACCTTTCGTTTATCAACCAATCATCGACTATTTGTACGCATGTCTAAAAAAGGTTGGTAAGTGGATGTCGCTCTGCTGTACAGTAGGTTACAAGTGGGTCACTGTAATGGATGGTGTTAAATTTGAATTCAATGATATAATATCATTGTATAAGAAAAACGATCCTGAGCGAAAAGGTCAGTCAGCCTATGATATTACCAAGTATATTTGATGATATTATTGTGAATAAAGTAATTTATATATAACCTATTTACGTGGAGCCTTGTTTTCAATTTTCAATCCTTAGCTATAAAATTTGAACATTTTATAAATTTTTAACTACAAATTAATTATTAAATTATAAATTTGATAAATGTTGTCAAAATTTTAACTTTAAATGCTTATAAAAAAAAATTGTGTCTATGTATTTTTAGTATTTTTCAAGTGCTATTAGAACGATATATCAGGAGCCTTATATTAAATTTTCACGCTTTTTTACCGAACAAATAAAATTTTATTGATATTTATAAAAAAAAAAAACTAAAATAATTGAAAACTGACAATGTCCATAAACAGCTCAAAAAGAGTCAAATTATTTTCAAAATTTTATCGTGTATAGAAAATGCTAATATAAATATTCAGTGAAATTTTCAAGTATCTACAGTCATACGTTTTTTAATTAAAACAAAATAAGAAAATCGTTACATGAGAAATCGAGTGAAAATCAAATGTCAAAATATGAATTTCAAACGCTCATAAAAATTTAATTTGACTTTCTTGTAGACATTTCTTTTGATAAAGGTAGACAAACTTATAGATAATCTTGTATTACATTTTAAAATCTTAGATTTAAAAAGAAAATTTTTTATGAATTCTCAACTCAAAATAATTTGCTAATTTTTGTGATTTTTCCGTATTTTGTCAAGATTTGAATTTTAAATACTTATAAATAAATCTGTGACTAAGGATTTTTAATATTTTTTTAATGTCATTGTAACAATATAGTAGGAGCCTTGTGTTAGATTTTCAAGCTTTTTTACCCAACAAATAAAATTTTATTGATATTTGTAGAAAAAAAAACTAAAAAAAATGGAAACTGAAAATGGCCGTAAACAGCTCAAAATAAGTCAAAATATTTGGAAATAGTTATGGTGTATAGGAAATGCAATTATAAACATTCAGTCAAAATTTCATGTCCCTACGGTCATTAGAGTTACACCAAAAACCAAAATCGATTTTCTCGAAAACATTTTCCCGTTTTTCCTTAATTTTTGTTTTGACCCCCCCAAAGTACCAACTAGATTCACTTTCCTATCAGAAAAGTTACTGTTGAAGAAAATCCAATTATTTTTACTGTCCCAAAAGGTGATGACAGACACAAAAAAAAAATAAAATAAAACACACATCATTGTAAAATCAATACATTCATCTCTTCGCTCAGAATCTAAAATACTAAAATGTTTATTCTATCAATATGATAATGAATAAATAACAATATTGTTATAATATTGTATAAACTTAGCTCAAATGTAATATAAACATTATAAACACTGAAGTCCATTTGTGAAGCACAACCAACGAGTCGTAAAAATTATAATAAAAAACGCGCGTGGCGCGTTTCTAATCGTTTTATCAGATTTGAGAAAGAGATTGTAATGAGTGATGACAAATTGTATTTATTCAAACGTGTAT
Source organism: Metopolophium dirhodum (assembly GCF_019925205.1). Taxonomy (NCBI): domain Eukaryota; kingdom Metazoa; phylum Arthropoda; class Insecta; order Hemiptera; family Aphididae; genus Metopolophium; species Metopolophium dirhodum. The sequence continues at coordinate 17,820,884 of NC_083562.1, forward strand.
TGTATATACAATACTAAAAATCAGTATAGTACGAGTAGGTATATACGTATAATGTCTGTAGTCAATAGTTAGTATACTGTAAATATAATAAAATATGATTTAAAAATGCATATGTATTGTTTAGTGTTTATGATAACCATGCGAATTGAAAATATCAGTTAATCCTTATTTTAAGTCTGTGTTATATAATACTCGTATTATAGTGTATGTCCGATATCGTTTGGTCTGTTGTATGTGTCTTGAACTTATTAAATAATATTTTCTAGAAACAATCAGATTAAATAAAGTTTTTAATAAATAATAATCTAAAAATTAGATTTCTTATGACCTTGGTTAAATGAATGACGCAGTATAGTCAGTATAGAGGGAATGAGGGATCTCAATTAGTGATCTCATGATTCCGGAATGTAATATTATTCTAACTTTTAAATTTTAATTGTAATCATGTATGTTATATCCATATTGTGTTAACAACATGTTCCCATTATTACAATCTTATAAAGTTCATTTTTTTTCTAAAACTACAAACTGCTGATATTATTATAGCAAACAAACTTTTTTTATATACCTACACATTTGAGTAAAAACTAAAAGTTTTATTTTTAAAATTATTTTTTATGGATATTTGTTAACACTCATTTCGAATTTTTTCTAATGCTATTACAATATAAAGGTATTTTTAAAATTAAATTAAAATAATCTATGCATTTTATGAATGATTAATCAAATTATCTACCTTTAAAAATAACAGAGTAAAATCGATGACTGTAAACGTAAAATTGGTCATGTTGTATGTTTGTATGACGAAATCAACATAATATGCGAGTATGGCATCTTCATATATTATTCATAAATCATAATATTAATGATAATATAATAGCATTTTAGATATTTTTAAGTAATTAAATTAAGTGTCATTGTTAGATTTACATAGGGGGTCATACCTAAAATATTGTTTAAAGAAATTAAGTTATAATCATTGATATAATTTATTAGAAATGTTTTATAGGTTCTGTATAGTATAGGCAAAGGAATTGAAAACAAGAATTAAATGCCTTCTAATCTATGTATACGAATATAAGACATATTAAGTTAAATTTGTAGTCCAACCAGCTGAGGGTGTAATTTACTAATTGCATGTTCCCCTAAAACTCTTAGTTCAGATGACATCGTATAGTTTGGATCACAAAAACTTTACCTAATACCTATCAATTTAGATCTATATAATTATATGAATGCTAATAATATAATTACGCATAGGTACATAAGACAGTATGACGTATAGTATACGGATAGTTGACTCAATAAGCAGACAATTCAATATATTACATATGCACTTAAATTAAGGCGTCAAATTAAATCATTTTAACATACTAACATATTTTTAAGTTAATGGTCATTGATCATTAAGTAATGTCACGTATAATAATTGTAGACAGTCGTCAATATTACTTTGTAATATAATATATTATATACCATATGTGGAAATATATTTTAGCAAGTACCTAAGTAATACAAATAATAAATATGTCAGACTATCGAAGCGAAATGTGCTATATTTATATTTTTTGCTTTAATGGACCATCTTAACATCTATATTTTTATTATTGAACACCACCGTGCCACATACACAAGTATGGGGAAGTCTCGCAGTTGTCGTGAAACTCGACAAGAGCGTAGGAGCGATGACTGTAACACGAGCTACGTTTGTTAATTGTTTGTTTTGAACCAATATTAAAATGTTTTCCACCAAAAACTATGTTAAAATGTATTCTTATCGTTTGTGGTTTTATGCAAAGTATACTGTTAAAATTAAGAATAATTATGTTATATCATTATATTTTGTTTAAAGTTTAAACAATAATAACAAAAATTACAAGCATAAAAAAACATTATAAAAATCTATAAATGTAAAATATGTTTTGTTAATAATAAACCACGACAACAAATCCTTACAAAAAATGGCACAGTAACAAACGTGTATCCAGACCATAAACATATTATTTAATATTTATGTTAAAAAAATTAAATGTAGATTTAAAGCTTATTCATATAGTCATAATATGTAGGTACCTGCTAGGTTTTTAATTACAATTTGTGGGTTATAATATAATTCTAAAAGTCTTATATTTTTTTAATTTGTCTGAAAATTCATTATTTAAATTATTTGTTAAGAGATTATATTAATTATTTGTTGAAACAATCACGGTTTACGATAACAATATTATTGTTCTATAATGTCAGCATTTTATTTTATTTTGTGAAATATACAATCCATATTACAACATTAGTATTATGAATATTAATAAGCATTTGTGATATTATGATTTATTGCGTATATGATTGTCTTGAAAAGAAGACATCCACCAACGGCTCTTCACGGAAATATTAAATATATTATTTTAGATTCTGAGCGAAGCGATGAATGTATTGATTTTACAATGATGTGTGTTTTTTTTTTAAATTTAATTTTAATTTTTGTGTCTGTCATCACCTTTTAGGACAGTAAAAGTGCTTGGATTTTCTTCAACAGTAACTTTTCTGATAGGAAAGTGAATCTAGTTTGTACTGTGGGGGGTCAAAAGTAAAAATTTCCCAGTAGTTTTCAAAAGCGACGTGAAAAACAAAAGAAAAATTAAGGAAAAACGGCAATTTTTACGCAAAATCTGTTTTCGAGAAAATCGATTTTGGTTTTGGTGTAACTCTAAAACAAATGACCATTTTCGACAAAATACGGAAAAATCACAAAAATTAGCAAATTATTTTGAGTTGAGAATTCATAACAATTTTTCTTTTTAAATCTAAGATTTGAAAATGTAATATAAGATTACTCATAGGTTTGTCTACCTTTATCAAAAAAAAAATATCTACAAGAGACTTAAATTAAATTTTTATGAGCGCCTGAAATTTATATTTTTACAACATTTGATATTCACTTGATTTCTCATGTAACAATTTTCTTATTTTATTGTAATTAAAAAACGAATGACTGTAGATACTTGAAAATTTCACTGAATGTTTATATTAGCATTTTCTATACACCATACAATTTTGAAAATATTTTGACTTTTTTTGAGCTGTTTACGGACATTGTCAGTTTTCAATTTTTTTAGTTTTTTTTTCTATAAATATCAATTAAATTTTATTTATTGGGTAAAAATGCGTCAAAATTTAATATAAGGCTCCTGATATATCGTTCTAATAGCACTTGAAAAATATTAAAAATACATAGGCACAATTTTTTTTAATAAGCATTTAAAGTTCAAATGACAATATTTATCAAATTTATAATTTATTAATTATTTTGTAGTTAAAAATGTATAAAATGTTTAACTTTTATGGCTAAGGATTGAAAATTTAAAACAAGGCTCCAAGTAAATAGGTTATATATAAATTACTTTATTCACAATAATATCATCAAATATACTTGGTAATATCATAGGCTGACTGACCGTTTTCGCTCAGAATCGTTTTTCTTATACAATGATATTATATCATTGAATTCAAATTTAACACCATCCATTACAGTGACCCACTTGTAACCTACTGTACAGCAGAGCGACATCCACTTATCCACCTTTTTTTAATTTTTCATTGAATGGTGCAGTTAATTTATTTATATGGTTAAATATAGGTTAGGTTTTACATTTGGTTTTTCTTTAGAGTGTGAGAAGAAAATTAAAAGTGACTTAGTGTTTGTGTGTTATAATATGTGATGATATTAAGACTTAATAATATTATTACCATTCAATACGTCATGTTTATCGATTAATAATTGTTTTGTTCTCAGTTTTTCCTAAATTCTTCAATATTTTTCATTTCTCAAATGAATAACGTTATTTTATATTAAATATAATTTATTCTTTAACTGGTTATTTTTCATGTAATTAATGTACCTAATATAATAAATTACATTTTAATTGTAGCTATTATTATGAAAACCATTAACTGTACAACTTTAGGCAACCTTAGTACATTTTCATAATCAACATTTAAATATTTGGCAAAAAAAAAGGTATTACATCTAATCGGTTTTTTAATTATTTTTGAAAAGTAGACCTTAGATCTAATCTATAATTTTAAAATAATTGAAAATAATTGTTAATTTAATAAAATTATTTTTACCTCAAATATCGTTATTTGTTACATTATTACCAACTATTAAACGGCATACCAGTTTGAGTTGTGCTCAGCCTCTCACGGATTATTTCGAATAAAAACTTTTCCTTCAATTTTGGAGTCGCAGGTTCTACGAACATCATATTATACGATGCACGATGCAATGCACAGTGTACTGTTATATTAATATAATCTTATGAATTAAGATGGGTTCACAAAGTACTTGCTACAATACCTAATGGAATAATTTTGCTATGTCATATTAACCAACAAATTTCCATAATCCAACATAGTACAGTTATACTTTCGTGTACTTATGCTATCTACTATATCTACTGCAATTAATGTTCTGAAACTTGATACTCATCATGTTCCATCTATCAACATGATGTCAGAACGCACAAGATGACTGCACTGTATGTATATGCTTGCTTCGAAGTGATCTTAATGGAAACTGTGAAAGCCATAATAATGAGTATAGAATGAATAGAACCTTAAAATATCACTACCATAACTACTATTATTACTTTAGATTATGAATAGATGTTCCGTGCCGCCATAATGTAGTTTTACACACTAATTACAATGTACAACGTTCAATTATAAACTATAATATCTACCTTAGTATCTCAAACAGTAACACTTATCGATAATTCTTAGTGATATACTGATATTTAATAAACTTTATGCATGTTTTACAAATACTATCGATAGGATTATATAATTTAATAAAGTTAATAAAAAAAAAACCTATGAGCCAGTCAGTAGGTACTCAGAACTCACAGTAAATATTTGTATGTATAAACATCTAAACACTTTTAGAATGAAATAAGTTATATAAAATATAAACAAATTTGAACAATTATTTGTTATTTATTTTACTAAGTATTTTTTTGTTCTTGATCAACAATTAGTAACGCAGATATACATTTGTAGGAGTGAAAATATGAGAAATACATTTGGGATTGTACATTTTCTAGTTCCAACTGAAAAACTGCGTCAATAATACAACTATTGTACCACGTAACCTGAAGTAATAGCTTTTATTCTGTTAGAGCTCATTGATAAACCAAAGGAATCTTGAAAGAATGTTGCAAGTTGTTCTCCAAATGGCTGTTAAAGTCTCCACTCAGTATTATTATTGGTAAAATATGCAAATCACACGGTATGGTACAAGTACATAATATAACCATATAGGTAATGAATAACATCGATGAATTGTATACGAAAAACGATTCTGACCGGAGACGGTGAGCCTAGGATATTTTATATTATATTTAAATTGTCATCACTTCATCAGTAATGCCTTTTACTATTAGGATTATGGTAGTTAATTGATTTAATTTTTCCCAAAAACATTACAATTATTATATTGTTAATATTTAATTATTTTAATAGTTGATAATATATTTTATATAATTCATTATTGTTATTAACTCTTGAGCCAATACCACCTTGCTCTAGAATAGTGTGAATAGGTTCATGGTATAAATAGGCAATAGCAATAAACGAAAATCAATTTAGGTTAAAATTGGTTTTTAATAACTTTTTTTCGTTTATAATTCTTTTTGAATCCCCAAAGTAACTAGATCTAATTTTCTACAAAAAATCATCCTCAAACCCAAGCACTTTTACTTAACTGCTCCAGTGAGTGATGACATAAAAAAAAAATCACATATTGTAAAATCAATAGGTACATTCATCGCTCCACTCAGAATTTAAAATGTAATTGTAATAATGAAATATTTGAAAACTAAATATTGACGGTCTAAAATAATGTTTGATTAATATTAAAATAATTTATCTTAAACTAACCTTAATTTTTAATATACCTAATATGATTTTATAGTTTCTAATTGATTTCGATTTCTACGTAGGTACCAATAGTGATTCTTCGTCCAATATATCTTATATCTTACATTTTATACTCCAAGGTTCATGCATAAAGAGGCCATAGTACACGGTGAAATGGTTTTGAAGACGTGCATTCGTAATTCAAGCAAATCGTAAAATAAAATGATTTCCAGTTGATAAATAAACTACCTATACCTGCCAGAAAAGTTGTAAGGAATACTTCTCAAATATATTTTTTTTCAAAGTATTTAAAGTACTATCGAATATTATTTAATAGTAAATAATAAATTAAATAATATATTGAAGTAATGCTTTTTATGTGTATTTGAATTACTTTTCAAAAAACAAAAAAGTGGATAACCGCTCAGTTATGGTATGATTACAGTAGGTACCTAGGCACTATAAGTACCGGTTAAATAGAGAACAAATGAAATGGAAGAAATCGTTTAGAAATTAAAAAGGTGGATAAGTGGATGTCGCTCTGCTGTACAGTAGGTTACAAGCGGGTCACTGTAATGGATGGTGTTAAATTTGAATTCAATGATATAATATCATTGTATAAGAAAAACGATTCTGAGCGAAAACAGTCAGTCAGCCTATGATTTTACCAAGTATATTTGATGATATTATTGTGAATAAAGTAATTTATATATAACCTATTTACTCGGAGCCTTGTTTTAAATTTTCAATCTTTAGCCATAAAAGTTAAACATTTTATACATTTTTAACCACAAAATAATTAATAAATTCTAAATTTGATAAATGTTGTCAAAATTTGAACTTTAAATTCTTATAAAAAAAAATTGTGCCTATGTATTTTTAATATTTTTCAACTGCTATTAGAACGATATATCAGGAGCCTTATATTAAATTTTCACGCTTTTTTACCCAACAAATAAAAATTTATTGATATTTATAGAAAAAAAAACTAAAAAAATTGAAAACTGACAATGTCCGTAAACAGCTCAAAAAGAGTCAAAATATTTTCAACATTTTATGGTGTATAGAAAATGCTAATATAAACATTCAGTGAAATTTTCAAGGATCTACAGACATTCGTTTTTGAATTACAATAAAATAAGGAAATCGGTACATGAGAAATCGAGTGAATATCTAATGTTGTAAAAATATGAATTTAAAACGCTCATAAAAATTTAATTTGACTTTCTTGTAGAAATTTTTTTTTTGATAAAGTTAGACAAACTTATGAGTAATCTTGTATTAGATTTTAAAATCTTAGATTTAAAAAGAAAAATTTTTATGAATTCTCAACTCAAAATAATTTGCTATTTTTCGTGATTTTTCCGTATTTTGTCAAAATTTGAACTTTAAACGTGTATAAAAAAAAACTGTGACTAAGGATTTTTAATTTTTTTCATCTGCCTTTGAAACAATAACCTAGGAGCCTTCTATTAAATTTTCAAGCTTTTTTACCCAACAAATAAAATTTTATTGATATTTATAGAAAAAAAATTTAAAAAAACTGAAAACTGACAATGTCCGTAAACAGTTCAAAAAAAGTCAAATTATTTTCAAAATTGTATTGTGTATAGAAAATGCAAATATAAACAACCAGTGAAAATTTCATGCATCTACGGTCATTTGTTTTAGAGTTACACCAATAACCAAAATCGATTTTGTTAAAAATCGATTTTGCGTAAAAATTCCCGTTTTTCCTTAATTTTTCTTTTGTTTTTCACATCGCTTTTGAAAACTACTGGGAAATTAAAATTTTGACCTCCCCAATGCACCAACGATATTCACTTTCCCATCGAACAAGATACTGAAGTCGAAAATCGAAGCATTATTTCGACTACTTATCGTGTACACAGACACAAAAATAAAAAAATAAAAAAAAAAATAAAAAAAAAAACACACATCATTGTAAAATCAATACATTCATCGTTTCACTCAGAATCTAAAAAAAAATCAATAAAAATATCAGTAAGACAATTTAAAATGTAATATCAAAATAATTGAACTTTTAAATTATTGTTATTTTAGCTCTACAATTGTCAATTATGAATAAATACCATTAAATATTATATTCAATTTGATGAGAGAATATTATAATAATATAGTCAACTTAACCTATCACTCATTAGTACATCATCGGCTCCTCAAAATAGGAAAAACAAATAGTGTTCAACTATTTCAACTGAGCACCGGACGACGAGTTACACAACATTGTAATAATTGTATTAAGTTACATATTATTATTATGTATGCATTTACAGTAATTTTGAACTACATATTGCTATACTGGACGGAACTTTAGATTATTTTAATGTAATATACTTTAATATGGTTTTTTAATTAAGAACTAAGAAATAAAATAAAATTAACTAACCGAAAATAAAAATAAAATATTTGATAAAAACTAGTCTTCAATATCAATAATAATTAATAAGTATGTATTTAAAATTAAATTAAATTATTTGATAGTAAACGTATTTAAAAAAGTATTTGATAGTACATTAGTACCAATTAAATATTTAAATACTTTTATTCAAATACATATTCTAACACTGCCTATGTTCAAATATACGTATATATGCCGTAGAATATGTTTAACACGGAATCGTAGAAACTGATAATATTTTATTTTGATGAAATTGTTATAAAACAAAATATTTAAGATTTTTTTTAATTATAGTCAAATATATACTGAAATAGATACCTACGCAAAATAGATACATTTCCAAGCTTTCCGACTAAGTCCGAGATACATAACATTATTACATTACATATACCTAGCGTTATAAAATATGCTTCAAAGATTGTCAAGCAGCATTTTATTACACGTTTCTACGGGGAAAGGAATTTATAAGTGTGGCATAAAATCAAAAAAAAGGTTTTGTTTATAGGATTTATAGGGTTTTTGTAACATCATTATAAATTGTTATTGTATTAAATTTTAAAAAAAATGTTGAACATGAATTACTCTTACTCATACTATCTAGTTTGGTATTTTTATGTTTTTATAGGTTATGAAATTATAGATTACAGCATACATTTAATTTGGAGTGCTACAAACTTTAAAAAAATTAATGCCACACAATTTTTCTAATAATAACTATAATATTTATATTACTTTTGTTATTTTTACATATTATGTAACTACATAGGTACACACGCGCATGCAAACATAAAAATAAAATATGTATTTATATAAACTGTTCTAAAAACTATAATAATTTATGTATATAGCAATATAAAAATTAGAAAATAGCTCAAAAGTATGATTAGGCCTATACCGAGTAGGTATATTAATTTATTCAGGAACAGACGTATCAAGTTACTACATTTTTATAATGCACAACAATATGGTCAGTATAATAATATAATATTATATTATTATGGTTATCGAATAGGGTTTTTGAAGGCTTCATGTACAACGATTGTGTTACTTGAATATTTTGTATCACGAAAATGTTCAGTATGGTGTAGATAGTTCACAATAGAGGTAGGCAACATATTTTTCTTTTCGAAATTGTGGTTTGAAAGCCAATTAAAAACGAACCATTTTAAAATGATTGCGGACTCTAGTGGTTTGACGGTGCCTTTTGCAATTTTGTGTATTGTTGATTTGTTTGGTATATTTCCTATAGTAGTGTTACCAGGACCTATAATAAAATGTGGTAAGTATAATATGTAACATATAATTATTATTTTTTATTTTATACGAATGGGTAATGAGTAATAATCAGAGGCACACAGGATGGTTAGGAATACCATTGGCTATTGGTGTGTTTGCCATTCAAGTGTACACTGCCATTTTGTTGGGGAAATGTTGGATCATAGCTGAAGAAATTGATCCAAGTATTGTAAAAAAAAACCGGTGGGTAATGATATCATAATGGCATAAAATAGTACTTATCGAATAATCGTTTTTCATTTAAAGTACTAAAATGTTATAACTTACTGTATTTTAGGTATCCATATGCTGCTTTAGCTGAGCTTATTTTCGGTAATAAAGTAAAACGCATTGTCACAGTTATGTTGGACGTCGCCGTATTTGGTGCGTGCATTCCGAACCTCCTAATTGGTAAGACTTGTGACGTTTATTTTTACCGATTATATCCTGTAATCAGTAAACATGTTTTCAAACCAAAGCTTCTTACAATCTTCACATTCTTGGAATTAAACTCTCGAGTGAAAGATTTGACGTATCACCGTGCATTTGGTTGATTGTTATTGGAATAGTATTGTGTCCACCTCTCTGGCTTGGGAGTCCAAAAGACATGAAGTACGTAAAATGTAATATTCATTCTGAACAATTTTGTTTTTGACTGATCAATTAATGGACTAATGCCGGGTTTCACAAAACATTTAATGAATCAATAGCTCAGCTAATATGGTCCCTTAAACAAGATTTAGTGGCCCACGATTGGTACATTCAATTTAATAAATTGTTTATGCAACCCAGCATTAATGTTTTATTAATTAAGTAGTTATTAATAAATTATGTTAATTTATTTTATATAAGTATATAACATAGAATTAATTATTTATAATCTGAAATTTAAATAATCACAAATCACAATATTCTATTAGTACATAAACAAATAAGAATACATTTTTTGTGATTGTTTGTGTTTACTGACCTCCAAAGACCAACAATAAAACTTATCAGTTAACTTATCAGATAGGTATATGAAAATAATTTAACATACATTTACATACATGCATACCATATATATATATATTTATACATACATATAAACATACAATAATATACACACATAGGTACATATTACATACATAAATCTATATAATTTATGACGATCGTAGAAAACATCCAAAACGTATAGAAGACAATAAGCCACAGGCTGTGAGTTTAACATGTCTGGTCTAAATATTGTTTGGTATTAGGTATATATATTTTATTTATAAAATTATTTTTGTTTAAAATCTATCTATATTAAATAATAATATAGGTAGGTATATTAAGTCAATTTTATTAGAGTAAATAATAACAAGAGGTTTACAGGTTAGATAATTTTGATATGGAAATATTTAAATGGTGATATATAATTTTGAATGGAATCATTTGGAGAAAATAAAGTTTAGTTGCTTGATCAGTGTGGGTCATTATGTTGAGATCATTATGGAGAGTTCGATTTTTAACATAATATTATCATGGAGCAATGTTCTGAGAATATTGACTGGGAAAATTGTATAATTTTTATATTTGAGTTTTTGGATGATCCCTAAAATTGGATTCCATAAGAAGCTAAAAGAAGGATGAGTAGTTTGTTGTTTTGTTTATTAATACCAACTTATTTTTTTTTTAGTGATAATTTGGATTTTAATAGGAACGCAATAGATGAATTCGATGATATATTTATAATTTTAATCCAACATTGTTAAATTGTATATTTGATTTTTGACTAATATTTAGTATGTTTACCAAAAGTAGTAGTAAACGTTAGTAAGTTGATTATTAGTAGTTGTAGTATTTATACACCGTATAGTCGTATAGATGTTAGTTGTTGTTAAGTACATTTTATATATATTTATAGGTGATGCATGATGTATAATATATATAGAGCATACATAATATAGCGTGCTTGTAAAAATTAATTTATACTTTTTACTAAGGTTTTACAAAACTGTATAGTAAAAATTAGAATAATTGAGTTTAATCTTTAATGTTTAACTCAGATTTTTAGAAAAACTGTGAACTTGTTATTAAATTATTGTACAGTAAATATTAGTTTTGTTTCATTACTTAATATTGTATTATTTTTTATTTTATTCATACTTGTGGGTAATTGTGAGTAACTGCTGACTGGTTGGTATATTTAAAAACTGTTAGCTTATTTTTGTTTTTTATATAAATTGTGTTTAGATTTAGATCTTTATTATTCGTCTTACATTAGCTATAATACATAAAGCACTGACTTGATTGATACTTCTTGATGATATATTGGTATATATTATTTATTTATGTTAGGTACAAGATTCCTGTGTTGAACCAGTATGGTTCTTAATACCTACTGTGCCGCTTATATTATAATGTTTTTTTAAGACATACTGCATTTTTCTAACGATTTTGAACGATGATAGATAATTACGATCTTAGATCAATATAATTAGTTTTTGAGAGGATTTTTGTAAATAATAAGAATATTTACCTATATTACATATTGAACTATAGGTAGTCTATAAATGTAAAATGTATATTAAAATTTATTTATAATATTATATAATATATATATATATTACATACCCATTAAAATATTATATGCTTTATAATTTCTAGTTTTATACATAATGCGCATACGCTTACAAGTTACAATGTTTTAAACGGATTTATATTGAAAACAAAAACTTAATAGTATGAACTAATTATGTGACACATTATACACAATAAATACATTATAATAATATTGTAGCGTGTACACCTATATACTATATAATAATAATATTATGTATTTTCATAATGATTGTAAATTTTTATTTAGATGGATCGCATCAAGCTCTGTATTTTTTGTGGGCTCAGTGAGTGTTTTAACATGGATAGCAATGTATGATACACAACGTGAAATTTATGCACCAATTCCTGAACCTTCGTGGAATAGTGTCGCTCTGGCTTACGGATTATTAGCATTTCAGGTTTGGGTTTTATTCAATTATTCTATGCTATAGTCTAAATTAATAAAGGCATATAGATGCACCTATAATATAATAATATATTGATAGTACTGAACATGTAATTCGCTCATATTGTAGTTTGACGTACATCCTCTCGTCCTCACCGTACAGATGGATATGGTTGACAAACGAAAATTGCCTGTGGCGATCATTTGTGCATTTTTAAGTAAGGTGTTAGGTGTAATCAACAATTGAGATTAACTAAACATTTTCTAAAACTGTAAAATAATAATTTATATTTATGTATTTTAGTAACGTGTAGCTTATTTTTAATTACTACTGTCATCGGATATGTTCGATTTGGATCGCTCTTGAGCTCTAATCTACTAGACCAATTGTCTAATAGTTATATATTGGACGTCAATATAACTTTAGTTACAATTCAAATATGTTTATCGACTGCAGTCAGCACCACGGCACTGTTTCAGCACATCGAACATTTTCTTAAAATACCTAAAGGTATACTAGACCTAAATTCACCTGGACCGTATAACATTTCTTAACACTGTGCATTAAAAATTGTTATGTTTAAGAATTCAATCGAAGAAGGTGTGTATTAAGATCATGTATAGTGATGTTGGCGGTTACAATAGGAGAGGCTGTACCAAGATTTGACCTATTGATGGGCTTAGTCGGTGCACTGTTGACTGGTCCGTTGATGTTTCTTTTGCCGCCATTGTTTTACATTAAAATACGATCGCTTCGTCGACTAAAAATAAAAAAGTCCGAAGGGGTGTGCTATCGCACGTTTCCAAATGCGAAACTGACTCCGATAGTTGGTTTGAAGCGTTTAGTACTGTTGATGTTTATAATATTGGCTGGAACGTTGGCAACCATCTTGTCGACGGTATCCGGGATTCGAGACACAATTATATATGCTAAGTTCACGCCTTCGTGCATAATGCAATTATTTGAATGACATAATTTTATAATATCATGTTTGTTTTCCGAATTTGTTAATCAGAGTAAATACTGAAAAACGGTATGTGACTGTGACTGTTGAATAAAAATATTTAGTAACGGCCACTTATTACTTTATTTACACAACATAAACTTTATCTACAAAAATATATTAAATAAGGCATGTTCTACTAGTTTAAGAGATTTGAATATATTTCTTGGTTAATGGGGTACTTAAACACACACTCACACACTCACACATTGCTCGGTTTATATTCCGATGAGAAATGAAAATATGTTGCCGGAACAAATAACAATGTGTATGTATGCCGTTCGCCATTGTCAACTTAATAATTTTTAATTTGATTTAATATGCTCATAAAGTTATGAATGTGCACGTTCAAAATAAGGTAGGTATACCTATAGATACATTTGTATATTTTGTTATGGGAAAATGTAAACATTGGTTTTAACGAGGTGATGAATATGAGTCAAGGGCAACAATAATACTGTCGTTCCCAGAGCGTTGGCCTCTATTCACATGCTATTAGATATTAGCATAACAGATGCGTGGTCGCATGCATACAATAGCCCACTTTTAATCGATTCATTGTTGTCCGATTTTACGATTTCGCGAACGTTACAGGGGTTCCTTTTTTACGTATCGCGCGTAGGACTATATCCGACAAAAAAAAAATAAATATATATATATATATAGGTACCTACAGATAACAGGTATTGTATAAAAGGTACTGTGATTGATTGAAATGACAATTTTTTTATAAATTGTATGTAATAAATAGGTATAGGTACTATATTTATTTTAAACGTTGATACAATATATGTGTTCGTTTATTAAATTGTAATATTTAATTATGCATCGTGATAGTCACACATATAGAAAATTTAAATCAAATTGAGAGATTTTAAGAAGATACAAACCAATCACATACAATTTACATATTGTTAAGATCTGAAACGGCGCCTTGCAGACATAACTGACCTTAAACTTGAATGACCAACTTATTCGGCCTCCGTGAACGCGCGCATGTGCCCCACCAAAGACCGGTTCGACATTCCATCTCACTGTATCTCCGAACAGAAGAGACAGTGACTTATCTGTACTAGTAGCTCCCTATCGTCTCGTATGTTATAGTTAGGTCGCATTTAAATTGGTATTGTTTTATTGTTTGTATTATGACAGTTACGTGTTTTTAACACGGAAATGACTACCACGCCAATACCATTTTAAGATGCATAACGTTTGGATATTGTGGTTGTTTGCGGCAGCGGTAAGTAGATAATACATCTGCAGTATTAGTATTAAATTAGTGTTAAATTAGTATTTTAAGTATTTAAGTAAACGCTATAGGGCTAAAGTACAGCTTGACAATTTTAATTTTTTATAAAATGTATTGTTAATAACAAATATACTAAAATGTATACCTATTTATAATAGATAAGATAGTTATCTGTTAATAAGCTATAGTCACTATTTCATACTAAACCAGGTAAAACAATAATTATAACATGTAGGTATTTAAATACTAAATACAAATATTTTATTCTGTATATTAACATTAAGATACTCAACGGTGTGTCGTGTCAGATAAATCATGTAATTTAAAATAAATATGAGCAATATGAATTATTTACTAATATAATTAGATATACAACAATAGGTATAAAGTATAATATATTAATATTTGTATAGAATCAATAGGTAGGTATCTAATTCTCCGGAAATGTTAAAAAATGTGTCTGAGTATAAAATTTACCCAGGTAGGCTAATATTATTATAAACTATATTATGTTGTCATAATAATTTAATCCTTAAAGCTTAAATTGTATATTATGAATCATAAAGATTACGAGTGACAAACCTAATGAAAAAAAGTTTAAGGAATAAAATTATTTTTACTAAAAATATGTTAAAATGTAGAATAGTCTTGTTTATAGAATAAATCATTGATGTACGCATGGAAAATTTTTAATTTTAAACTGATTAAACAAGATTAATATTTTTTTTATTCACAAATGTATTTTATTTTTCGGTCTATTGGTCATGCATCCTGTGAAAGTGATCTACTGTACATTTTTTCCGATAGTCTCAGCCTCAGATATACACAATAGATGAATAAAAGGAAAATATTGACTGTTTTAAAAGATAGAGAAAACTATTGATGGCATTCAGTTGAGACATGACACATGTTCCAACATCTGACTTTACTAGTTTTCATATTTTATTGAAAATATTAACAGTCATAATAACAAACATTATGCGATAACGTTGATATGCTATTCAAATAAAATTCTGTCAAATAATAAATTAAAATTCATAATTATTCAAAATATTTCCGTTTTGACATTATTCGGCTATATAAGTGGCCTATTATATAGTCTATAAGAACTTTTAGAAAGAACTATATACCAGCCATCAGGTGTTTTAATTTTTAATTTGTGTTTTCAGATTCAGATTCAGTTAATAATTATTAATTATATTTTATAAGTTTACTCATATGTATGTTTATTTTAAATACTATACAAATTAAAATTCTGTGCACATAAATAATATCGAGATTGGTACAAATTAATTAAAACCGAAACAATGATAAAATATAAAACATTAAGGATAAAAAAAAAATGCTATATAACAATAATTGTTTACCTTGTACATCCTGCGGTAGAAAACATAAATTAACAGCTATATCTGGGAAGCTGAGTTTTCTCGAAATAAATGCATAAATTATACAGGGTCACATCAAAAAAGTTAACCCAAATAATGAAATAAGCCTAAACCTTATGCCTGTCATTTATATGGTTTTTTTTAATGTATCAAATAATGTAAGTGCGTACTAAAAAAAAAACGTTGACCCTTTTAAAAATTATAATAATGTTTAATTTAAAAAAGTTATACATTTATGGATATAAAATATACGTATTCAGAATAGTTTACTTAAAATAATTTAATTACATTTAGTTTGTATTTGTTTGTTTATGTTGCAATATCGACAAAAAATATTCTTAAAATTGAGATTTTCGTCAAAATATCTTGAGTTGTAAATTTATGATATATATACATTTTTAATTTTAGTTACCGATTATTGTGTTCTATAAATAATATTTCTGCGTTAGGTACAAAAAATTAACAAAATGTAATTTATTATCCTGGGGGCTTAGAGACTTAAGGAATGTTCGGTTATTTATTCTTATATTTTTTCAGCAATTTCTTTACTTTTTTTAAAATTATGTGATTATTTTTGGATTTTTAGTTTATTATCATAAATTATATTTTTATATTGTCGTATATATTCAGAGTGCACTGTGCCACTGTGTATGATTATTATCATAAGTATAGAACTGTAGATAGTATAAGTTGACACTAATTGCGAAAAATAAATAATAATACCTATATATAAATATTAAACTTCATGATGTAGGTATAAGGGACTATCATAAACAATTGCTATAATAGTATATTGGTATGAAACTCTGCAGTTTGAAAATATATCAGTTCAGGTATGTAAATTATAAAAAATGGAGTGCTTACGCGGCTATTAAGTGCTATCACTTGAAATTATATTCGAATATTTTAAATGAAGAAAAATAAAAAATTAGAGAAACACTTATTTCAAGTTATTTGTAATTTGTTAACTATTGTTATAACTTATTTTGACCCAAAATATAAAACATCTATATCCATTAAGTACTTAGGTACCACTCGTTTGCTTTGGTCTATTGATCAAACTTGTATACATATACGACAAAAGACATTTTTTATCCAATATTATCTTATAAGTAAATGTCGGAAAACGTGTATATAGTTACGTGGGACGTTAAATTAAATTACTAGTGTAGCGACCAGCAACATTGTTGGCACTTGCGAATATTATGGTCGTTAAAATGAATAACTGCGTGTTCTAAAATGCGACGGCCGTTTCTAAAATATAACTTTAAACATTATGTCTGTGTATATCGACGTGTTACAGGCATTTGTGGCTGTCTCCAGTGACGAACTCGACGACTTTCCTTTGGACGTCGTCGGTAACGACGATGTGACAGACAATGACGAGTCTCCTAGTACAACAGTAGAAGGTGAAATGCCCATGTCCAATCTCGATATGGACGAAGTACCGTCAGATGAGTCCGTGTGAGTATCTATATAATACGTCCAAAGTCACAGTGACAGTGTTACCAGGAAAATGTATTTAAAAACGCTTCTTGTCATATAATAAGCCAGGTGGGTCGTTAAAAATCATCCTCTGCTGCAAATGATCAGTAATCTATCTTATGGCCACCAGCTTTCTCTGTAGTAGTTAATTACTCTACAGTCTACAGTTCTACACCCACATTCGTATATACAAGCGAACAAACATGCTACTTTATCCATAAAATAGTTGACTTTGCGTCGCGAGTATAATAAATTGTTGTTTCTTGTCAAACTTGTAGTTTCATAAAAATATACCTACCATAACAAAAGTAGTGATCATTCTGTAAAATTAAATGGTTATCACGCTCATTGATCCATCAAATAAAACTTGTGCAAAGTTTTTTTTTTTAAATAGTACATTATGTGCCCGCCAGCTGTTGTATTATCTTGTAAGTTTTTTACTAGAGGTTTCAAATATAAAATGTTTTGTGTGATGATAAGCAGACACTATTATAAAATTTGGATTTATAATTTATAATTATATAATATAGTCGCATGACTTTTGTTACTAAATTAAAAAAATAATTTATGGACAACATTCGTATACAATCAATATAGATAGTATAATCTAGCTGTAGATCATGCGGTGTACATTATATATTTTCTCTAATAAAAAAATGTTATTGATATTATTGATTGTATTTTAACCTTCTATTATTGTTAAAATGTATGACATGTTAAACATGGTGTGTTAACTGTTTTATTTATGCCGGTTCTAATAATGTTATTATTTTTTTAATTATCTTATAACTGCTATAGATCACGCAGCTAGTTATAGTAACCAAGAATTTCTGGTTAGTCTCAATTGCGTAGGTAATTAAATATAATTTCATTATAATAGGTTAGGTACATATTATATTTTTCATTACATGTAGTTTCTTTTTAAAAAAATGATGTACCTATTAACCCGAGGAAAAGATATAATCATGTTAACGTGCGAATACACATGTACAGAAATATGGCGGATCGAAAATCCGACAGTATGCAAAAACTAGTGCAGTCAGCGATGCGGAAACCGGGTATGAAGGAACGACTGGCTCAAGTCGTGCCCATCATCAAGGCTATGACCCCAGCGCAGCGGCTCGCACTCGCTGGCATGGTGATGGGTAAGGGCCAATCGCAGAACCTCAACAACAAGGCGCTGAACGCACAACTCCTATTGCCCATCAGCCAAGATATAGCGGCTATGCTGAGGAACGGCCAATCGACCTCGGGCGGCAGCGGCTCGTCGGCTAGGGCGTCATCCGGTTACGGGGTCAGATAATTTTATACATAATACATATACTATAATACTACACTATACTATATAATATACTATACTACTATAATATTATAAGTTATGACCTATTATAATATTATTATTATGGCTATCGCACGGTCGATTTTAAAAGTCCTAATACCATATTATTATTATTATTATTTGTACATATTGTATACCGTACGCGTTTCTCGCAGGTATAATATAATACTATTATACCTCTGAATTGTATGTTTTGTTTAATTTTGTTCGTTTTAAACAGTCTTACCATTTGTCCGTTCCTCCTAATCGCCTCCGAATGCCGAATACATTGATCCGCCGGTTTCCGCAGCGGATACTTGAACGACCGGGTAACTGGTTTTATTTATAACTTATTCAAATATAGCTGGTCTCAAGGCCGTTGACCCAAATAACACGTTTGCATTAATGCCGAAACAGGTATGAAGAGACCCTACTCGCCGCCTGCAACTGTACTTAGACAACCCAGCAAGGTACCGGAATCGCCGCCCACCTCTGAAAGCCCACTGGATGACTGCGACTTGTTTGGTGATAACATTTGTCTGAACGTTCAAGCATACCCCGAGTTAGTACCTACAGGCTCAATTAGCTCAGTATTTTAAAAATAGATTAATTTGAATGTGATGTGGGGAGGGGGATTAATAATAAAATGTATAAGACATATTATCAAAAACGGTCCCAAGGTCAGTTATAACTAGTTATAGGATACTGGATAACTCATCAATGATCCAGTTATTCAATTAATTCCAGAAATAATTGGACTTAAAAATATATATTATTTGTAACTTATATTATGTTGAACTCACTGATGGTGTTTTTAAATTATTGATTATAACCAGTTAGGATTTTGTTGTGCTATAAAACTAAACAATCATTAAACAACCAAAAAAAAAAAAGCTAGAAATTATTTGAAAAAACCATTTTAAGACTTATTAATTTGTTTTACTCTTTAAATTTATATACATGGTTTATGACTTTCACAGATAACACATAGTTGAAGATTCCTATTTATTTATACGATATTTCTAAGTGGTATGGAATCAAATTTATAGCTGACATACTTGTTATAAGAGTTATAGAAAGAAAGCAAATGTCTTCAATGATTTAAACGCCCTGTGTCGGTATTTTTAATTGGACTACATAATATTTGGATTTTGGACAATATATAAGAGTTAATAAATTATATAAGTAATTAAAAATAAACGGAAATATAAATGGGAAGACAAGTACGGTGAAACTCTATTACCTTAGGTATAGGTACTAAGGTCTATTATAGTTTAAATTGGCGATTTTTCACTTGATATTCGGTTTACAATTTTAATATTATAAGTACATATACTATTTATATAGGATTTTAGGTATATTATCGTTATCCAATGAAGTTCACTCATGATATGTGGGTAGGAACTAATATACGAGTATAACATTTTATGAGGGAAATATTCGTATTTACTATATATTATATACTATGTTTATCTAACATATATCTGATGTAATTATATTTGTATTATACCACTATCAATATTTTATATACGTAAAAATAACAATTATACGTTATAATAACACGTATATTTTATATATTTATTAAAACCTACCTACCTTCTAACAGGAAAGTGGGATAAGGATTTGTTAGTTTTGAATTTGTATATTACATTACTGCATTAGTATCATAATCATTAATGTATGAACTAGAAACCCTAAATATAAATATTTTTAGGATATTAATATTAAATTAATACTATATCAAACTGGGTAGTTTTTATGAATAGTCTGGCCATTACCCACTAGAGCCAGTGTATGCTACCAGGAAACTAAAATTGAATAATTGAATAAATTATTGTTTTGGTTTAAATCATTACAGTCTGGAAATTATTGAGAGCATTGAAGATACTGCCAATAGTAGAGCCGCATTTCAAGCATTAATTAAGGATCCTAAGTATAATATTTCTGATTCCTTCGATGCAAATATATCTGAAAGGTATTTAATTAGTTCGATCAATATTAAGCGAATCTAAAAAATATTATTTATGTTATAGAAGAATTGATGGTAATACTGAAGTTGCAATTTGTCAGAGTAAAGTAGCGATGGCTAGACCAAAAAAAGCTCGATCAACAAACGGTCAATGGAAATACGTGGTGAACACCGATGAGTATGTTCAAACTCTGCGACTTGAAAAATGCTCGTAAGTCCCTATTTTTTTTTTTACATAATTTGGTTTATACACCTATTATTAACCTTGTAATTTATTCTTTATTTAGGAAACCAGAAACCAGATGTTCTCATGTCTCCACAAAATTCAAATCTACGTGTCATCAGGTGTATAATTATCATAGGTTACTTACTTGGGACCAATTCTCTGGATTAACGATGGATATATTTAAGGTATTTTAATGGTATTGCACTATTACGACTACAGTCTACAGCTTATAATGTATTGCAGATAATTATATATATACATAGATCTAAATTAAATAAAAAACCAATAAACTACGTTTAATTTTAATATATTTCAGGTGCCCACGTGTTGTGCTTGTCATATTCAAGAACTGAATCCACTATCTCCAGATAACTTCGAGTCACACAATTCTGTTGCAGACGATCAACATACACTCTCTTCAAACACTAATCAAAAAAAGTTAGCACCTAATAAACGCGTACAACAAACTACTAGCCCTTCCCAATATACGGTGCATGAAACACTCCCTGCTAAATACCCACCAGTAACTAGGAGACCATACAAGAAAAACCAGAATAAGTAATTATTATTTTATACAATAAAATATTTTACTTAAACGAATTAAAAATAACTCTTAAATGTAATGAGCACATGATATATTGAACAACTTTTGCCTAACTATCTTTATCTCAATTTGACTTTTTACATCGTAATAATAATTACTAATTAGTAATGAATTACACTTGTTGACACAAAATCTGATGTTATCGTAATCCTATTAAATGTGTTTAATATATTTTCGTAATAAAATGGCTTTCGTTTTTATAATATTTTAGATGTCAGAAATATTTTGATAAATTTAAAATATTTTATCTTTATAACTAATCTACCGTAGAAATGTTTATGTAGTTGAATATTTTATACCACTTGTACAGTAAAATATCAAAATAACAATAACTAACTACGCATATAATTCTACTGCGGTCAACAGACTAAGCTGGTAAAGATAATATTTTTAATAGTCAAAATTGGAATAAAGATAGGTAGCTTGCACTACATAGTAGGTACATACGCAAACAATACATAATATACATTCAACAATACGTCAATAAATACATCAGTACAACATATTTACATATAATAATATATACTATACCTAGTAATTTTGAAATTAATTTTAATTTTCTATATTAGAATGCAAATAACTAATTCAAAATCAAATTCAAAAACTATTTTATTATTAATTGTAATATTATTGTCCCCAGGCCCCAGCTATTCTGTAACTAAACTCGACGTTTTTATAATAAAATTCTTAACGATACCTATTTCATTAATTAACGTGTCGAGTACCTTGTGTTATAGTGAACATTTTTTTCATTTATTCACTGCCGAATGTTGTATTTATAATTTATTGTTTTACTAAGTACCTAAAATGTATATTTCATTTTTATATTATTTGGTTTTTAGGATAAATAAATTCAAATAATAAATATTAAAACGAACGATAGAAAGTTACGAATGAGAATATGTTTTATACTAACAGACAACAGTACATAGTCAAAAACGTCTTGTAGATATGAATATTTGTATGCACAATATATACTATTGTTTGTTAATAAACGCTTCCATTGACTATTGTAAAAAATATCTGTACATACTTACTATACTATACTGTACTATAATATACGTTTTTATATGAAATATTATAATTATTGTTTATCTTAGACAAATGTATGCAGTATATTAACAACTATAAAATAAAGAACATAAGAACATATAGAAATAAAAAAAATTAATAACAATTATGAATTATTAATGAAATCTTAACTAATAGGTTTGATTAATAATAAGAACTGTTTAACATACAGTATATATTTTATTAATGTTCATAAATTTAATTATTAAAAGTTATATTCTAAAAACCAACACCTAATAATAATAAAAAAAATTCAGTACAGACTACAGGTTCATAGCATAGACGATTGCCTCTACTAAAACGTTCAATGGACTTACTACTCAATCAAACGGTGATAGGTTTTTACAAAAGTTTTGTTTCTATTATTCGCATTAAATCATAAAGCATGCTAGAACAATTTCGGATGATAATTCTTTACTAAGAACTCAGTATAATTTTAGTATTATAAACAATTTTTTGATTTCTTTGATTGTATAAGTACTTATATAACATACTTCCTATATTTAATAGGAATTTTCAACAAAAATATCTAATTAAATGGACGGGCTCTCAGGTTATAATAATCATACCAATACTATATTATTAATTAACATTTTTATTTAATGTAATATGTTCAGTATTAACTCCATACCAAACGCATAACTTATATATTATTGGACGTTGGTGTACATTCTTAATATTAGTTTTTATTCTTTTTCACATCCTTATATATTTTAAGGGAATAAAAATAAGTTAAATACTTAAATACTATAGACTGTAGATAAATAAATAACCTAAAGTTAGGCGAGTTTATTAATTATTAGAATACAAATTAATTTATAGGTAAGTCAATTTATAGCCAAAACAAATAATACTTTAACATAATTTCGTTGAAATAACACGTGGCCAAAATGTTTTGTTCTCAAAACTAATACATATTATATTATTTTAATACCTTAAAATAAGCATTATTTTTTACTATAGCATTTCCCAAAATTTTCCTCCGATGGACCGATACAGATAGGAAACATACTTGGATATAATAGAAATTTTACAGTGTGATACAAATATTATTATATTGATATTTTATTTTCATTTTTAAATCACATTAAATTAAAATTGAAATACCATATCCAGTTAGTTATTTAAAAAGGGATAGTCAAATTGCACTCATTACCTAAAAAGAAATGGTCGAATTGCACTTGGGTTCAAAAAAGCTAATGGTCGAACTGCACTCGGGTAAAAAACAGGTAGTGGTCGAACTGCTATCGATCAAAATTAAGAGTTAAAATTTAAGGTCGCTATGGACGTTTATTATTATAATAATATTTGAAAAAAAGAATTACTAAAAAAAGTTATAATAATGACAATAATATTAATTGATGATTTAATATATGTATACCTATATAATATTATATTAACATAATGGACAATGGTATGTATAAAACAATAATTTTTAACTACGCCAATGATTAAAATCATTGTCAGTCCTAAGCCTGTAAGTGGGAAGGGAAATGAGTGTTTTATAAATGGTTAATCCCTTCAAATGCATGATACTTTGTTGGAATACCTACTTACCTTTTTTAAGCCCAAGTGCAGTTTGACCACTACTTGCTTTGTATCCGAGTGCAGTTCGACTAAAATAAGTGCAATTCGACTATACCCATTTAAAATTATTATTTCAATATAATACAAAGATGGGCTCGTGGACCTTCTCAGCTATACTTGTGGACCCCAGTTTGAGATAGAGTAGCTAATTATGTGTATAGCTTAACATTTTATACCTAATCATACTAAATATATATATATATATTTTACAGATTGACGACTCAAAACACTCCAACCGAACCGCCGGATCCGTATCAAACTACTAGGACCAATTACAACTATCACCCGATTATGGAATATTTTGTATCTCCACAACCGTCATCACCACCCGAAGTTCGGAAGCAGGATCTTATGCAGCGCAAAGCCGATTTGATGGCTCCCAATACCGAATTCCAAACGCCTAGCAACGGTTGGACTCCCATGGCAGAAGAGTTTGGCCCAAGACACTTGAAATGATTTCTATACTGTATTAATTTATTTGTTTATTTATTTATATTTTTATATTAAAATTTGATATTCAAAATACCTTTCACTTGTGTTGTTCCGGAAATACCAACACGGCAACACTTGACCGATATCATTTCATACATTATAGCTAGGTAGTATAGATTAACAAACACTCGACTAATTGTTCCGGTTCGGTCACGTTCCAAGAACGCTTTCTTCCTTCACTGCGGCCGTCATTGCTGTGGTTTTAGTAGGTATTGTTTTTTTTTCAAGAGGACCTAATACTGTTGTTTGTTTTGTTTCTGTTTGTATAAATCATAGAAAAATAGTTTCCTATTAAATATTTATCGCCAAGTAATATAACAGAGTAGGTACCTAAAATACACCACACATGGCTCACGACACCAATATATAGTTTAGACACACGATTTGTGGAGTAGGTACTGGCGTACCATAGTCCATAATATTGAATCGTTTATATTACGCTGGGTTCAACATGATTCGACACGTACACTGTAGTATAGTAGTATAGGTAAGCTTGGTGCTGATCCGTTTAAACGGTAATATTGTTCCGGTATCCTTCTAACCGCAGTTTCGCGGTGCTCGTCGATTATTATTTATTATTACTGTTTGGATAGTAGTCCATATATTTTCGAATTCAGACCAAGGTATTCGCCGGTCACGGCCGTAAATTACGACCGGAAAACAAATGGCGTTTCGAAACGGTTTTGCGCAAACCATTGGCTAGACGGTGACACGGTGTCACTGCTTTGTTCGATAACCGTGTGACATTTTGAGATAAACATTTTAATTTTGAAACGCACGTGCGACGATTATTATCTTTCTGGTTCTCAAAAAAATTAATTACCAAATACATATTATATAGTATATATTTTATTGTTAGGTTTACCACAAACAAAAAAAAAATGATATGGGTACACAATTTGGTATGTACACAAACGCAATAAAGAACGTACAAATAACTCGACCGACCGATTAAAGTGATAATAATATAAATCATACAATACGTTCGAACTGAAATTGATTATATATTATTATGTCACTATGTTGCCCCATATGTAGTTGAATATACTGTAATACTGAATACATATTGAAATTATATCAATAAATTAATAAATTCAGTTGTTATAAATATTATGTAAACACTGCTTATTTTAAAATGGCCACATTATAAGATTTTCTTTAACATAATACACAGTAGTTACCTACTAGTTGCACATATTATTTGTTTTGTGTGAACTGTGAAGCGTCAAGCGTGTATCTAAGTAGATTTTAAATAGTGAGTTTGATTTCTCAGGTCACTTTATTAATTTTGTCATATATAATATTCGCACTTTCACGCCTCTAAATTAATTCTGATTTAAAATTAATGAAAACACATTGCAGTTAAAACATTTTAATAATTGATATATAGTGTTAATATCTGGTGCGTAAAATTTGGTACATAGGTACAATCATGTACCCAATGATATTATGCAACTCGAAGCTGAATTTTTAAATTTTCTATTTTAAGTAGGGCCTCACACATTAATGTATGCACCACGAAAAACAAACATTTATTTGTGTGTTATATGGTTGCCATTGATTACAGAAAATAAATATGTTATTTTAATTGGATATCATTTTAGAACTGTATTTTATACTTGGTCAAGTTTAAAAATTTTCAAACGTGTTGTAAAGTGTTAAACATCTGTACAGCTACTGCACAACCCGGGGTGGATTTCTACGGCCATTTAATTTATCACGGGCAACGCCGTGTAGGATCAACTAGTAGGTACCTAATACCTATATAATCTATATATGAATTTAGTTTTTCAAACTTGATGATTTATATAATTTAATGTAACATGTTTTAACTATAATTAACAGTTACACCAATTTTTTAATTATTTTTCACCAAACGTCCAAACTGAGCTGAGTCAAAACAAGTCGATTACCCAAGTCTGTTACCTATCAAGCTTGCAGTACGCGTTATATTCTTCACACGTCCGATTTTTTCTAATAATATTAAATTGTATGTTAATGTAGGTATATTAAAAATAAACAAGCTGCAAAAGATACTCTATAACGACTAACGGTTAGAGTCTCTAGCCTATAAGAAACCCCGGCCGAGCAATCTCAGATCAGCCAGACGATTGTAGAACGTCATGCACTTTACTCATCGTCATCATAACAAAATTACTGATAATATAGTGATATGCAAGTGAAGTCACGGGAAATAGCTATAGAGTTAAGATGATAGTAGGGATGATTTTTATTAATTTGTGTGATTGTTTTCTAGTGACCATAATACATATACCATGTTATATTGTTTGTGTATAATATGGTCGATGTATAAATTGTTTAAATCTAAATAAAATATTAAAATAGATCTTATATTATCTATTAAATGTTTAATGTCATGTACACATTTTCAGAAAGTTTTTTCGTATTAGTCGTAGGTATTACTATTTTCGCTTCAATATAGTAAAATAGGAAAATACAGTGGCTCAACCTATATTAATTAATAATTAATAATTATATTTATATGCATGGAAATATGGAATAAAATTTAATCATGTTATAACTTATAACTTGATAGATAATTACTAATAACTATTAACAAATAACTAATACAATTTATTAAAATATATAATATAGTCCCATTTCCAACACTCCTAAATAAAATCCTTTAGCTATGGGTAAAATGTATTATACCTATATAAACAGTAATATTAAAACGATAAAATCATTGCATTGGGTAAAAAATCACTCAATAAAGCCCGTTGCAGACGATTGAGCATTTACCTTTTTTTATAACACTATTAAGCATACAATATTTAAAACAAGGTTGCCACATCCCATGTCTGTTGACAGCTACATGATGGTTGAGCATTAAGTCACGGCGGTGGCTTAGCGGCTGCCGATGTACGTTTCACAGGTTCAGTGGCGTACGCAGAATTTTTCAATGGAGGGGGGGGAGGGCTTGAAAATTAGTTACAATTTTATTTTTGTTTTGTCCAGTCTAATAATTTCAGACGTTTATTCGAGGTATTTTAAAACGTTTGTAACTTTTCAACTTTTCTGGTAGAAAAATGCTCTAAACATAAGCTTCGATGCCCAATGTATGTTTTTGGAAGCAAATTGGATCTAGGTACTTTTAGCAGGTCGAAATTGAAAATGCTCATTGATTTTTAAAATAATTGGAGAAAAAAAAATGAAAATGTATTCAAATTGTTTGGTAACCAGCTTGGTTATACCATCCCCACTTGGATTGTATTTGATTAGTTTAAATTTTTTTTCTATAAATGTCAATAAAAAATTATTTATCCGGTCAAAAAGCTTAAAAAATAAATGTAATACGTAAGTTTTTACTATAGGTAAAATATTAACGATACATAGGCATCATGGTTATTTTTTATAAGCATTTAAAGTTCAAATTTCGTCAAAACCACAGTTAATTTGTATGATGGCTAGACAATTTAATACAAGGTCTTTCATGCTAAATAGTTCATATTTTTACCGGAAAATTACAGATAATTTTAGAAAAATTGGTATGCAAATACAATGTTTTTTCAAAAATGAATTCATTCTGGTCAGATGTATATGAAATTTACCTTTTGCTTGCTATAGTTGACAGTTGAAACTTGATGAATATTTTTTTTTAAGTAATATTATACGGGCAATGGGGGAGGCTTCGGCCCGTTAGCCCCCCCCTGCGGGCGCCACTGCACAGGTTAATCTCCACGTCAACAAATTGTGTCTTGAAAACCATAGGTATAGTCTATACATAGGTATACATCATCGTCGCTTCTTATCCGCGGTTATATGATACCGATAAAATAATAATATGTGTATAAAACAAAAAAAAATGTTTATAAATGAGAAATTTATATAATTATAACAAAATCGACGTCTACTACAAAATATAAATGTAAACATATTACATTTTAATAAACTATATAACATACTGTATCAATGAATTCCAGTTAAACCTGCATGGACTGGCTTGCTGTTCCTTTATACAAGGTCGGAATTTGACTAACTTGCTAACTTTGTGCCTGCAGCAGGGCTGATTGGACCGTATTACCTTATGGAAGTATATTTTTTTATTTTTTATTGCTCAATCTTCTGGGCTTTGATATTTCAACAAATTTGCTCAATCGTGTCTAAAAATAGTTGTTATAACATTATGCTCAATCATATTGTAGCTCAATAGTCAATATTCAAAATATATATTTCTAGTGTACAATGAATCTGGTTTTTTGTCACTATATTATATCCACCTAGGTCGGTGAAACTCACCAACTGTCACGTATTACTAATTTTATTATAATAATTTTTTTTGTATGATTGGAATTTACTCGGTTCTGTAATATTTAAAAAACATTTTTAATGGACTATTGTCTACTTAAATATATTTTAACACTTATTCATCTATAATAATGGTTTAACGTTTCTTTTCTACTTAAATCTATATAATATGTTGTCGTGGTTTCAATGTTCAGGTTTGTAGTATAAAACCACAGATTGAATTTTTATTAGAAAGGTTTATTACTAGCCGATATCTAAACATGTTCAGTTTAACAATGATGGGAAAGTACAAAAGGATTTGAGACAATATATAGGCCATGTTATTATTATCTACAAGTAAATATAAGCCATAAAAGGTTAAATAATATATTAGGATAATATTCAATTTTAATTTTTATACTGTTCAAAACACGTGATTCATGTGATAAGAATAAAAAATTAAGGACAGTAAGTTACAAACTATCATCTTATACAATTTATTTTCTAAACACATTATTGAACATTTCCTAATATTATTATTGCACATTAAGTGCAGTAGTTCAGACATGGGTGGTGATATATGTAGTACCTATATACTCATTGTTGAATTGTATTTATCACATAAAAATATATAAATATGGTGTGTCGATAAGTGATAACCGTGAGTGATTAAAATATTATAACTTAATGTAATTACTAATTAATAATAATAATTTATTAATGTGAAAGTACCGGAATGAGACACTATACACGAGTATAATCAATATATAAAAAATATCCGAACTGTTACTGTCTTAGTGCGCAGTAAGCCAGTAACCACGGTCCACGAATAATATATCTAATACCTATAATAGTTATACGGTATATTCAATCGATATTGCATACAATTTATAAAAAAGTATGCTTAATACTTACCTAATAAGTAATAGTTATATCTTATAATTATCAAAACTAATGGTGTTTTATACAGTGCTGCTAAATTTATCTTATTAGTTAGGTAATATTAAAGTATGATACGTTTTGTTTATTTAAAATTAGCAATGTAAAAGCAATAATATCTACACAATATTGAACATAATGAAACTATTGAATTATTAGTGCACAACTGATCATTATTATGACATTTGGAACTACATGTAGTATTATTGAACAACATTTAACGTTCACATCTGTTAATTATTATTTTTTTTAGAATTTGGATTTGAAAAGTACTCGACTATTAATTATTATAGTTGAGATACTGTTCACCGGACGCGCAATTTCGTCAAAAGTAGCGTTAACCCAAATTGTGTGGTTTTCTTGTTTTAATAATTTTAATAGTACATTAAGAATAGTTGCCGGTTAGTAAACATCGGATTTTTATACCAATGTGGTTTAATCATACGAATAGTGATAGTTAAGAATATTTTATAACTAATTAATTTTTCTTGATTGATTTCACTTGTTAATTTGTTATTTATTGTAGTATACCTTAAGGCTACAACTGCTGTAGTATATTCCATTTTGGGATTAACACAGTAGTGTCGAAAGTTAAGTAATAATTCCGATTAGATAAACATATCGACGACAAGTGCATAAGTAGGTGCCTATAATAATACAAGTATAATACAGTATACGTATATTACGGGTACAGTATGCTGTACAGTCAACACGAATACATAGATATATTATATAATTCACCAAATTGTCAACTCGTGATAATAATATAAGGTGAAGTCAATATTAATCTTTTTTGTAATTTTATGTTTTATAACAGAACATTCTGGCCAATCTGCGCTATTATCAATCATAAACAACAAATATATTAATATCTTTGGGCATTATTAAACATAAAAATATAAAATATTATAATATATTATAATATTATACATACATATTTATTTATAATTTATATAAGTGCCTAATTAATATATCTATAATTCCCATAAATATGGCGATCGGCTGAAAGTTACGATTTCATTAATTATTTCAATAGTAAGCAATAAGCATATACGTAAACAGCTGCAATTAGCTATGTAATGTATTATAAATTATAATAATAAGATAATATTCATTATCTGTGACGCTATACGAACAAGCCAACGAATGATAATTAGGTATAATAATAATAATAATAACAAAAATGGTAGTAATAACAACAACAGTATTATAATACGTTAACCCGCCGCCGCAGTCGCTGCAATTGCTGCGATCCTGGTATCCGGCGCTACGTTGCACGGTGGACAGACACACGTCATGTGCTATAGTTATGTGTTATAGCACAAAAAGCAAACCATGTCGGGCGTGTGTGTACGCGTGTGATGTGTCGCCGCCGAAGCGATTGCCGACGCCGAGCGTGTTCCGTGCCGACCGTCGTCGTCGTCGTCGTCTGATGGTATCCTAGTCGGACGCGCATGGTGAAACGGATCCGAAACGGCGTCGTGGAAAAACGCGGCTCAATCTACCGTGGTCGGCCCTGCAGGCGTTTAACCCGGCGGAATCTGTGGGTTAAACCGACCGTACCGGTACCAGGGGCCCATATAGAGTCTGCGTCGTGCGTCAATCCGTTGCAGCTATACCGCACAACGATAACGTACTGCAGCCGTGATCGCGGCGGCCCATAAAGCAAAATATCGTAAAAATAAATTCATATTATTATTATTATTTACATACTACCTACCAGCTACTATATTGTACGGTTCGAAACTTAATGCTATTAAAAAATATCAAAAATGTGTGTGCTTAAAAAATATGAACATGGTTTAAAAATTTACGGTAATATTTTCATACACAGTTATTTTCATAAATACATATATTATTTTTTCTAACTAATAAAGCCCAACGGGCAAAGATAATATTAGTAGGTTATTTGATGTACCTACTTGAAAGATCTACTTACATATTATAGTACCCTGGAGTTGTATTCAAAAAAAGAACTATAAAAATAAATCAATAACTTTATAAATTTCTTCTTCTTTTATAAACTTTTCATTAAATTACATCATATCTGCAAAGCAAATAATTGATAAGAAATAAAAAAGTAAAAAAAAAATAGTCGTTTTATAATATAAAGTGGGGATTGTGTATTCGTGTTACATAAACGTGGATATTGAAAGCTATTTCAATACATATTTTACTTTTTTTAGAATTTTGAGGTGGAAGGATATCTGAGCGAATTTTAAAACTAAGCTAGATAATTTATGGCATCGTTGAAGAACAATTTTGCAATAAAAATTTTTTTAAAAAAGGTTAGTTTTAACTAGGAAAGGGATTGAAAATAGTTTATGAAACGCCTATGCCCTTATGGCTCACAATTATAGAATCAAAAAATAAATAATTGTAATTAAATATATACATAATATACTAAATTGCAGCAATTTATGCATACAAAATAATATAATAAGCCTGGGCGATTAGCGCACAAACAAAAAAACATAATAAAAAAGCGAAATAAAAGTAGGTATATAATCATAAATGGGCTATTTGAGTCTAATCGATGCGATGATGAGACTGATAACGACAAAAAAATATACTTTTTATCATTAGAGTGAAGAAAACGATAAACATAATATTTTTGTATACTCCAATGTACATTGGTCACGGCGGCCGTATTTTAAAATAATACTACTCGAGGTCCGTGAAGTTGGCCGCACAATGTCAAAATTTTGGCTCCAAACTTTGTCAATAATTTGAAAGTCATTTGTAAGCACAATTTGGTAATTTGTAAGTACAGCCGTTTTCAACTATCCTTAAAAGTTTAAATCACGGCTAACTTCCGCGAAACTTGGCCGTTTTGGCATGTCAAAGCTTTTGACTGCTCCAAATCGTCAAGGGCAATTTGTAAGTATTTGTAAGCACGAATTTAGAATTTGTAAGTCATCCCTTCCTTCATTATCCATTGTGCGGCCAACTTCACGGACCTTATTATTCGCGAGGCGGCCGCTGGGCGATAACGTGTCGTGTACTCGTGTATTGTGTATAATATGGTATATTATCTTCATATTATAAAACCATAGTTTACATACGAATAGATGTATAGAAGTATACAACTCACAGATCATACACAATAACTACAAAGATAAAACAATATAAATACGCATGATAGTCATGTACTCATGTGTGACCGACCAGCTATTCTTATCGTGATCGCGAAATTATTGTGTTTTTTTGTATTTATTTCGTTGCGGCGACAATGGTGAGAGCTATCAAAATGAATTTATTATTTCGTTTATTTTTTTTAGTAATTTACCCTCCACGATGAAATCATACTCGCAGGCCTGGCCGTTATGGCTTTTAATAATAAAAATCAGAGATGAATATGAATATAATTAAGAAAACATAATTATGCGCGTAATTTATTTAAGGCTATAATATTATGGAAAACAAGTTAATTGATGTTAAAGCGAAAACAACTCTTGATTAAATACATTTTTTCTTGCTCTTTTTTTTCCAACGCTCGTTTAATAATGTGTTTTATTTTTCCAAATTTAAACGTTTGTTATAAAGGACGATTTAAAAATAATAAGTTCAATGGAATCGATATGGTTATTAATTATAATAAAATCAAAATAACCGGCATCGATATTTTCAGGAGTGCAAGACTCGAATTATTAATAATTAACAATAGGTATTATTGTAAAGTATTGAATATTGAATATAATATTATGGACGATTCGACTAGGTACTTACTTAAGTATTTTACTTTTATAATGTCGGGTTCATATATGGTTCGGTGCTTTACAAATATTATGTACTAACTACTAGTGAATACTTGATGTGTCGTAGACCGTAGGAACAGTATAATATTATATACCAACTATTGTACCTATTCAAGATAATTGGTAATATAGTGGATATAGTGTGAGTATACATTGGTGTAAGTTATTTTAATACTATCAACAAATAACAGCGTTGATAACATAAAACATATTTTTTAAATTGTCCTTTATGGCTTTATTATCATACTAGTAAATTTAATAAAAATAAAACATATTGGCTAATGTGCATTATTAAAAAACTAATATAGCAAGGAAGAAATGTGTTTGTTCAAGAGTTCAATAGGTACTTACGTATCATGATATAATATTATGGAACGTAGAATATTTTTAAATATAATGTAAAAAAACCGTGAAGAAAAACGCCTTGATAGCCTTATTCATTAACTACTGTACGGTTCAACGATTTTTCAGTATATAGCACAGTCGGTGTCCTCGTAGTACAGAGTCTCTCAGGTGGTACTGTGGCATGTCTTGGATTTTAGAATTGTGGGTTTGAGACATTGAAGAGAGGCCATCATAATATCATACTATAGTATAATGTAATTAATTATTTTGAGATGCCCCCTATAGTAATTATATAGTATTTTCATTAGGAATTGATATTTCTTATACTTTTCTGCTTCAACTATACAATTTATACAAGTCATTAAATAATAATATGCACTGTATATATTATAATTTATAGTTAAGAAGTTATATAACATATTAACATTCAATAGTACAATATTATATATAAGTAAAAAAAAATCCGGAGAAGTCACTGTATACCCAGGTGTTGAACGATACTGAGCGGAAACGGTCAGTTAGTCTATATTATACTTCTATAAAAGATAATCTGCACTAGTAGAATCTTTTACAATAAATTTCTATTTCTATTAGTAATATAGTAGGTTGACTGTTGAGCTAATTTTTACCAAAGACAAATAACTTTTAATATTATATAATAATAATTTTTTACTTTAGTAGTCCGGACAACCTCAACAGATATTAAAAAAGCAGAAACAATGTAAAAAATATATTTTAAATAATTATTATTCATTACTAGGGCTCGGAAGTTGATGCATTTTGCATTTTTTTTAATTGATGTAGTCATTAATCTATCAAGCTAAAAATCCGATTTAGATGGTCTAATAAAATAATTTGAAATTTTTATTTTGCATTTTTTGACTTTTTTTTCTCATTGATATAATTTTATTACGTTCTTACATTTTAAATCATTATTTTTCGATAATACCTACGTCATTTTTCTAAAATATAGCGAAGTTTTCTTATACATACATAATGCTAAATTTGATTTTCATTAAATGAGATAAAATCATAAAAATAAAATATAATATCTTATTTTAACTTTTATATATAGCTTATTGTTGTCAGTGTTACAAAAATAACTAGGTACATTAAAATTACTGGTCGTAGTCGAGCTGTTTAACTCGCAATGTTTGAAATAAGGTATATTTATAGTTTATAGACTAAAGTATATTTATATTTATAGTATATTATTGTAAACAATAAAAATGATTATTTTTCAATAACAGCTAAAACGTATTGTAATTTGTAGCCACTATATTTTGTATAATATAATTTAGTATTCGACCGTCTCGTGTAGCGTGTTATTGTCCTGTCTTAAGATCTTTTCTATTAAATAATGCCTAAAAATAAAACTTCGACTAGTGCTCGTTTACGTGCGTTTGTGTCAGAATTTGGAAGTGATATTTTTTCAACTGATGGTATATACTTTTTTGCAAGATATGCGACGTTAAGGTTGCCGCAGATAAAAAGTTCACTGTGGAACAACACGTGTCACGTCAAAAGCATATACATGGTATTGAGCGCAAAAATGTACAAACTGAAAAATCAAAAAGTCAAAGTTTACTGACACAACCATCCAGAAAATGTACATTTAATTATGATTTGTGTCAAGCGCTTTTATCGGCTAATATTCCGTTGAATATATATTATATCCAACGACTGTTTTCGTAACTTTTTGGAAAAATATACAAGCAAGAGTATTCCCGTAGAATCGACATTGAGAAAATCGTATGTTGCCCAATGTTACGAAAAACAATGAACAATATAAAAAATTATTTTGAAAATCAAAAACTGTGGATTTCTATCGACGAAACCACAGATGCGGAAGGCCGGTACATCGCGAATGTTATTATCGGTACGTTAGAAATTGAATGCCCAGGACAAATATTTTTACTTCACACAGAAGCACTAGAAAAAGCTAATCATACCAGCATTGCTAAATTATTGGATAAAGCACTTCATCTTTTGTGGCCTCAAGGGATTAAATACGACAATATTTTGCTGTTTTTGAGCTATGCAGCGCCATACATGGTAAAGGCTGGTAAAGACATAAAAACAATGTACTCAAAAATGGAACATGTCACCTGTTTAGCTCACGGATTACACAGGGTTGCAGAAGAAGTTCGTAAATGTTTTCCTAAAGTTGATCAATTAATATCTAACGTAAAAAAAATGTTTTTAAAGTGTCCTGCCCGTATTCAATTTTTTCGAGAAAAGGCACCGAATATTTCATTACCGCCACAGCCTGTATTTACTAGATGGGGGACGTGGCTAAGTGCCGCAAATTATTATTGTGAACACTTCGAGACTTTAAAAGAAATAATACTTAGTTTAAATAGAGAAGACGGTACATCGATTGAGATGGCTCAAGATCTCATGGACGATTGTGATTTGAAAAGTGACTTGATATACATTTACTCTAATTTTGGAACTTTGAGTGATTCTATAACTCAGTTAGAAACATTTGGGCTTAGTCTTCACCACTCAATAAACATTGTACAAGATGCAGAAAATAAAATTCAACAAGCAGAAAATAGAGTAGGACAAGATATATAAAAAAAATTAAAATCCGTTTTGGATAAAAATACGGGCTTTGAAACAGTGACAAAAATTTCAAATATTTTGAATGGTGAAAAAGTGTTGAACCAAAACTTTCCAGACGACCTCAATACTTCCGATATTGCTCATTTTCAATTTGCACCTATTACATCTGTAGATGTAGAAAGAAGTTTCTCAAAGTATAAGAATTTACTTTCGGACAATCGCTGGTCATTTACTATGGAAAATATCAAACATCCACTTATTGTTCAATGTAATAAATTTGATTAGATTTTTTAATTAGGATCATTTTTATATTTTGTTTTAAATATTTTTTTAGGATATTTATGGTTTATATTTAGATAACAATTTTTAACAAGATGTTAAATAAAAGGTGTTTTTCTTAAAAATATAAAATAAATCATTTTTTTGCATTTTTTAGGTAATAAAGTTATTTTATTATATAATTTGACAATTGTTGGGTCATTTTTTGCAGTCATTTTCCATCATTTTTAGATCATTTATTCATATTTTTTTAGGTCATTTTTTAAGGTTCTTTAGGTCATCAACTTCCGAGCCCTATTCATTACCTATACATTCGTATTTTTTTATCAAAATAAATATTGACATTTTTGAAACAAAATAGAAATGTTCTATTATACTACCTATATATTATGACAGTTTAGTTATTATCTTAAGGCTATAATACTATTAACTATTAAGGCTATATTGGCATATTGCCTATATAAATATGTTTGCTCTGATATCTGACTATCTGTACAAATTCCATATAATTGTAATTTGTAACTGATTGATAAGACTTATAAGTTAATTATATAATTTCACTTTATTGTACGAAGTACAAATACAAAATACAAAATATAAATGAAAAATTAATGATGTAGAAAATTATGTAAAAATGGAAATAATGTAAAAAAAATATTAAATTATTATAGTTTATTAGAAATCTTTTGCTTCATATTGGTTGAAAGGTTTTTTATATCTGGTTTATATGATGTTGATTGCAAGGCAATACATGCTGCCGAATCTTCCTCCGTTAATCTGTTCCTAGCCTTTGAATGTGTATGGTTTAATACCGAAAAGAGACTTTCGCAAGCATATGTTGAAGAAAAAATTGTTAACAATGAAATTGCCAATTTTTTGACAGAAGCAAAATTTTCTGGAATATTATTCCATACTTCTAATATTATGTTGTCAACACCGCAATCTGTTTCTTCGTTATGTACTCGATGACGTTCCAATTCTTCGATACGCTCTCGCATATTCACAAATTTGTTTGTCCAAATTGGATTAGTTTGCAAATCGTTTAACTGCATTTCTAAATTTTACTAAATACTATTAAATAAAAACAAAAATGTAAGATAACAATACGTCGTTGTGAAATATGTATTATTAATATAAATATATATGGACAAATGAAAGTTTTTCGAGTGCCATCGAAAATCTCACACGTGCCAAGCCACTTATTTGCTATCCCTGACCTATTCACATACAAAAAAATTCTGAATATTTTTGACGTATAATATACGTTGTCCAATACCTTCTCTACTATCGACGACTTATCTATAAAATATAGTATTAACTATTAATAATTATATATTTATATGTCGTATAGATATTTTCCAATATTTTTACCCCTATCCTTGTGATAAATAATTAGTCTAAGATATTATATTATATATTATTGCACTGCACGAGACAGGCACGGATCGAGAGCAGATATCTAAGGGTGCTCCAACTTTTTTTTATCGTAAAAATACAATTTGGTACAATATACACTTTATTCTTGATTTATATAATGTACCACACTACCACATAACGAAAAATTTTATATTTTAGTAAAATCGCACGTGTGCTTGCAAACCTGTGTGGCTCTATGCCTCTATTATAAAAGCGGCGCGAGTAAAATCATTTTTTTGGAGGACTCGAAAACTCATAAA
Source organism: Metopolophium dirhodum (assembly GCF_019925205.1). NCBI lineage: Eukaryota > Metazoa > Arthropoda > Insecta > Hemiptera > Aphididae > Metopolophium > Metopolophium dirhodum. The sequence goes on from NC_083562.1 coordinate 17,859,668, forward strand.
TCATAAGTCATCAGTTGGTAGTTACTACCATAGGCGTGCGTACAGGAGGTGCCTGGGCACCCCCGGACCCTTCACCTAATTATTAATTAAGTGTAAATTAAATTAATGAAATTATTGACGAATTCAAAAATGTTGTTCCTTTTAAACGTCGATTATCATTATAAGATTGTACATCTATATATTGTTATGTTATATTTATTAGAATGAATAATAAAATAAAATAAATATTTTTAGTGCATTTGATATCTTTAAAACATTTGTCTGTATCTATAATTGTTTTCAAAATTATTGTGGGTCCTAATTTTTGGTGTGCACCCTCGGAATCAAAAGTCTGCGCACGCCTATGGTTACTACTAGTATTCATGACGAACAAACGAACCTAATATTGACCTGATTGCAGTGTTTCATAAATTTCAATACTGAATAAAAAATAATTTGAATCAAAAACGAAAAAAATCGCAGAAGTTGATGAAAATAATTAGTACAGGCTTTGTATCATGACTCGTAGTTGGTTAGGTTTGCCTTTATGCCTTTCTGCCGTTTGCCAGTATACTCAGTTGCAGTTGTCGTGTCGAACTTCATATTTTTTCCACCACCACGATAAAAATTCAAAAGGCGAGTGTCGGTAATCACAAGCCGGTATTATAAACTATTGTAATATTATGACTTGTATTTGGAACAAAATTAAAAACAATTTATAATGGATAATATTATAATTATTATTACCGTGGTATCACGAGGACGGTTTTCGATTTCAAGAGCACAATGGGAAACATGGCAATGGCTGGGCGAGTCATCGACGGGTCCGGTGCGGTGTAGATGAACGGCTGCGTGCCTTGCCGCCGATGGGCACGACGTGTGGCCGTCCGGTCGGCCGCCACAACGACCGTCGTCACCGGAAACGGGATGCCATCGTGTTCGGCACACGCCGCGGTTGTACCAGGAACGCATAAGGCGGCGGCGGCGTCGACGGCGTACCGTCAAAGTAACATCATTGCCGCCGCCGACGTTACAAAGCGCGGGCCGTTAACATCAACAATATTGTCTTCGGCCTGTAAAACGTGCCTGTACTGCCACAACAGTTTAATTTGGTTGGGCCGGAAATGTCACCGCGCAACGAATTCATGCGATATTTCGCGTCCGCGTACCAGGGTGATATGCGGCAGGACCACCGGCGGACGACGGACCGGTCACACGCGGGCGGCCGTCTGTCAGAATTTCCACAAAACGAGTCCACCGCGTACCAGGAGCCCACGACGCGCACCAAGACGTCCGACACGTCACGGCCGACCATGGACAATAAAATAATGAATAAGCTACATTATGAATAATAATAAAAAAACACCTATCACTCTAGATAATAATAAGTTATAATAATAAAATATTGTTCTGTTCCACAAAAAATACCGTGGCCCTATATTATGGTATTGAATGTTGGTATAAACCACGAACTAAGAAAATGCTAGGAGCCTAGCCAGCCTAGGCTATCTACATCCATGATATATACAGATTATTTAGTTTTGACTATTGAACATGATAAATAAAATAATTCTACGATGTTTATACTATAAGAAGATAATAATAATCGTAATTAAATATATAAGTATAAGTAATGGTAAATAATAATTAATAATAAGTGGTTGTAAACATAATAGAAGTTGGACGTTTTATCTGAGCAGACGAATAGTTAACTAAAAAGGTCGTGAGACCGTCTCCGTTTTAATCGGGTTGAGGTAGTTGTGCGTGTAAGCTTTAGTATATTGAACCTGTTGAACCGAGCATTGAGGTGTGAACATTTTTGGCTAGAATTTTGATATAATTTTTTTGAATTTTGGATTTTTCCCGATATTTCGGAGTATTAAAGTTATTCATAATAGTTAAATTATTTTCATTTTAGAAAGAAAATAAAATATTATTTTTACTATAGGTATCTGCAGCTACTCATATAATATACATACCTATAGATAATTACTAATTACTCTGCTCCCGTTTTTTTGGTTTGTTTTGTTTTTCGTGTTTCTTTTATTTAAAATAACTTTAATAAAGAATAATTACTTTGCAATAATATTATAAAGTATCTATAATATAATAAATTAATGTTGATCCAACTCAATTCCTACTAAGGTATGTGCTGACTGCTGAGTAATAAAAATAATTATGAATTCCCATAGCTCTACACCCATAAGTTAAAATTTTTGGGGGTGGGGGCTAACATTTTTTATTATCAATGTAAGTGGGGGTGGGGGGCTTCGATCCCACACAACTCAAAAACAAAATATTTTTTGGGGGCGGGCTAATGGGATATTTGGGTGGTTAAGCCTCCTTAGCGCCTCTGCGATTTGCGCCTATAATATAATACAATTTTTTATTTTAATTGCTTTGCTTTACACTCGTGTAATATGAAGTCTAGTACCGATATTATCTAAACATTAACAACCCTGTTGTGCTAATGTCTAGATAAGTCTAATACTCTAATGTACTATTAATTATTATGTTATATTATATGAGCCTCAAGTTGTTTACACGGGCCCGGGCATTACCACAAAACAGTCGGTATATTATGTTTTTTTGCGTAGAAAATTCGATTAGACATTCGTTTACAAAAGAGTTAATTTTTTTTACTGAAAACTAGTTTTGAATTTAAATAAACAGTATAGATCCCATAATACGAATTAAAATTGAATAACATTGACTGTTTATTATTATCACGTATTCACGTGATTAGATTTTGTAATTGAATTGCGTTTCATTAGTTACAAACAATGACTACTGTTTGATTGAACCATAAAACGAAATATCAAGGGATTATAAGTGATTATTTAAGTGTATGCATGATTTGTGTATTAATGATTATCTATGTCAGAAGAGGTTACAAGTTATATGTTGTATAATAATACACTATTAGCCATTAGGTACACTCAATACTCATACACGCATATAATATATGCCAAGAATACGATTTCGACCACTATCAATGTATATTGTAAGGTACTTAGTATTTTAATTCTAATTACCCAATGTTGGAATAAAATTCTAACCAGTTATTGAAATAGAAAATTTATTTTGACCCCCCCCCCCCCCCCCAACCAAAATAAAAAATATTTTTCCGCGACCTTATATTATTGTTCAGTATTTAAAAGGTAATTTTTTTAAAAATTTTTTTTTAGTCTTATGTACCTATATATTTGCCTTTGTGATAATAAATATAGGACATTCTTTTAAAACTTATATTACCTACCTATCTTATCTGTTTCATTAATAATTTAAAAAAATTATCTACGGTATTGTTATTAAACTCCTTGAATTTATAACACAGCGATAACACATTGATACACAGTTAGTTCATAAACGACGACATGACGTCTAGTCGTATCTATACGACGACACCATGAAAGCGGTGCTCGGACAATAATATTATATCTATACAAAACACAAATAATAATAAAATACAATATGAATAGAGTTAAATAAAAAGAGAAACTTTTTTTCCTGAATATCTGTTGTTCATTCTCAAAATAATTTATGTTATAAAAATAATATAAGTTAAACAAAAATATAGAATTTCAATTAGACTATTTCAAACTATCGAAAAAGTGAAAAAATAAAGCTGTTTAAGACGTCGATGAATCCATCATGATGATAACAGTATTTGATGTTTATGAATCATAGTATAAATATATAATATAATAGAAGAAAATATTACCTAAAATGATTATATTACCTAAAATAGGGCTGGTGGTATTTCAAATTTTGATACTGGTATCCGGTATTTGTTTACTACCTATCTGTATCTACGGTATATTACTGGTTGTACGGTATTTTCGGTAATTATCGAAAATACCGTACCTTGGCAATTACCAAAAATACCTTAACCCTTGGCAAATTTATTAGTTTCCAAGTTTTCAAGGGTAGGACAGGGCTATTATATTATGTCATTAGGATTATATAAAAATAATAAAAATTAATATTAATAAATGTAGGTTAGCGGTATTTTCGGTAACAACAGTAATTACCGATTCATGGTATACCGGTATTCTGGAATACAAAAAATACCGGATATCGGTATTTTTTAAAAACTGGTAATTACTGGTACCGAAAATACCGAAAAATATCACCAGCCCTAATCTGAACTGAGAAAAAAAAGCAATACTAAAATTTTTTTTCTATTATGTATGGACGAGAATAAATTTGATAAAGGATTACCTAGGTGTCTAACCGATTAAAATAAGCGTTCGGTGACCATATAATTTATAATAGTCGGACGCGGTACTAAATAATATTAACTAATAAGTATATTATAGTTGTGCCGTGGAGGACATAGACGGACCAAGCAAGGACGCAGTTCACCGTTTTTAAATTCAATTTTGTTTGTATATTTTATGTTTTCAATAGACCATATAATGCGTACGAAGCAACATATTATATAGGAACGGTTGATTATGATCGTTTCGGGACTCGGGAGTATAATAATACAATATGAGTTATTATATTCATATTTCATAATAAGATATAATATATTTTTCAGATATTTTATTTTTGGTTATCTGTTATTATGTATAGATGTAGAGTCATATATTTTATTAATGTTAATAATAATAATTTAAAAAAGGTTGGATAGTGGGTGTCGCTCTGCTGTACACTAGGTTACAAGTGGGTCACTGTAATGGATGGTTATACATTTGAATTCAATGATATAATATCATTGTATATGAAAACGATTCTGAGCGACATAGCGAATTCCAGCATTAAATAATATTGAGAAAATCGACATCTCTAAAGTACCATCTTGATCCAATTTGCTAAAATATAACGTACTAAATTTTGAAATCAAAGCACTCCTTCTGGAATAAATTTTGTATGCAGGATAAAAAAGATGGGTAAGTGGATGTCACTCTGCTGTACAGTAGGTTACAAGTGGGTCACTGTAATGGATGGTGTTAAATTTGAATTCAATGATATAATATCATTGTATAAGAAAAACGATTCTGAGCGAAAATTGTCAGTCAGCCTATGATATTACCAAGTATATTTGATGATATTATTGTGAATAAAGTAATTTATATATTATAACCTATTTACGTGGAGCCTTGTTTTCAATATTCAATCCTTAGCTATAAAAGTTGAACATTAATTTATAAATTTTTAACTATAAAATAATTATTAAATTATAAATTTGATAAATTTTGTCAACATTTGAACTTTAAATGCTTATAAAAAAAAATTGTGCCTATGTATTTTTCAAGTGCTATTAGAACGATATATCAGGAGCCTTATATTAAATTTTCACGCTTTTTTACCCAACAAATAAAATTTTTATTGATATTTAAAGAAAAAAAACTAAAAAAATTAAAAAGTGACAATGTCTGTAAACAGCTCAAAAAGAGTCAAATTATTTTCAAAATTTTATCGTGTATAGAAAATACTAATACAAACATTCAGTGAAATTTTCAAGTACCTACAGTCATACGTTTTTTAATTACAACAAAATAAGAAAATCGTTACATAAGATATCGAGTGAATATCAAATGTTGTAAAAATATGAATTTCAAACGCTCATAAAAATTTAATTTGACTTTCTTGTAGACATTTTTTTTTTGATAAAGGTAGAAAATCTTATGGATAATCTTGTATTACATTTTAAAATCTTAGATTTAAAAAGGAAAATTTTTATGAATTCTCAACTCAAAATAATTTGCTAATTTTTGTGAACTTTCCGTATTTTGCCAAAATTTGAACTTTAAATGCTTATAAATAAAAACTGTGACTAAGGATTTAAAATTTTATTCATCTGCCTTTGAAACAATAACCTAGGAGCCTTCTATTAAATTTTTAAGCGTTTTTAACCAACAAATAAAATTTTATTGATATTTATAGAAAAAAAAACTTATAAAAATGGAAACTGAAAATGTCCGTTAACAGCTCAAAATTAGTCAAAATATTTGGAAAATGTTATGGTTTATATAAAATGCTATTATAAACATTCAGTCAAAATTGCATGTACCTACGGTCATTTGTTTTAGAGTTACACCAAAAACCAAAATCGATTTTCTCAAAAACAGATTTTGCGTAAAAATTCCCGTTTTTCCTTAATTTTTCTTTTGTTTTTCACGTCGCTTTTGAAAACTACTGGGATATTTTTACCTTTGACCCCCCAAAGTACCAACTAGATTCACTTTCCTATCAGAAAAGTTACTATTGAGGAAAGTCCAAGCATTTTTACTGTCTGAAAAGGTGATAACAGACACAAATAAAAAATTAAAAAAATTAAAAAAACAAAAAAAAACACATATCATTGTAAAATCAATACATTCATCGCTTCGCTCAGAATCTAAAATTGAAAACTGAAAATGTTCGTAAACAGTTCACAACACATGAATATTTTTTTTAAATTTTATCATGTGTAGAAAATGCTAAGAATAAACAATAGTTTATGTATGTACGGTAATTTGTTTTAGAGTTACACCAAAAACCAAAATCGATTTTGTATAATATTATTATGCAAACTTATCAGAAAAGTTACTATTGAAGAAAGTCCAAGCATTTTTACTGTCCTAAAAGGTGATGACACAAAAAAAATATATAAATCTAAAATTAATATTTCCTATCATTATTTGAATATGATTTTTTGAATACCTGATATTCAAACAGATGTACCACATCACCTTCACATAAAGTAGGCACTCTTAGAGTTGTCAATTAATTTTGACGATAACAATTTTATTTATTCATGGTTTTTTGCCGATAGCTGAGTCTGCATTCGGTCAAAAAGCCATTATTGTTTTTTAAATTACTATTATCTGTTAAGCCTATTGCCTTACTCATTAAATTAAAGCAAAACTACCTTTTAAGAAAGTACGAAATTATTGATTTGATTTTAATAAAAAGTTTGGTTGATTGTTTTTATTGGTAAAACTATTATTTATTTATTTTTTGTAAAAAATGTACAATATAATTTAGCTTTTATAGTTTTATCTTTTATTTTAAAATTATTTGCCAGAGTATATTTTTAAAAATCATAAAGTTAACAAACCTGTTTGTGAATAAAACTTTTTTTGAACCTACTATAGTTATTTAAATGTTTAGTTTATTATTGAAATAATATATTTTTATCTTACCTAAACAGTTATGAAAAAGTATTAGAAAATCAATAGTTCTACTATGTATATAGCTAATTATTTTGAATTAGTTTTTATGTCATTATAACTTTTTTTAATAGTTATTATTATTTATTAGATCATAACTCATAAACTTTCTAATGATTATTTAGTTCCACCAGTCATACTATTAGATATGAATATTTAAGTATAAATGTTTTAAAATATACCTCGTTTCTGAGAATTCAAGGTTTGTTTATAATAGTATAATCTTACATTTTAGTCATCAGTTTATGCCCAGAAATAAGCCCTAATAGCTAATTAACTACATTATTGGCTCATCTGAATATTGTATTTCACTATGGCCCAAGGAGTCTATGAGCTATGTACCTAAGTGGCTAAAATGTTAAACCTCCAAACGTCACGATTTATACTTTATTATTACATACGCATATTTATAAAAATATTATATTGTTTTGATTTATTATAAAAAACAGTATAATAAACATATTATAACTAAGAAAATCTTAATGTAATAATTTAAAGTATGTAACAGTACATAATATAGATGGCTATATAAAAAAGTATTGAAAATACAATATTTAAGATTGATCCTCAAGATAATAAAGACATACAAATACACAACAATATAGAATAATTAAAAACCTATTAAAATTAAAAATATTATATAATAGTAAGTTTTTTTTTCAAAATTAGTACATTTCATCAATCATACGGTTGTTCATAAGTTGTTCATACTATATGAACTAAAAAATAGGTATCGAAAACATATTGACACAACATTTTTAATAAGCATTTAAAGTTAGAATTTTGGTGAAATTCGTCAAAATCAAGAAAATCACGAAAATTTTCTAACTATTTTTCAGTTAAAAGTTCATAAAATTTAAATTTTGCTCATAAGTTGTTATGACTGGAATTTAAAAATAATGTTGAGCTTAATTCCTCAAATATTTCTTATGAGCGTCTGAAGTTTTTATTTTGACGAAATTTGATATATTCAAGCGTAAAATAAGAATTTTTAATTTAACGAATAGTATTTGTGGGTACTTGAAACTTTTAACGTATATTATATTATATACACAATGATATTTTCAAATGCAATGGTTATATGGCAAAATGTAATTCAATCTATCATATTCTTATTTAATAGCAATATTATAAATATATCATAAAATATACGTCTTAGTTATATGGGCTGACTTCTATCAAAATGGTTTTTTGTATGCAATGGTTTATTATTGAATTCAAATTCAACACATACATCAGAGTGACTTATTCAATGACGAGGCATACTCAATACCTACTGTACAGCAGAGTGGATTTAGTTTATATTATTATAATCTATTATTACCAACTTTTCCACTATTTAGTTTATGATATTCACAATATAATAAATTATGTAAATATATTAGTTATTTTAATATATTAGTTTATTGTTTACAATTTTAATAACATGTAAATTTCTAGACTTAAATGTTTTAATATTTATCTCAACGTTTTTAATAGAAAACCAACCCAAAAACTTTTAATTATTTAACTCACACAATATTTTATAGGTACAAATTGGTTTATATATTTTCAAGTAAATATCACCAAACATTGGATGAACATAAAAACAATTTCCGGATTTCTACTGAATGACGAACACATTAAAAATGATTTGTTTTTCTCCGTAGTATGAAATATATGATTTTCACAATCACCGTTATACTGCATTTTACTGCACAACAATATATATATATAAGTACTGAAACCTATAGGTTTATGTATAGGATTGTGATTATGATTAAAAAATTATTATTTTATTTTATTCTCAGTTTCATAGTATACGGTTATTATATAGAACCGTGGAATGTATACAAGTGTAAGGGTTAATATTTAATATTTTCCACTGTAAAAATATTGACACCAAACAAATTGAAGATCATTTATAATGATTATTTATTTCAAACAATAAATCGAAAAATTGAAGGTATATTAAAATTAATATAATATGTTATGGTAGATAATTTAAAGTCTATGATTTTTTTTCATCAATCTAATAACTAGTTTACGGTCAAATTAATTAATTTTAAATGAACCCATGTTACAGAAAATTTTGCGTCATATTTTAAGACACAATGCAAACCAATTTTTTCCAAAAAAATGTTTTAATATACATACGATTCACTATTCATACAAAATAAACAATGTACCTATATAAGTCAAAAGTAATAAGTAACATATAATATAAATTTTGTAAATCATAACCACGTGTAGATTATAAAATTAACCTATTTTAAAAGATTCTATTGGGTAGGTAAAATGTATTACAATTTTTTCTTTTAATCTAGCTAATATATTTTTAAATATTAATTAATATTATAATATTAAGAATAATATAGTTTCTTTTTTTTACGATATTAAACTCTAAACTAAATACTAAAGTATGTAATTTTTGAATCCGATAACTAGGAAATCTTAATTATTTTGAATATCTAGGTTTGGATCATCAATGGATATAAATATAGATTGAGACAATTAATGAGGCAGGGAATAAAAAAGTATCCGTCGGTAACCACAGACATTTACCAAGTAAATTATGACTGCTGGCTGCAGCAGACGAGGTACAGCAGATAACAATACGAATGTTTGTAAAATGTATATTATAGTACTGATTAGGTATCGTTTATCTAAGATTTTACTATGGGTAGAAATTTAAACGTAGAAAAAAATTATAGTTGGTAGTGTTGGTACTGGCAGAATGATTTTACTCGTAATAATTAATAGTTATGTATTATAGCTAACTATAGTAAGTTATTCCTATTAAGACATTAATAATATATCTTAATGTTCATGAAACTAAATTGAATTCCATGCATCGTATACTATAAAATATATACGTATTTTTAATGTATTGAGTAAAAAATATGATACCTATATTAATATATTATATAAATTATTTTAAATGTACCTATTCTAAATATATGAATGTAGTATCAAACCAGGAGATCTGAAAAATATGTTAATTATAGTCAATAGTTTAAGTAGAACTATAGTATTTTATTTGGTTTGTTTATTAATATAGGTGGGTACACGTATAAGCATACCTATAATATTTTATAATTCATCATATTTTTTCGATAGTTATACTCTTTTTATCGGTTGAACCAACATCATTCAACGAAGGTAGACAATAGATATTTTTCTTTCTTTTTTTACTTGTCATGGTTTTAATTGTTTTCACTTGCAACTAACGAACCGGACGATAATCTTATAACCACATGCCAACCAGTAGTTCCGGAGGCTCGAATTTTCCACATTGGTCAATGTTTACTTATTTTTTTTTTATCTCACAGTTTTTTATTTCCCTTCGTTCGACTCCGGAGAAAGGTTTTCCCGGACGACCAGTCCGAGTAAAAGTGATTTAGTATCGTGACGACGCTCCTGACATGCCGACATAACATGCTTCTGATACGTCTTGTGTTGTGCGTAATAATATGTCCCGCCGCTTTATCGTCAAACGTGCACTCGATACTTCCCGAAAGTGATGATACCAAAATTAACGATGGAGACGAGTACCGTGTCCGAAACTATGTTTCCGATCACGAGATTCCAAGGAATGTGCCTACGAGGGTTAAGATCGTCGGTGACTTGGGGACACCACCTCCTAGTGTCAAATTGGATTTTGTACCCAAACAGACGTACGTGCAGGTTCGAAGATATGATGCTATCAAGCGGCTTCCGCAGGAGGCCGCAATGGAAGAAGCTGCAACTTCTGAAGAAGTAGCAAATGCACCTAGACTTAGAGAAGTTGTAACTCACAAGAAGACGCAAGAGGTCAGTTAAACATAGAATACATTGTTTTGTCATTTATAATATGTTTCTCATTGAGATTTAGGTTGATAAAGTAGGAAGGTTAAAATATAAATGTGTAGGATATGAGTATAATAAAAATCTATTTTATTTATTGTTTCTCTCAACTGTATCTATAATGTAGGAAACTACCTAAAGCTTCAGAATTATCTAAACATTCTGAACCGTTAATCACTAATATATATAAATTAAATTACTTACAATGTTTTTCCTAAAATTAAGAAAAGTGCAACCATTATGTAATACCTAAACACAAATTGATTTTTACTGTAAATTGAGTATATATAGCTTGGATTACTACCCATTTCATAAATGTAATATTTATCATGGTTAAATGTATGTGCCCATACAGCATAAAAATATTTCCCAACTATGGTAAAAATATTTTCAGGAAAATAATATAGTTGTCAAAATATTTTAAAAAGTTGTGTAAATAATTAGGAAATATTATAGTTATATTCTTTGGCCCAAATGTTCATATATTTGAAAATATTTTATAAAAAACATTTACAAAATATTTTAATCATATATTTTCAAAAAACATTTATAAACTTTATAAAAATATTAAGTCAACATTTTCATGCATATACTACAATATTTTTTTATCATAAGAAGAAAATATTTATAAAATATTGTTAGTCAAATATTCATTATTCAACCACTTTGAGACATTCACAAAATATTATCATTTCCCAAATGCTGTGTGGGTGGTTTTGTATACAATAATATAAGTATATGAGATAGACAAGAATAATAATTAATATCAGTGCATCGGTGCACATTTTAAATATCTATAAATTATAATATAAATAATATGGGTAATTTTCTTGAACCATGAAATTCGTTCTGAATTTTACAAAACGTCTTAAAACAAAATATTCATAAAAAAAATGGTTTAGCAGGTACAATTTTCTATTCAGTTATGTATTAAATATAAATGTAGTTAAATGTTGTATCTTGAAAAAATAAATATTCGAATAAAGAAAATTTAAAGTTTACACAATTTGGTAAAAAGCGTTATAAATGATATTATTTTCTAAATAGTTTCTAAATAAAAATATTTTCTGATCTGTAATAACTCATAAAATAATTATTTATAGTTATTGTATCAATGTATAATAATTGATAACTATATAGGTACAGGGTTAGCACATACCTAGTATATCAACAGTTAGGTGGAGTCTAATTAAAATGTATAGTGTTATGAATTTAAAAAAATGCAAAATAAAATGTTCACAGAATTTTAACTTATGAGGGAAATATAAATATTTTAATTGATCATTATTTCGTGTCAACGAGTCAAGGCCTATTAGCATTTCATAAATGTACATTATTGTAATTGTTATAATATAGTTAATCAGTATATTATAACATTATACCCAGATATCGGTGAAAAAGTGAAATCAAAACCGCAAAATTATAAAAAGTGAAATAAAAATATCAAAAATCCTATAATATTTTAAAAAGGTTTACAAAAAAAAAAAATTAGGAGTCGGCCTGTTAATGACAGGTATAAAAAGGTCAGTAAATAAAGCTTAGGTCCGATTTTTAAAGTGGTATACATTTATACGTAAACTGGACACCGATTTTTATAATTAGGCATACAATTTTTAATTTGTTGAGAATCATTTAGCCTTAAGTTCCAAACGTCTTTCATTATCCTCCAAAAACGGAAAACAGAAATCATATTTATTGTATTAATATTATAAATGTATAAATATAAATAGCGCAACATAAATTACTACTGGTCTTAATATCTTTTATTTTTAAGGAACATAAATTTTTAAAATGAAAATAATTATATACTTATGTAATACATTAATAGGTACTATTCCTCGTCCTCCAGTATTAATGGTTTTTAAATGATTGATTATTACTTTTTCAATGATAATGTTCATTATATTTTCCGGTCCAACGTACAATAATTGAAGAGATTTTAGTTTTTCTTTTAACATTGTATTTTTAAGGATTGTCTCTACAATAGTTAACTTAGATTGACTGTCTCACAGCTACAACTATAGTGACATGTATAGTAACAAATATAAATTACTTTAAGAGGATGTTACATAGATATTTGTTGTCTCCGTTTTACAAGTGCGTAACATATCAAATTTACGTTCAGCAGATCTCGTTTGATTCTTTAGTTTAAAAATTAGAGTGAATCGACCTATTAAGAAAACTGATGGTAAGAACAGTACCTGTAATAGTACGTAGATTTTTTACGATAATTTAATTTTTAAGTGAGTTATAAGCATTTTAAATATATTATGTACGCAAAAGTTATTAAAACACTGAATTATCGTTAAAAACCCACATACGAACACAGATAATGTTGTTACCATCAAATTTCATAAGGGGTTAATTCACTCTAGTTTTTAAACTAACGAAGCTAAACGTGATCTTCTGAGCGTAGATTGGCTATGTTACGCACTTGTAAGACGAGGACAACTAATACCTGTGTAGAGTCCTGTTAAGGCTTAAAGATATAGATCACAATTTTAACTTACTAAAATTATACAATATGTTTATTTTTAGTTTTTTAGGAATTATCAATAAAAGTAAAAACAAAAATAATTTTTGGTACCATAATGTTATAATAAAATTGGGATCATACAATATAATGTTGATTAGTAAAGTATTATAAAATGCAGAATCATGTTTAAAATTTGAATACAATTATTCTCTAGTACAAACTAATTTAAGCATTATGTTATATTTATAGTGTTGATGTTTTCTAATCATAAACTACAACATTTTTGAAATGAAAAATATTTAGTTATACTTCTTAAAATGCCTAATATTTCCAAGAGTTTTTTAGTATAATACAATATATTGCAATTATATTTATAAAAACAAAGTAGTTTGCAGATTGACACAGATGATTTATTAAGTAAACTAGTAAATAATTATTGTTTTAAACAGAGTATAATAATAAATGCAATTGAAATTTTCATTAAAATTATATATAGGTCATTTTTTTATTTATTATTTAAATTAAAATTAACTATATCGTATTATTGTTATAGCAATAAACAAAATAATGCTAATGCTGTAAATTTGATCAATAATATCAATTATTGTTAAATTTAAAACTATTTAAAAAAAAAATTAATTTTATAGTAGAGAGTTATTTATTATAAAAATTATATTATAACGTTACACATGTCATAATACATGTACTTACTTTTTGTAGTCGTATATGACAACGGTTTCGAAAACCACGTAATTATGAGTTAAAACCACATCACACTCGATTTCACGACTGTTTCATATTGTTTCCTGATAATTGAAGTCAAGGCCTCCCGTATTGTGTATCGAAATATAGACTATTTTTCATCGAATTCTATGTAATATCATCCATAGATCTCTCTTGTAGTTTCTAAAATTCTAAACGATTTATTCATATTATATTGGTAAGACCTTTTTATTTTTTAAAACAATAGGTAGGTATATAAAATGCACACATGGTATTTTATAGCAGTTTAGTCTATATATAAGAGTTTGGTATTTTATTTGTTTATAGTGCTGTACAAGTACAAAGTATGTATGTTTTAAAAATACAATCCTGTGTGAAAAATCAGTGGACAATGGCGTATCCTATTGACATAAATGAAAACAGCGTTAATATCAGTCACTTATTATTATTCACGTAAACAATAGGGGGGAAATCAATAGATTTTGTAAATTCCACACGCATTGAACGCTATTTATAAAATTTAAATATAATAGAAAGCCATTGTTATAATTATTAATGTTTTTAATTCTTAGGTGTACGAGGAACAAGGTTATGAAGATGCCGGATATGACCATGGTGGTTCAAAAAAATTAAAAATTGAAGAAGAAGTAAAGGATAATCAAAGCATAGAGGTCTTCAGACCTAAAAATAGTTCTTCACAAAATGTAGAAGAAACTAAAGACCATGTAGCAACAGTTGCACCATCAGGTCGGGGAACTTGGAGTCGGCACAAAACAACTACAGGTAAAAAAACTAGATACGAAGATGATGGTGATAAAAGAAAAGTCATTATTAATGATAGCAGCCCTATTAGTGAAAAATCGTCTGGAAATTATTCAAAGTTTGATGGTGGAAAAATAATTGTTGTGCAAAATCTAACAGAATCTGAAAAAAAAGATTTTAAAAATGAAGGTGCGGAGTCTAGACGAGTTCCCAGTTTTAGTAAAACTAGAGATAACGTAGAACCAACAACTTATAGGCCAATTATGAGACACGATAGTACTCGAAATACGGTAAAACAAAATAAAAATGATCATATGAACAGGACCAGAAGTAGGCCCAGAAAACGTCAAGAAGCTGACGTACAAAAGTCTCAAACAGATGTGATAGGAAGTTATGATAATTCTCCTTGGATACCAATTTCACCACCAACGGATTATAAAAGAAATAATAATGTAAATAAAAGACCAGTGAAATCGAAAATGAATTCAGAATTACACGAATTAAATGGCCATGCTACGAAGTATGGGTATTCAATAAATCACGATACCCCATACCAGTATATATTTCCAACTGATGTATTGTCACCAGGGTCATCAAACAAACCAGATAGAAAGTTAAGGCCTAAGTTGGAAAACTTAGATGTTACTGTGGGAAAACCACAAGTGTTATCATATTCAAATTATGAATTTATTCCTCAAACAAATTATGATGGTAGTGCCATAAATCCAAAACATAAAAAAATAAAGAAGTCTTCAGGAGAAAATTTATCTTTTGATTCTATTAATTTACCTACGAGTAATTTTAAAACTGGTGTTCCTCATATTAACAAACAAAACGGAAGATCTACAAATCAAAGACAAAAAAATAAAACAGTTCAAAGTGGATCTTTGGAACATTTCAATACAAACATTAAGTCTGAACCTCACCAAGAGAAAAAAAAGATAAATCATAGAGACATTGAAACAGAATTAGGGAATCGTGGACATTCGGGCTCACGGTACACAAGTACTTTTGTGAAAGATTTAAACCCTCCTAAAACGTACGATGCACCATTTATAACAAGACTTAAAAAAAATAATTTTGATTCCAGAGGAGATCCAACTATACGCGTTTATCCAAAATATGAGTTTTATCCAAATTATCAAAATGAGCAACATCCTGTAAACGATGAAACTCATCATGGACAAAGACCATTAAATAATGTTAACAAAGTACACGCAAATATTGAATCAAATGTAAATCCACCGCATAACATAAGACACGACAGTTCACGTCTTTCTGAATACTCAAAGTTTAATAATATACCAAAGAACGTTTATAAACAATCAGATGATACTTCTGAAACCTGGGAAAATTATCCAAAAATTAGAGGCCAAACTCCTCAATTATCAGAAGACGATTATTCAAAATTCAATAAAGGAGATGGTTATCCAAAATTTGATTCGAATAACAGATTTGAAGGATCTGGTACTAAATCATCATCTATATACAGATTAATTCCATATGAAAAGTCAGTAAAAATGAACAATCCTTATTCGTATGTATATCACGATGATCATTATCCATCCGGAAGCCGATACAGCGGAGTTAAAGTTGAATTAACGACACAAAGCCCTAAATCGAGTGACAGAAATGTATATTGGAATAGCAGACATCCTCATTTACCTAAAGACTCAATAAAAAATACCGAAGAACTTAAAGGTCGAGATAAATCTGAGTATGAAAACACTCGTCATGTTGAAAATTTAACTTTGGCGCATTTTTCCGGGCTTCATAAATCTGGTTCTTATCGACCACTTCCAATACAATATAATGAACGTGTGAATAATTTGGCAAAACTTCTTAACGATAATTATCCAAGGAGAACACGTAGAGATTTAGAGGTAATAAATATCGCTTCAAGTGGTACTACAACTGAAATTCCAGTCGATACCGTCGTATATCCTCATTACAAAAATGCTCCAAAGCAATCGGCATTGAGGTATGCTACTAATCCGATTTTGACACCACGCAAAACAGCTGGTGGTATGGAGTTTTACGCTTCTACAGACAATGTTCGGTGTACTGATATGTCAGCACCCACTGATATTGTACCTGAAAGAACTGAAGATGGTAAATGGAATGGCGAGCCTTCTAATGATAATCCTAGAGTAGACGCTCTTGGTGATAAAATCGGATGCTTTAAAACAAAATATTTTGGTAGTGATCCTTTAGATAATCCTATCTTTAAAGAAAAAGATGTTGGATTCCCGGATGTATTATTCTCTGTGAAGAAACCTCCAGAAAAGGAAGAAGGTGGTATTCAACCAGGCAAGCCACACGTAGACTGGAATTTTGCAGATGAATTAATTTCTGATCATTGGTTTCCTGATAAGGATGTACGAAATCGAAGGTAACTTTCAAATCATAAAAGCGATAATTTTTAACTTAAAATTGTTAATTCAAAATTTTAATTAATTTTTTCACAGATCAGATAATAAAAGTTTACCAATTAATCATAAAATTCAAGGTATGGAATCAATTATACCGGAACCAGTTATTTTAACATTTCCAACAAAAGAATCAAAAGTTGTCTATAACAATGATACGAAAATAGTATCAGAAGATAGTGATTCTGACGTTTCTTCAAATGATGAACATGTCTTACAATACTCGGTTCAACACCCTATTCCAAAACCAGAATCTTATATGAGAAATAACCATTTAATTGATAATAAAATTGAAGGCCTTCTTCCACCACCACAAATAACAAAAAAGTTTAAAAAACTACAAAAAATTAAAAAACCCATGGTAAAAAAAGTGTTGAAAAAAGTAAAAGTGGCTGACGAATCAAATGATGCTGATTTGCTTGATGTCCTTAGTCCTATTACTTCTTTTTTTACTGACGAAGATGACGTCCTGGTTTCACCGATTGTTCACAATTTTTTTAATATTAAAATGACACCCTCTGCGAAACTTAAAACCACAACAATGGTGGACAAAAACAATGGTGAAACAGTAAAAAAATTTCAAATGCAAAATTATAGAAGAACTAAAAGAAATATGAAAGGTGTAGATTTACAAAAACCAAAACAGAGAAAATTAAATATTTATAACAATACCAATGTAAGTGTATCCTCACCTACTGCTAGTGTAAGAATGTATTCTCCACAAAACAGTTCTTGGTTTCGAGAAAAAAGAGACCATGTTTCAGTCAATGTAGATGTAAGAAGAAAAGAGCCACGGTATTATTATCATACTGAACGGCCACGAGTTAGAGTAAAAAGGGTAGTGCACAATCCTCCATTTTATAGTAGAAGTGGTCAGGTATTTAGCAGCAAATATTTGGTGTCAGATCAGGAAAATTCTGAAACTCTACCAGAGGAAATAAACGTGGCATTTTCTACTACACCTAGATATGAATCAACGCCAAAGTTCATACCTGCAATAGCATTTGGAGACAGCAAAACTAAAATTATTAATTACAACGACAGTGTAGCTAATAGTACAAACGACATAGAACGCCCACAATTCGATAAAAAAGGTTCATTGATATATGTTATTAATCCAGATACTGGAGTTGGGAAATGGATGCAAGTGATAAAAGTGAAAAATGAAGAAGACACCAAATCTGCATTAACAAATGGTCCTGTTTATTTAGAAAAAAAAATTAAGGATGGTATTGCCGAAGAATCTATTGGAAAATTTGGATTTAAAGGGTCTACTAAAGATTTGTTCAGAAACGTATTAGGCCCAACTATAGATCATAGATTTAAAATAAGACTTCCAAATAAAGAATCAATAAAGGAAGATGTTAAGGAACCACCAAAAAGAGCCGTTTGTCCAAAAATAATACGACAAAAAAAAAAAGAGGTTTGTATAGTACAAAATGTTTTTTTTTTTAATGTGTAATGTTAATATTTATATTTAAATTCTTTAGATAAGACGAAGAACTACAACGACAACTACGACAACTACAGAAATACCTGTGGAGGAAGAAGTTGATGAGAGGCCTGAAGAACAAAGTGGAGAAGACGAAAACACTGTACCTCCTCAAGAAGAAGATGAAGAAGAAGGCGGAGGAGAAGGTGGAAGAGGAGGAGGAGAAAATGAAGAAGAACCACCTGTTGAGCGTCCTCAGTATCAACAAGAAAGTGAAGAAAACTCTGATAATGCAGAAGGTCAAGATGAAGATCAAGATGTTCACGAGTCCAAACAAAAAAAACCACATGCCATGGTTAAAAAACCAGAATTTAATGGGTATTTTTTTGGCTCAAGAGATAAAAATAAGAAAACAATGTAGTTTTAAGTAATTTTCATAACTTTTTAGTATTTACATTAATTTTATAATTTATTTTGTGAATATGTTAGTTATGTTATATTTAGATTATTTTTATTGTAATATTTATGTTTTCATAACAATTGTAAATAAAATTAATTTTAAATCCAACCAAATATTTAACAAAATGTTGGTTATTTTAGATTAACCTTTTTTTCTAATAGGTGGGTACCTATAAAACCATGAATAAAGAATCTGTTATAATATTTAATAAAAATCATTTTAAAAATGTTTTGTAGACCTATCTATTTGACATGATATAATTTGTCAACTCTTTCTCTATATTTTTCATGGGTTATTGAAATATATAATATTATATAATATATTTGATTGAAAAATTGTGTTCTGATTTAGAAAATCATATCAAAGTTTAGTTATTAATGTTTTACTTCCATCATCATAACTCATAAGGCATATTGTGTATAATAATTATTAAGTAAGTCTTAAATTCAACCACTCAGAGCTTTCATACTTTGGACTCACTACGAGGAAGGAATATAGTTACTTACTTCTAGTACGCGCACAAGTAAGTGATCATTAAAATATATATCAAAGGTATAAAGATTTGACTTAAAAACACAAAACCATAATATTTTAAAAATATAAAGGTTTCAATTAATATTAAATAGGTATACATATATCAAATTACATAAATAATTTTTACCAAATCTCAGATATTATATAATAGTACTATAGTATGTTACATAGTATGCTGTAAGTACTATATTATACATTATAATATAGGCTTTAATAAAATGTAATACAAATGAGGTACATCATAACCAAGTACCTACATCAAGTATTCATTTCTGCGTTGATGTATATATCGACGTCAGTTGGGACGTTACAAAAACATGCATCTTCCATTCATTCTCTATAAATGTGTTTTATTAAAAGTGCTTAACTATATCATCCTAGTGACCTAGTTAATAGCGGTGGATTGGCCAAACATTTTGGCCCGGGAAATTACCGTGTGACAGGCCCACCCAAGCACCTAATATTATATTATAATAATTAATAATAATTTTCCATAAAAACATATTTTTTTTAGGAATTCTCTTATTTATAATTTAATATAATATACGTTTAACATGTGAGTATGTAACTTTTGTTGATGATAACCCACATTATCAACTATATTCACTTTCCTAGCAGAAAAGAGTTTAAAATAGAAAATCAAAACATTGTTAATGTCTCAAAAAGTGTCGGTGATCACAAATTTTTTTTAAAAGAAACACATCATTATAAAATCAATACATTCATTGTTCCGCTCAGAATATAAAATATTAAAAACAATTTTCTAAAATTATTTTCTAATATTTTATTCTACGTTTGTATAATGAAGACAACATAAAATGCGGCTGTAACGTGCTGCTCTGAATAATTGTTTATTAATAACACAGAGCCACAGTGTAGTATTATATTTTATTAACCTATAACAATAGGTCTGATAGGTGCACATAATATCAATTAATAGTTATATAATTATGTTATTGAGCCCGTAATATACCAGTACTCAGCCTACGCTTGGGACAACTTTAAGATACACTGGTTGGCTCTTGGTTACTATTCATTAGGCACCAGTGGTAATGTAGTACTAGTTAGTATTAGTACTAATGCCAGAAATAGTTGTCCTGTATTAGTGTAGTATTAGTCACTAGATACAATTTTTGCCAATACTGTATACGTAAGGGCTAGACAACAACTGTTGGGTAGCCAATACAGGCGAATTTCTACGCCCTTTGTTGGTGTCGACGTAAGACATACATTTCCGATTAAAATAAAATATAAATTAACTCATCTACACTACTTAGTGCAGCCAAAATGGTGACACGAGTATACGACAACAAACAGCGCAGGCACGCAGTTAAATATTATCAAATAGTCCGCAGCTAAGTATTAGTTAATATATTATTATAATGTAATATTTCATTAATACCACTATACTAGCTGATAATTTTGCTTTATTGCAGTATTATCGTAAAATTATTTATTTATACCTACCTTAATAGTTAGGTATACTTAAGGTACTTATAAATACTTAAATTATTATTACAATATTGAAAGAATTGTAGTGTATAAAATATGTTTTAGTAGGTACCTAATGTTTTTCATTCAAAATGGTTATTAAAAAGTTTTTCATAACTAATAAGTAGGTAATAAGTAATAAGATAACTATGGATAAATATTAGGTGCCTGTATTATTTTGATTCAATACGTTGAATTTCTAGTGTTATTTTCAACTAAGTAACCTTTAAGTCATTGATAATATATTGTAGAATATATTACATTAATTATTGAATTAATTAATTTAAATGTTATAGATATAATTAATTTATAATGTTTTCAAACCGAATTATGAACATTTTAACTAAATAAATAGTGATTTTTTTGTAGTTATGACGTTTTGTATTTGAAAAAAACATTATATAACACTATTATAGGGTAAATAATAATCAAAACAATTGTTGGGTTGTACGAATTCTACCTATACTATAAGCAAAAATAAATATAATTGTATCGTAAACTCGTAAAATATGAACAAATCGTTCACCAGGTTCCATAGGTATAAATGTATTAAAAAGTCATCAACAATTCATTATTTTAGTTTATTTTATTTTTGAAGCAAAATATCTACTAATTGACCGAATAGCCTTGTCAGATTAATTAGGTATTTAACAGATTATACTATTATATAACATAAACACCAATTCGTGGTCAATCTGTCTACCTAGATTGTGTTTGTATAATATAGTTCGTAGTAGTTGTGGACGTTTTATCATCAACAAAAAATAATATTTTGATTATTGAGGTCTCTAAAGCTACATAGTATCATCATTAATTAAATATATTTAAATAATTTTTTTGATATAATTGATTATACAAATCGGTATATAATCATTGATATTAGGTACTTAGGTAGGTACTGAGATTTATTGTGAGTATAAAAATGTAGAATGTAGGTAATAAAATAGTATTATAGATCTCATTAAACTTACATAGCTGTTTTCCATCAGCCTTTTATATAATTAGTCTCAATGTTCAATCCAATTATTATTAATTAGGTACATATTGTAATTGTATACTACTGTACTGAATAGTGAATTATAATTTGCATGTGTGCATTGCGAGTCCGTTTCTAACACATGTTATTATAGTGTTATTACCTATACTTATTGTACGAAGAAATCACTGCATGAGGTCGAGGTAAACATTATTGTTGACAAAAAATGTATCTGAAGTTCTGAACCGACTGAACCTGAAGGTTTGGTACTTAGCTGTTAAATAACAATTTGTATGATAGAATAAGTAAATAAAACATTTTAGTTTACAAACAAAATATTACTAATTTATGTGAATCATTTAAGGTAATTCTCCTTTAACAATTTAATCTACATAGGTACAAATAACTAAATTAATCGATTTATTTATTGTTATTATTTGTTTATTATTTTATTCTTGATTATTATACCTAATATTATAGTAATATTCACAATCTTTTGTATAGATAGTAATAATAACAACATAAATGATAATATTATAATATAATAATTATAAGAATAGCTTATATAGGATGTTACCACTGTGTATCCTCACTAATCTCGCGATTCACGTTAACCTTATTTGTCATTTATCTCACATTTACTTATTGTACTTATTGTATAGATCGTAAATTTTCATAAAAAAAAGAAAAAAGGAATAGCTTATATCCTTTACGGCGTTGTCCGTGCTACAAATTAAATGTCTGCGAATTACCCCTTCTTAAACTTCGTTATACGTAAACTGCACATATTTTTAACTTGAGTTGTTTTGATCTAATATAAAATATAGGTCTAAAATTATATCTAATCATAATAACTTTTTATTTTTTTTAACCAATGCCAACGATATCAAATAAACAAAAACGCGATAGTCTTTCACGGGTTAACTAAATTCAACATTTATGTGTTGAAAAGTAAAAAGTAAGTAATACAAATTAGCCAATGACACTACAGATCTTGCTGATCCATCGACTAACATCTTACAAAAATCGATCAAAAGTCAATTTTAAGAATGATTTTATGTAGAAGATATATTTATTAGCTATATCTGTATTACCCGACTCATCAGGTTTCAAATCAATATATCTTCCTATAATTTTCAGTTGAAATATATTATACAAACAAAATTATAATGACTAATTTTATGATTTTCCATTTCTTAAATCTTGACTTATTTTTTATGTTTGCACAAAAAACTTGAGACAGATTCAACATTTTGAAGTTGAAATTTATTCGGCTTAAATGCCAACTTAAACCCAATATTGTTAAGATTGTTATTCGCCTTTATGTGTTTACATAAAAAATATGTCCAGACTTTAGAAAACAAACAATAAAAGTAAGTATTTGGTTTTAAAATTTATTTTTATTTTTAAATACCTATTTATTATTTATTTATATTATTTTGTAAACAAATTTTGTATGACATTTTTCTTCTATTTCTAATTCTAATTTAATCTGTGGCCAATGGCAACCATTTAAATAAACTAAATATATTTGATTTTTGTGAGCTAAAACTAAATGCATGTGAGCTCCTCAAAATAAAAAAAATTGGCTTCGAGGTGCAAATCCTTGTGTATAGAATCTATGTCTCAAATTTCAGAACCACGAGGAGATAGACTAGGCTGTAGATCACTTATAAACAACAAGAACACATGCAAAAAATTGCATTTTAATTTTTATTAATATTGATATGTAAATGATATGCGTCCTACCTAACTTATTAATTCTTTTATAAATGAACATATTATTGTTTAGTTAATTAATTTTAATCTCATTTGAACGATGTATCCGATACTTCCTTTTATTCGAAATGTGATGTCCTTTTAATACAAACAAATTTTTACGGTTTTGCTTTGTTTTATTTTTGATATTGATGTTTATCTATTTTTTTTTATATAACTATGGATGTCCCATCTGGCTTGCCAAAGATTTGTTCTTGTTTTTTTTTTAAATAATACTATAGGTAATATTATATTTGTAAAAAAAAATGTAATGCCGTATTTCTAATAGGTAATTATAATAGTAATATAATATGTAACCAATGGTAACCATAATAATAAGCAAAAAAAATTTCGAAATCTAAAAAAAATTCATGCACTACCTTTTGCTACCAAACTTTTTCAATTTTTCTTTCCCGAAATTCTCATTGGGGCTATTATGAACATTTAAAAATGTATAATATTATTTTTAAGGCTTTATTTCATATATAGATAGGTACTTTATATTATAAATATACCATACTAACACTTAATAATATATAGTCAAATGCAATTTTAGTTATACTGGTTTAAAACGATTATTGTGCAATTAATATAAAAAAAAAATGTCATGTAATGGTTTTTCCATTCATTGTAATTCAAACTATGTAAATGCCTACCTACCTTCAAGTATTACTACCTATACAGTAAACTGAGTAAACAAAATACAATAATAATTAATATTACCTATTATATTGATGTAATAGGAGTTTTTAGAACACAAAATAATAGAAAAATTCGACATTACAGCATAGACAGTTCTTCCTGATAATTAGTAACATTTTGATGATAGTAATATGAACACGTAGGAGACATTTCGAAGTTAGTAGTACCTATTATAAATGCTTATAAACTTTCAGCAGAAAATAATGCATTTTTTATGCAAAGCATATCTCACAATAATTAATACCTATTATATAATAAATTAATACAACATTATTAACCATTCAACAATAACCATGGGTGTTTTTAAGGCCCGTGCACCTCCCCCTTATTCATGATATTATACTTTTTTGTTAATGAGAGTAGAAGTATGTATTGAAACCCCAGACGTATTCATCTATTATAACTTTTATAAAATGTGTTTTATTGAATATAATAAATTACTTTTTATGTTTCTAGCATATGTATTATAGTATTGTAATAATAACTAATAAATGATAACATTATTTTGCATGTAAAATTTTTTTTGTGTCCCCCCTCCTGAATTAGACATTTTAATTACACCCCTGACATAATAATTGTATTATATGGTTTCTATGCATTATATATTTCTAAAAAATACCATGATTTCATAATTTTTTTTTAGATTGTAATTTATTGACAAGAGGATTGTGTTGGTAAAAGTTATGTGCACTTCTTTACTTATCTTTCAGAAGAGTAAAAAAATCTAAGAAAGTCGGATTTTTTCTTTTTTTTTAATTCCTTATTAGGTACCTAATTTTAACGAAATCTTCAATATAATAGTTTTGAGATCAATGTTAATTATTTATGGACAAACACTAAAAAAACTTTGTTAAGAATCGTATATTGGATAATATAATTCATTATTGTCACTAAATTTATTTAACAATATCCACTTCATTTCCCACCAAAAACAGACGTTTTAAAAAACTGTACAATTTAATTTTTTAATTTTAACACATAAATTACAATAAGTTTTAAATTTATGACTTTATAAGATTGTATTTTTAATAAATTATATGATTGTTGTCAATTGACAATATTAGCTTCATCGCTATTTGGTACAATTTACAATAAATACAATATAAGTATTGTTAATAATCGTTAAGAGACTATTAAATGTGAAAATAAAAAGGTAGTACATTTTGGCTTTTTATATTTATAATAAATAGGTAATTGAAGTAGGTATTATAAAATATGAGAAACAGTTTAGTCATATAGAAAGTTAAAAATACTTAGTACCTATATTACAAGTTATTATGTTCAAAGGATGTATACCTACTTCCTTAATAAATAAATAAAAATAAATGTACTCACAACAATTTCTATATTTCATAATTATATTTTAATCAAATTACTATGAATTATAATATATTATATAAATTAGAAGCTTGTAAAATTTACAAATAATAAAAATAATAATACTATAAGCAAACTGTCGTTCTAACGACGAATGTTCCATTAAATGACCTTTAGTTCAGCCACAGGGAAGAATATATTTGTGGTTATCCTTGTTCGAGTTTCAATTGCGTATTTATGGCGCATCGATCATTAGTGACTACTAGTCTATTGTTTGAAAAAAAACTATTATTGGTGGAAAATTAGAATAAAAGGACGAGTAGAGTCAAATGAAAATTAGTTGAGTTGTGTTGAGTTAACAGACAAGTTCAATATTCTTTATAATTCTTAACAAAAATCAAGAAAAATGGCTGCTACATTCACTATGGTTAGTTAAATTTTCTTGTACTTATTCAAATTTATATTTTATTAGGTACCTATTTTAATCGTATTTTATATTATTACATATCTGTATGAATTGGATTTCTTAATTTTTAAATTTCAAATAATTAAAAATATAATGCATTTCATGTGTTCTTGTGGTGGTATAAGTATATCATCTTTATTTTCAATAAATATGAATAATAGTATTTCACAATTCAAAATAATTTTATATCTAAATGAAGAACTAAGTAGTAAAGCCTAACCATATTATAAATTATATTTATCTCTAAATCATTATCAAAAACAGAACATATTTATTTTTTTTGTGAATACATTTTGAGATTCATGTGTTTTTTAATAGTTGAAAATTTAAAATAACTACTAAATTACTTGATTTTACTTTGTTGTGTTCTTGATAGTTAATATCTTAGAATTTTTAGTTTTTATGTAATATGTTCCAATAGAACGTATCATTTTAATATGACGTATATCTACTATTGGGGGGAAAAAAACAAATCCTTAAAACAATAATAAAATAAAATACATTTCTTTGAAATTTAATTTTCGATTCATAGGTAGCATTCAAACAATAAATAGTTATATAAAACAAATCATTTTGATTTGAATAATACAATACTTTTAATAGGACGTCATATACTCATACTATAATAGATTTATTCACTCTAATTCAAAATGTTTTGTTGGATTAAACAAAATATGTTTTAAATTCAATTCAACTGTCAAATATATTGGTATATTAAAAAGTTAAGAAATAATAGCTTAAAGGTGATGTCAGCGCACTGTTTACCCACGCGCAACATATAGATAAAACGCATTTACGCAAAATAATTTTTTTTTATATTTTTAAGTAATCTTATAGTAAACTCACCAATTATAATAACGATAGAGAACAATATTTTTGAGGGTATGGCATATAAATTGGTCTAAATATTGTCTCCAAACAATTTAAACATAGTTTAAATTTACAAAATGTTTTATTTATATTGAAAGTCGAATGCCAAGTCAAATAATAATATAATAAAAGCCTGATGTGTCATTATAGGTACCTTCAAACATATTACTCTCTATAATTTTTGTAATTAATGGTTATATTACTCTAAGATTACTCAAAACTCATAAACTACGATTTTAGGTGAAAGCATTTTACTATAATGAGCGTGGGTTTAAGAAAGAAAACAAATATTGCGCTGACATCCTCTTCATAATAATATGTTCGATGAGTAATAACACGTGGTTTCGCTCATATATCTTTTTAAAAATCGATTTATTTAAATGAACAATAACCACTAAAAGGGTATTAAATAATATATTGTTTTTATACTATATTCCAGATCCTGATGTGCTTGGCAGTGTTGAATGTCGCGTTCGCAATGCCCGCTGCACAACCAGCCGGAGTGGCGACAAATGAGGACATGAAAACTGCAGAAACTTCGCATGGCCATTTGCCGTTTTCGTTTGGTTTCGGTGGTTATCCACGGTACTCGCCTTACGGATACGGATACAGAAGTGGTTTAGGTAATGAATTACTTTAAATAGTCAAAATACTAAAAACTCGAGAAGAACATGCACACCTAATACATATAAATTGATATTATATTTTTAATAATAAATACTATTTGATTCGCAGGTATTTCAATCGGTTACCCAACTCCGTATTCCCACTCAATTGGTTATTCAGAAGACTACCCACAATATCTGCCTCAATTCAAATGAGAAACAGCGATAACTTACAATTATTATTACGTACACGATATTCAAACATAATCTCAAATTTAAACTTATTTCTTATATATTTTATGTAATGGTAAAAAATAAATACAAATATCTGGTTTAAATTGTTTTGTATTATGTGTTTGTAGTTAAAAAAAATACAAATTGGGCATTACAAGCGTTGATAAAAATACAATACAGGTTTAGTTAGGTACAGATTTTAAGTTTATGTTTTTATAGTTTGGATTTAATTTGATTTTAAATATAGTAATAAATAATAATGCTTTATTATTTCGCACAGAATGATTTAAAAACAATTCGTTGTTTTTACCAGTTGATTGTAAATCATTGACGACTGACAGTACAATACAATTGTTAACTTGAAAGTTGTAACAGTTAAAACAAATAAAAACAATTATATTTAGTACGACATTAATTTATCTTTAGTCAGAATAAGGTACAATATTATTAAATTATTACTAAATAATGTAGGTTAGATAGTATATATATATACCATACTTATCTGCTGCTTATTCCATATTTATTAAACAGTAAATTCACCGCAAGTTCTGAAAATAAGGAATAGCCAATAGACTAGTACTACAGGTAGGTACTGAGGTACAACAACACAAATTCTATAAACAATTATTGTAGGTACATTTATATGATGAACTTTTCAAAGAAAATAATTTAGTGGATGCAACATAGATGCATGACCGTATATTATAACACTTTTATAGACATTTAGAGGTTCTCGTGTTTTCTTTAGGTTTGCTGACACAATAAAACTGATGGAGACATAGTCACGCACATTAACTACAAAAACACATGAAAATACATAATAATTTACATGTACTACGGTAAAGTGTATTTTTAAATAGCGTGTGGCTGACACATTTTCAAAAAATATTTGTACCGTTTTGTATTTCTGGGTATTTTATTTCATTTTACATAATTAATTACAGCAGTTGCTAAATGCGAATACAATATGAATGCACACAATTTAAACTTTATTGTATCATATGGCCATGACATAACATTGCTGCAATAACAAAAGAGTTAGTTTTCATCGTTTTATCAAATATCATAACAAATTTCATAAATTTAATTAATGCAAATTCCATTACGCTACCTTATAAAGTTATCGGAATTCGAAAAATACTCAAATATATAGACTATGGATAAAAGTTGATGATTTTTGTTACCTATAATATATAAAAAAAGGTACTCTTCATTTAAGTTAGTAAACAATCTCAAATTATTAATGCTATTAAAGTTAAAACAATCAAAATGCATGAAATGAACATACTTTTACTACAGTGCGTGGTTAGAGCTAAAATATGGATGGAAATAATTTATCATATTAAATATTTTTATTTCCTTTTCTAAACTAAATATCATTATTTAATTTGTTTCATAAAAGATTGTATGTAATAAATAATTGAGCCTCTAAAAATAAACTGCTTATCTTCTCGTGCAAAAATTGAGTGTCTTATAAGGTCTTTATAACATGCTTTTTGGTTATTGTGAACTTAAAACAATGTTAAAATGTTGCTAGTTTTATTTGAAACAATTTTTTTGTTTAATTACGTAATAATTAATAACTAATACTGATGATCTGGCATCCCACAATATGTAAATTATTTAGAAAATGTAATAAATACTTGATGTTATATTTTTAATTTTGAAAATTTTGAATATTTCTTGTATTGTCCATAGAACGCCATACTACAATATCATAATATTATTTTAAAGTAAGTATTTTTATTTTTTAAATACCTAATCACATCTAGTGTTAATTTTCATTATGTGACAACTATAACGACATATTAAGCAGAGAAAATTATATACCTATTATTTTACTATTAATTTCAATTTGCATGTCTATACATATTTTATCTATAAGCGACATTATATTAAAACATAGCGTGTCTTCTATTGGAATAGACACAAATATTCTATGGAGTATATCTGAATCAAGTTCGGTAATATTATAATCTATTATGTGAGAAATAATTGTGCGATATCTTTTGTTAAGTAACGGACATTGCTGTTCGACTGTTTACAGAGAGGATAATATAATATGACATTTTATAAAAGTTGCTTAATAATATTCATTCGGTTCATATAAGTTGAGCCAAAGTTGGACTTTTGTCAATTACATTGGACAATAGAAGGGGTTATGGGATACTGATGGACTAAGTTCTTACCATAATGTAAAGAGTGAAAGTAAAGTTTAATGGTTTTTTTTAGTTCATATCAAGTTTAAATTAAATTACTATAAAATAAAATAAATAGTATTATTTTTCATTTAGAAAACAATTGATTCTGCAGTAATTAAAATTCATAGATTCATCAATTTAAAATTATATGACGTTCGTTGGATATTATTAGAAATTATCGCAATATACGTATTTGTTTAATATTGTAAGCAGATATTGCCTGTTCTTAAACGATATAAAAATTAAATTTAAAAATATATAAACACATTGTTTAAAATTGTGCTTAGTGTGTTTTTCAGGGTTCGTAAAATATGGTTAAAGTGTAGTTCAAATTTTTTTTTGACATTATTGTTTCCACCACATTTATAAGTAGTAAATACGTTATCCTAGCTATTTTTGTATTATATTAAAATCCGATAGTATCTGCTGGCTGCTAGAATATTAAAAAAATCCAATATTTACATATCAATATAATATATTTGTATAATATGGAATAACAGATACCTACTACCGGGTAGTGTATTATACATAACAATATACCTAATACATGTTGCACTCAGGAAATATATTTATGTTTTTCACTGACATAGGTCTATAAAAGTAACTTTTAGAAAATGTATACTTTCGATTCGCTCCAAATGTTCAACATGATGTCATCATGTACCCCCATAAAATTAAGATTAATATGTAAAATTGTGAAAACCTCAGATGTTGAAGCCTTATTAACTTAATAATTAATATAAAAAAAAAATACATGTCTCATGAAGGTACCTATATTGAGTTTTAAAAACATCATAAAATCCTGTTAATAATGAGTAATGTCTATCATTTTTATTTCTCATTGAGTTGTGAATCAAACAAGAAAAGAAAAATTTAGAAGATTTTAATGATGTCTTGTATCCGGTTTTCTAAGGCATAACATGGTAAATTTTAAGTTTAGAAAAATACGTTTTACCATGTTATTTTAATATTAGAGTGAAATAGTGAACTGACCAATTTATTGTCAAATTTGAAGGTAAGAATATTATCCATAGTACCAGGGCTTATGTAGAAATCCAAGCCTAAGTTATTCTTTGAATATTTGTCATAAATATACGCATAGTTTGTTATTAGGAAAAATGAACTTAATTGTTACATTTCAGTACATATTTTTCGCTGGATTCTTTTCATCCAAAAATGGAAAGTTGAATTTAAAATGTAACAGATATTTTAAATGTATTTAATAGACAAAGGCAATAATGATATAAATTGATATTCCCCCAGATTACATTTATCAAATAGTTTTGATTGGAAGAACATTTTAATTTCACATAAATTAATTTAAATTAATTATTAATTAAAAATATCATTTATTTAGATTTTAACAGAATTAAAATATTAAATATAAATACCCAAAAGGTATGCAATACGTTTTATTTGTATTTTAAAATTTTCATTTTGCCATAAGCAATAATCATTATTATTCATGAATCTAATAATTATATAAAACAAAGTACGTAGGTATATAATATCATATATGTAATATATTATATTAAGATTACGTAAGTTTTTGGACACTTTATATCAAATATATTCATAAATCATAGATATAAGTTGTATATAAATTATAATACTACACAAACATTCAATATATCAATGGATTTATATAACATCTGTTTTAATTATATTATATCAAATAATACAAAAATTATGTTTTCTTACACTTATTCATAAAATTATAATAATAAACATTTTGATTTTTTTCTCACAATTAAATGTGTTACAAATAATTTAAAGTATTATTTAAATATAGATATCATAGTAGTAATTGCGTGTATATTTTCTCATAGTGATTTAATTTATGTATTAAAGTTAAATTTATAAGTATCTATGCCGATAATATTATTATATCCTTAATGTATATCAGGTATGAATAATTATAATATTATATAAAACATATAATAATGATTAATCCAACCAAATATTTACACAGATCTTAAGTGTGGCTATGCACTCTCTCCGTTGAATTAGCATGGCATCTTCAAAAATAGAAATACTAAGTGTTTTTAATACGAAGGCCACTGAAATGGTATAAAAATGTTCTCTGTCACTTTTGTTTGGCGATTGGCGCTCACAAGACCTACTCACCACTGCATATAGATCAGCTGGTACAATGATTCGAAAGATTTATATTATATTATTTTAAAAGAAAATTTTAATTCAATGATAGTTCTTACTATCATACAATTAAATTTGATATACCTACGTGATATTTGTAATATTTTTAATTTATATGTATTTTTATTAATACGATGGTTACACGGGATTGAACGACTTCAATGGTTTTTTTGATTTGATTGTCCCAACAGTAATCCAGGAATTAATACAAAGAATAATAATATTACAGATTTTTTTTTTTTCTTATCAAATGTATTGTTCAAACAATTTTCTATTTGGATCAAATAATGAATACTTATAAATAGTTATAATAAATGAAATAATTTTTAAATATCTATTTTTGGTTTATAAAACTACACAGACTTATCATAATAGTTTATAAATTATTATAATTTTTGTATTAATTATGTGTAACGCAATTATTATAGTTCAAGTCTTGAGTGTTGTACTATTGTGTTTTTGATATATTTGCTATATTTTTTGATCCCGACGAATATTCATCTTCATCGTTTTCTCCTTTGTCTACATTAATATTATATATTTATAGAAAAATCATAATAGTTATTCCTTAAGTTTAAAAAAAATTGAAATATTATACGATGTTGTTACCTTGTAATGGTTTATGCGTTGTCAAATGAATAATTGGCTTATGATCATCATGTTCTTCGTACTTTACGTTTTTAGAACTAAAAAAAATAACATACTTTGTTTTTATTTAGATTTTTAATTCCAATGACATAATTGTATGAATTTATCTATTAAATCAGATAGGTGGATGATTTTTACTAGTACACTCTTCACCAAATACAATGTCAAAATAATTTTTTTATAAATATTGAGTAAAAAATGTTTTCAAGGCAAATATTCCACCCTTTGACATTTTCAGCTGTACTATAAAATATAATATATATAATCAATAGGTACCCAACTTCCTAACCGTTGATTGTACTGAAATATATAAGACATTCAAAATTACCATTTATCCTACAGTTTTTGAATTTTTTAGATTCATAGTGGTTTTACAATGGTGTTTTTTTTATTTTTTATACATATATATTTTTTTTTATCCTGTATACAAAAATTCTACCAGAAGAAGTGCTTTGATTAACATATAGTATCTTATTTTTTAGTAAATTGGATCAAAATGGTACTTTAAAAATGTCATTTTTAGATTTTCTCAATAGTTATTTAATGCTGCGGGAAAAAACCACAGACAAATTACAAAAAACCGCTAAAAATGGGATTTTAATTTCTAACGCTTTGTTTATCACCATACAAATGAATAAAGATAAAAATAAAAATAAAAATAACAATTTTAGTTATTTTGTTGTAATTTATAATATTAATTCAACTTATAGGGTATAATAAAATATAATAATAATGTAAAATATCTAGACTGACAAACCGTCTCCGCTTAGGATCGTTTTTCGTATACAATGATATGATATCATTGAATTCAAATTTAATAAAATCCATTATACAGTGACCCATTTGTAACCTACTGTACAGCAGAGCGATATCCACTTACCAGCTTTTTTTCATATTGTTTTCAATATTATTAGTGTGATATTATTATATATATTGAATCACTTACATTCTACGTCCACCTTCACTGAATTTCGGAAATAAGTTTAAACTAAACAATAGTTTATCTGAATCTGAGTGCAGAACATTGTTTTTTAACGAAGTAATCATCTCAGAATGATGTTCTTCTTCTTCTTCTTCAGCTAAATAAAATCAATATATATTAACCAATAACCATTATTTAATGCTTAAGTATGAAATGAATGGTTTATTGGTTCTAAAACAATAAAATATGTAACTTATTATTTTTCATCGATTTTGAAATTATTTGCTTAATACATAATATACCTACATTAAATATTTAATAACATTTTCTATTTCCGAGGCAAAATGCCAAATGGTAGAAAATGAGATGTCCTATAGAAGCTAGAATATATATTTTAATTTGATGGAAACAGTTTAAGCAAACGTTTCAACATAGTTATGTTACGTCTTTAATTTGTATATTATCTTATAGAAATATATTATGATATTTATGAATATTCAATTATAAAAATCATTATTTTTATTATTTAAAAAAAATACTATCCTTTGTTATAACATTGTAATTATAATTTAAGTGCAAATTGTTATAAGAAAATAATACATTTCAAGTGGTGGATTTCTTATTTTGTGCAATATAATTAATTTTAAACTACTAACCTTGTTCATTTTCGTGTTCGTTGTCTGATAGTGGATAGATGTCTAACATTACGCTTATCGGCTTTTTTTTTCTTTTATTTTTAACTTTTTTTGGTTTTGGAGAGTCTGGTACAGGATAACCGTCGTTAAAAGGTGGACGGAATATTACGCCGGTATGTGATGGTACACTAGCTGACCCTTCTTGTAGCGTAAGGTCTAAAGGAATGTCACTCTCGAAATCCATCGAATAACGGGCGTCGAGGTCGGGTGGCTTCATAAAGTCATCCGGGAACGACATGATAGGTGGTGTCAAAAATACCGGTGGACCAAATTTGTTGCGGAATCTCCTCAAATTGGCACTTGGGGTATTTACATCCGGGAGGAATCTGTTGACTTCTTCCGCCGGTCGGATAGGATAGTACCGATGAGGTTTGGATTCTTGTGCTATCATGTATTCCGGAAAGTTTTCCTTATGAGGGGCCCCAGTCACATACTTCATAACGTCCAAGATGCTCTTTGGCGGGAACGGCGCTCGATAAGCTGCCAATTGTGGAAAGTCCGATCTCCGATTGAACCCGTACATAGCATCGGCATATTCGAGCTTACTATTTTTGTTTAAATTAGTTCTCCAATAATTCGAATCGTAGGATAAGTACTCCGGATGTTGCGGTGCCAGCTGCGGATACAATCGCATGTGCCTACCGTTTCCTAATTTACTGTCGTCAATCCTCTTGGTGATATCTACATCGTCCGCCGAAGCACGTGTCGTGTAGTTTTTGGCACTTTGCACGCCGAGAACTGAGGTCAGAAACTCGTCTGTTGAACGGTTAACCATTTGAGTAGTCATTGTATTTTTTTCTTTTACATATTTTGCGTAACTTACAATTGGTCCAGTAGACGCACCTCGAGTTGTTGGAATTGTATAATCATAGAACGTGAAGTACAGCTAAAAAACAACATTTATTATATCAATTAATATATTTTATTTATTTAAAAATTAAACTTTTAAATTATATTATAAATGAATATTCTCCAATAAGATATAATTTATATGAAACGTAGGTAATTGGTATTAATTAAACTTTACAAAAATTAATAATTTTTAATAATTTGTCATAGAGCATACACTCGCATATAGTTGTCAGTTATGCACTTATCTTATTTTTGAAAGACGCATTTTCAGAACTCGAGTAACTCCGTCAACTCCGAACATTTTAATATACAGGAGTATATGACGCAAACACGTAATAGCTTTAATACATAAATTAAATTAATATTATTTTTAGTTTTATTTCAAAATTAATAATTTCACTTAATAATAATGCACCTTTCGTTCTTTGATAATTATTATTGCTATTATTAAGATGTACTTGGAACGAACACACTTTCATCAGTGAACATTTAAAAGTAATATTGAAAAGATTTATTCATACAATTATTTTGTCAATATTTAATTAGGTATCCAAATGTCTTAAAAAATCGCAATAACATTAGATAATAAAACAATGGCAATCTATCAAGCTGCCAAAACACATTTTCGTATTTAATTGGTGGTAACTTGTTAAATATCCGTGTACTTCAAAAATTCTAAGTGTTAAAAAATGAAATGAAATATGAATTTGAAACTAGATATTTTAATTTTCCGCTCTTGCTTAAATCAAGTTGCTACTATATTTGATAAAATCCCCAAAAAAAACTATATAGATATACTAATTGGTATCTACTAATATTGTACTAAAAATATAATACAGTTGAACTCTTAAAAGCATTGCTTGACTTGTGAGGGGGGGGGGGATGGAACGTGGGATACAGAGTACCCTAACTATTTTTTCAGAAATTTTAGCGTAACGTACTATTATTTTTAAGAGGAACACTGCACGGGACGCTTCATCATTCTGCAATTTTATCAAAATGTGCGAGTTACCATCATAATTTGTCTTTTATTCCCTAAATATATTTAATTCTATATTCCATAACCGCGGATCAATAAATTATAATACCTATGTAATATAACATATTAACTTGCATTTTTTATTTTTTTTATTGAGTCCATACGGCTCAATAACTTTTAACAAGTGATGAGGATGCTCTTATTTTAAAATTAAACTGCAGAGCTCTTACTTCAATTTTGCCAAGTCGAGCACTGCTTAAAATGTATTCCGTAATTTCATGTTCAGATAAACTGTCTTCACTTTTTCTACGCACACACACACACACACACACATACAAATAATATATAACTTAAAAACACGCATAGAAATTCACTTTCGTTTTCATTATTCGTATTTTACATTATGTGATACAATAATACTTGTTGATTTGTGGTGTAATTAACGCGATACAATCCGAATTAATAGGTAGGTATATTATTATGGTTCCCGTCTACAAAGCGGAAAATAAATTCGGCACTGCGTAGGTACATTGGTGTTTATTGGTGTATATTGATGTGTATGTATATGTGAGATAACGAACTGTAATTATTATATTCTTAATTTAAAGCTTTGATTTCGGTTTTCTAAAATTGAAGAAAAAAACCATACGCTTTCGCGGTGAAAACAAGAGTGCGTGTCCGACAAATTACTCAGACAGACTAAATAAAATAAAAATGTTGTGAACTCTAAACGTGGTTTGACATAATTACTACCGAAAGTATACCTATCTGATTATAATTATCATATCCACGCGGTTTCGGTGACCATAATGTTCACGGCTCGATTAGTACGCACTATTCGTGTAACTACTTGTAAACGTATCACAAACTTACTGTGAAATTATAACTGTTCGCTGATATACAAGAAGAATTCATTCATAGTGTATGACATACAGTAAGGTAGGTACCATATATATTTTAAAACCATCATCATTTCGGAAGATCTCCTTTTTAAAAGTTCTCAATTTAAAAATGGTTCTTAATAACACCAAGTGCTTGATAAAGTAAATGTTCTTTTAGGAATTGTATTCTTTCTTAGTTGAAACGAATGCAAAAATAAAATAAAATATTGTTAAAACTGCTAAGTTTCTATGGAGTTTTTAAACTTATTATTATTCTTATAGAACTATGATATGACGTGTTGTTAGTATTTTCAGCTCGCGAGTCGCGACAAACTGTAAGCTTATGTAAATTTTTAACGTCTAATTTGTTTGATCGAAATAATGAGATTCAATACTGACATTCACATAATCCTTCTACACAGTTACTTTTAACAATAGTGTGTAAGGAACAGGATTTTAGTATAAATATACTCTATATATACTAATATTACACTTAGTGAGTTTAATTACATCAGATAAATAATCAATAGATGGTTTTGGATAGTATTCATTAATCATTTCTATCCCAATATTTGGCGTTTAAAGATTTATCATTTAAAGATTCATATTCTTCAGCGCATAAGCACAAATTGACTAAATTTTTGATTCATGGACAGATCCCCGTAATACATTTCCCCGTCAGACATTTCCCCGTTACCGTTTCCCCCGTCCGATATTTCCCCGTCAAGTTATTTTTCCCGTTTGATATTTCCCCGTAAAAAAAGTCTATACTGTATATGTGTATATATCTTATAATTGTACCCGGTATATGAACAAACTATTTAACTTTGTTGCCTTAACTATAAATATTCTTATAGTTTTTATAAAATAGTTTATACTTGTACCCATAAAGATAATAAGAAGTAACCTAACCCAGTACACTGTACACATGACCAAATCTAACAATCAAATTGAAATAATTGAACAGTTTGTCGATAACCGTTGACTATGGAAACATTTTTATTATTAAAACATTAACATTTTTATACACGTATTTTTTATAATTATTATTATTAAACAACATTATTATTTTTATACCTGTGGAATTAAAAAAAAATTAAAAATTTTTATTTTATTTTTTACGGGGAAATATCAAACGGGGAAAATAACTTGACGGGTAAATATCGGACGGGGAAACGGTAACGGGGAAATGTCTGACGGGGAAATGTATAACGGGGATGTGACCTGTAACCAAATTTTTTGGGGGGATTAAAGCCTCCTCACCATAGGCCATATTGCTTAGTACCACAGAATATAAAAATTAGTACTAATTACTAGATTTTGAACTGGAGGGACTTGACCAACATTTGGGGGACTAAGTCCCCCCAAGCCCCCCCCCCTATTCGCGCCAATGCTTCTGGGTTAAACACATTACTTATTGATGTTTTGTTTGTATTTGAAAACGACTCATAACGCTATAAAATGTTAGTGCGATACGACTGAAATTGAATATGCATATACGTGTGCCATTACAAAAACCAAGTGGAGTACCTACTCATTATTCTAAACAT
Organism: Metopolophium dirhodum; assembly: GCF_019925205.1. Taxonomy (NCBI): domain Eukaryota; kingdom Metazoa; phylum Arthropoda; class Insecta; order Hemiptera; family Aphididae; genus Metopolophium; species Metopolophium dirhodum. Next base: position 17,898,755 of record NC_083562.1, read on the forward strand.
TCTGATATCATAAAATTCTTGAAAACTAAAATTAAATAATTACTGATATAGGTACCTGTCACATAAATCTGTTTCAAAAATGTAGCTTCGAATAGATAATAAGGGTGATTTCACAAAATGCTTGATTTTTTTTGTTTATAGTATAGTGGTAGGCCGTAGTTAAGGCCAAGTACATTTTATAGTTTAAACCAAGACATAGTTGTACTTAATATTATATCGTTATATCATGCTTGACATACAATATGTAGGATTGTTGAATTGCTTACCACTACAGCGGCCGCAGCGATCAGGGATAGTACCAGGAGACATCCAGTGGCCCTGTCAGTGTTGCGCAGGCGTTTCCCGTCGGACGGCTCCTTGTAGATACCAAACTCGGATGCTTCGATGGTGGATTTCCTGTCGGGCGGCCATTTGGCCTCCAGCTTCACCGCGTCCATGCGATCGGTGGGCCCGTGTCTTATAAGGTGCTTTTGATCGTCAATGACACATGAGCGCTGTACAGCTTACACCGACAGATTACAGCGACTGGAAAACCGTGTCTTATCCAGCGAAACTCACTGAGTAACACGCGCGTTGGCTAGCCGCTCTGTTAATTTTCCCCGCCGCACTGCAGAGCTCACCTGCACACATACTTGCCCAGCGTACCACGTCGTCGTCTTCTTCGTCGTTTTACCGCTCCCTTTCACCCCCACCGTGACACCGTTAAGTTATAATACGTACACTTAGCATACCTACCTCTGCTACCCGTCGTCGCATAGGTAAGTATGTAGGTACAGTGGCGAGGTGAAGTGTTTAAAACTTTAAATACTTCAGGCAAACGATTTTTAGAAATATCCGCCCGCCAATATAGTTATATCAGGAGTCTTCCTCTCGGACCTGCAACAATGTCTTTATTTAAGTCTAACGAGCTCATTTTAAGCATAGCATCTATTTTTTTATTACATTTTCAAATAATTGCATATATGTTTTTATTACAAACATGACCTGCAAGATTTTTAAAAAGTAATTAGTGGCCCACTGCTTAAGAATAATGAAAATACTCATTCCTTATAAATACTCACCCATACTTATATTATGTTGTATTATAGGTAGATACAAGATACTTAATTTTTATAAATTATTTATCCACATATGCGTTAAATTTATATTTGTAAAGCTATTCACACATTTACTATAACATCATATTGTTATGGCTTCATACGATCGGAGCTATATATCCATCCGATAAAAAAAATCAGTCAGTCACTACAAAATACACGCGGTTACCACGTCATTGTATTTCGTAGCTGGTAGGTCACTAATATATAATAATATTACTCGTTAAGTTATTATTGTTTGATGAGTGACTTAAGTCAAGTCGTCGATCACCACAAGGTCGGTACATACAAACGGTATGTTAGGGTACATCTGCCATTCCAAACCGAACTTGGATCGTAGGCACGCGATGTACGAAAGCGATTTATTTGGTGAAAAAATAAATTTATTTAACTTTGCATTTGGAATAAGCTCTATGTTAGATTATTTATCCTTTTCGTTCCATGTAGATTTTTGTAAACTGTGAGAGTTGTAAACTGTGAGAGAATAAAAATTGCACACAAATTATACATATTTTATTCGACATTACAGTCAACAGTCTTGAGTCTATTATAGAATAACAGTTTTACCATGGTCTTATTTTATGAATGACTTTGCATACATGTCGGTGAGCACATCAAGTGTTATCAAAACTAATCCCGTTTGGGACTTACGAGTACAATCTGAAATACGTACTGCTTCACCGATGGTGGTTTTTAGGGGATGGCTTATGGTGGAAATATGATCGACATTCGACGATAAAATAATATACAAGAGTCATGAGATTGTTTAATATTATAATATTATTTAGAGAATAGTCTCATTGCACGGGAAATTGTATACAGCGACAAAATGATAGTCACACCAGAACTCGTCGTTGTCGTAGAACATGTACTTACGCCTCAACCGTAACGATCCACATGTCAGAATGTCAGATGATAATATGATCCATTGAATTGCATACAATCATTACAATGATACCTATACAATGATATTTTTAAACATTATAATATTCAAAATTAGGTTGGCTTTTATATAATAACTGTTTTAAATTTTTCCCGAGACTTCATGGATTATAGAATATGTATTTCAATATATAAGTGCTTTGCTCATATCTATATTTAATAAGTGGAGCCCAAGCGATATGTTATCTTCTCGCCACTACCTGGAATTTTTTTTGGGAGGGCTATAATATATCGTTGGAAAACGGTTGGAACGTAAAACTTCGGAAAACAATTTTCCTAAATTTTATTTATTTTGAAAAGTATTTACTCGGAACCGTATACGTTTGTAAATTAAAACAGAAAATATAATTTTGGAAATATATTTAATTGAAATGTATTTTGTCGGAATAATATAAGTTCAGAAACATATTTTGCTGCAAATATCATATCTCTTTGGAACCGTAACCCAACGAAATATTTTCCATGAAAATAAGTTTCTGAGAAAATATGATTTCGACAAAACATTAATCAGTATGTTATAGTTCCATCAATATATGTTTCCAAAACAATATTTTCCATAAAAATACGTTTCCGATCGAATTCTTTTCCGACATAATATTATAATATCTCAAGCGGATTACGATTCCAAAGAAATATGATTCAATAAAAATTCAATTTAAGCAAAATTACGTGTTTTTGATGGTGTATTTTTCAGATTCTATATAATCCAAACCAATAATTTTCCAACTTTATATGCGGGGTGCAACCTAACCTAACCTTTAGTCGTTAATCATTAGTGTTTGAGTGGTTGTACACGGGTTGCGGGGTTATCTACGCACGCGCTGCAGGTGCGCACATGTCAACGGCACTGCTAGAAAGAAAAATTAAGAGTACCTACTCAAAACACGCTTTAGTAAAAACTCTCGTACCTACCTCGTAGAACGATCAGATTACAATAGCTTATTTTTTGGTTTGATAAAGCTAGGGAAACTTTCTACGCGGCACTTTGCACTTCGATTCTACGATTACCTACGTTGCAAAAAACAAATGTTAATAAAAAAAAAAAATAAAAGCTGATTTATTTTTGCAAATAGATTTATTTTAAGACTATTAAAAAGCAACGGGAAACTAAAATCAGTACCTACGTAAATAAGATTTTGAAAATCTTTATAATAGTTTATAATAATGTGTTTGAAAATGATAGTAAAACATATTATATTATATTCTGAATATAATGCTTGATTAATAATTGTATACGTATATATATGTTAAGTATCTATGCAGTAGGTTAATGGAGTTTTAATAGCATCCATCGTTAAAAAAAATGTAAAAGCAATCATTGTCTAGATCACCATAGAATTATATGGTTGTATCGTTCCTCTGTCACATAAAGAGTACCAACGGGTTGTTCGGTACTCGGTAATGTTAAAATGAATTTATTCGATGCCCCCAATAATATAATATAAAACATCACACTTTAGGAATTTCACTTTCAGTATTTATGAGAAAAATCATTAGCTAAATTTGCGTAATTAATGGAAGTAAATAGATTGGTACGTTTGTTCAATCAAACACTCCTTAATAATAATTATACGCGAACACAAATAATAATAACCAGTAATTTAGTTATGGTTGTTACATTAATTGGTTTCAACCCCGTAATACGTGTTGTTATATAAGTATCTTATAACAATTTAACAACGTTGTAATGTGAAGTTCAGACCATATAATATATACCTAAATAATATATTTATAAGCATAATATAACATTGTACGTATTTTTTCGTGTAAATACATAATATACGTGTACCAACTTACTCGATAATACGTTATAATAATACGACTATACGCTTTCTGGTTACTTGAGTAATGATATTTGAACTTACCTGTTAGTTACATGCTTATTGTTTATCACATTTTTTTTTTGTAACGAGAGTGTATAGGTAAAATATAAAATGAAACAATGTCCATTTCACAGACAGAAAATACCTTATTATAGTTATTAATTATGATTTGCATTTAAAGCGAAAAATATAAATATAAATAGAATATTATTTAAACCAAAGGCTCTTTGGTGTTGTTTTGATTGACTTCAAATTTGAATTAATGAAGAGAAAAAAACGAAATAATTTTACATAATATGTGCATTACACGATCTATAAAATAACATGAGATAATATTATGTTTGAAAGTTAATCATACAAAAATAAATAAGTTTATTATAACTAGAGTCCTAGGGTTATAAAAAAAATATTATAAACGACATGTTGTTAGTATTGTATTTCTAAGGTTTGACACATTCAGTGTACAGTGTACCACAGTGACAACTGACAACTGACAACAATAAACGGAAGGGCCATTATATTGTAGGTGTAATTTGTTATTTTGGACATCGGGTATTGAACAATAATATACACAATTACATATCTATACTAAAAATAAAATCGAAAATGAATAATTATTGGTAACTAGGTACCTTTATAATATTATAATATATTCATAACTTAATTATATAAGAATTGAGAACTAAATATAAAAGCTGAATTCATTTGTGTATATTGTTTTTTGTACTTGGTAAAGAAATTGTCATATAAGCGTCAATACTACCACGGTTAAAGTGTATTAAAAAATAAATATACATAAATGTAAATATTATCTTAGTATTAGGTTTGGTTTATGTTGAAGTTAAAATAATATTTATTGTATTAATATTTTATAGTTTTGTGTAAACTGTAGATATTATACGATAGTAAATATAAGTATTAAAATATTATACAACATAATAAATTATATCAGGTGTTGAATAAGTATATGAGTTAGGTACATCTAGAGAAACCTGAATATATGTAATTATATTAGGTAAACTCCGTGTTACGATGCTTCTATTATTTTTATTATTCCTTCAAACACACGTTTTCAACTCGATTCGAGTGAAAACAGAAGTATAGATAGATGTATATTTACACATCTTATATTGTGAAAGATGTTCGGTTTTGTACGACATTTTGTAATCGCTAAACTTTAAATATTAAAACTCGTATATATTGTATCTAGGTATACTGTAAGTTGTTACTTTATCAATTTATCGATATTCTTAATGATTTTTAAATTATGGTTATCATCGGAGCAATAATTGTCAATATTTAATAATTTGGAGTTATGTATGTATATAAAATGTACATTAGAATATTATTTTATATTCTTATATAAGTTATTATATGTACTTAATAATATGAACTTATTACTTATTACGTTGTATAACCTAACCAACAACCGTAGTAAGCAATACATTGAAGCACAATAAGTACCTAATAATCTTGATCGTAGGTATTTCAATAACTATTTATGCATGTATCAATCATATGAAATCTGAATATCGTAGTCTGTCAATAGAAATTTTTTTAATATTACTCCGGAGAAAATTAAGTGCATACCACAATGAACGAAATTGATGGTACTCAAATTTGATCGGTTACTTTGTTCATACCTAGTTCATATTATATAAAATAATATGATCGGGTCTGGATACTAATCTTAGATATTTTGGTTCAGAATCGATATAGTAACTAATAATAATAGTGTAATAATTGTATTTTATTGATTTATTAAATCTAAAATGTATTACCTATTATGTATTAAAAGGGCACTGCCGAATAATTATTAATATATATATTATATATATGTATATTTAACTATAGAAGGAGTTTTGTATAGGCAATTTTTATTTTATACAAATAATCATGCAGTTATTATAGATTATAGTTTTGTGTTGATGATTTCTTTCTTTTCTTTGCTTTATTTTACTTATAATATAATTTTAATTTCTTAGCTAAGTAGTAATATATTAATACCAGACTTGACTATTTTTTATTTGTGTGAATATTTTTGACGATAATTATTTAGTAATTAATTATTATTTAAGAGCGGTGATGTGAAAAACATAATTATTAACGTTTTTGTGATTTTGATAAATGTTGAACCTAACCCTATTTATTTTTTTACTTAATTATACCAGTAGTTGCATTTGCATACCAATTTGAAACTATAAACGTATATTAATTGTTAGTTATTTTTATTTCGTCATACGTTTCTTGTTTTATTATTACCTACCTATTAAGTATACTATAGTGTTTTTAATGTAATGATTACCGACTACTGACAAATTTTACTATTGAAAAGTTGTATAATATTTTACTCGATTTTCACAATAAATTCAAACAAGTTTCTTTTATGATGTATTTTACATAACACTATGATATTTTACTTGTTGTATTTAAAAATTACTACTTATAAGTGGTTTTCACGTGTCCTCATATTTGAACCGTGTTGCTAATGATATTTTTAGAAATAATACAAAGTTACAAATACTAAATTTGATGAAACAATTTTTATTTATTGTGTAAAAGAGTAATTTTTTGACATAGGCGCCTACAGACTACAATACAATATTTTTAAAAATTACATAAATTATACAATACTTTTTCAATACTTCTGCATAAAAACTATAAAAAATTAATTTATAATATACATCTTATCTATTTTTTAATATATGTTAAGAAATATATTCATTATATTGGTACTGCTCACTTCGTTAAGAATATTATACACATATTTTTAATTTAACTTTAAAGAACTCCAACATCATAGAAATCGTAAAATCGTAAAATTTATCAATCGCTCGCAACGCAAATCGTGTTTGGTGGGGTCATACCTTAATATCATCTCCCCATCAAATATGGCTGGGGTTTTGTGACGTACGATTTTGTATTTAGAATATTCTTAAACTGTATCTTGTCTAGTTAGATGTACTTGGACACTTGGCATAATATAGCTATTATTGAAAATGGATTATGACATGCAGATTCTTAACTGTTAAAAAAATAAGTCAGGTATTCAGTTTGTAGTATTCAATTAATGTCATACCCAATAGGTAATTGTTAAAATAGTATTATTGGTATTTTTAGGTATAATAAAATATATGGGAACAGTAAATAATGAGTAGGTACAGTTAAAAAGCTTTCAAATAAAATATATAATAAACTCAGCCATTTGGGACGAAAATGTTTGTCGAATCCTCGAATAAAATACTGAGAGTAAGTTGACGAGTATCAATTTAGTTAGAATATATTTTATCACTATTCGTATATTTTTAAATACAGATATATGACACTGTACAACTTGTATAATACATTTTTTTACCAATAATTGTAATTTATTATTTCAAAAAACCATGAATCTTTTTCATAAAACATTTATTTCTTCATTAATAATTATGGCTTTTCACGAGTATTTGATTTTTTTGTTTTATAATTATGGTTTAAAAGCTGTTACACATCTATAATAATAATTGAAAACAGGAGTATTAAAGTAAAGCCTAATTAGTGATTTTTTTTATCATTTATTCACATATTATATTAATTTAAATATTCTTGTTTCTTGTTTATTATATAAGAATAATCTACCTATGCAGTTAATCTTCGTCTTATAAAAAGTGTGATTAATAATATTTTACACTTTTAAATTTTAGTTTTATGATAAAATATTGAAGGAATATAGGTTTATTTCTAATTGGTTTTCCAGCAGTATTGTTGGTTTGACTACCTATTACACGTGTTAAATAATAAATTGAATTGATAATTAGATACAATAATGACAATAAGTACAAAGTGAAGAGACCCTCCAGTGGAGAAACTTCGTCATATTATATTAATTATATAAAATAAGTAAATAAGTTTTTATTTTTTAATACATTTAATTAAAACAGTGTATTATGTAGTACTGAACATGTGTTTTTACTTACTTTTAAAGTAAAATAACGTTAATGCCATTAAAAATAAATTTTAAATGACATACTATATACCATGATAATTGCTATAATTATTATATGGATGGTGAAATTCAAATTACATATTTTTTTCAAAAAATATAATTAAAAATTATTTAAGTAGAACATTTATTTTCATTAAAGTCTTAGTCTTTGGCTGTATAATAATTAATAATTATGTTTGTAAAGTTGAATAGGTAATCAAATTAGTTTTAAGTTTACATAATATACTAGCCAATATAATAATTATTATAACATATGTATTAGGTTTCTAAGCGACTGCACATATATTGACTCCAACTTAGATAATCTAAGTTAACTATATATTATATTATATATTCATTGAAAAACGATCAGATTTCTTGATTTTACTCAATTGTTATAAATTAAAATATTAGTTATAGATTTAATGTTGTAAACATATTTTCAACTAATTAATTTTAATTGGTACACGGCCACACGGGTGCTTTTTGTTTTAAAATGATGTGTGCTGTATTTTTTTTATTTTCCAAAACTGAAGAATGATGGTATTTTTGAACTTTTAGCATGTTTTTGAAACAAATCTCAAAACCAGCAATAAAGTCCATTAAAAATGTTAGCAAGCACTCGTTTTCAATACGATCATTATTTGTTAAATCTAGCCTCACTTCTAGTATTGGATTTTGAGTGCATTGGTTAATCAAATTATCGTAAAGACATAGTTAGTACTAAACTAAACCATGTATTTCATATTTTATTCTCTGTTTAACCAGGTAAATTAATTCACTAATTAAATAATTGAATACATAAAATATTTTTACGATAGTTCATAAGCCATAGTTGTCAAAAATCCACTTAACGTGTTGAATTGCATTCATTGTCCACTGCAGATATCTCTTAGTTTTGTCTAAGAACTAAGAACGGACGTTTTTTGTACTAATAATTGAGAAGAAACGTAATACTTGCATCTTAAAATGATATAAATTATATTTAATAATAATTCTAAATCAAATATGAATTTCTTAGATTAATAAGGTTAATATAGTATATAGTATATATAATTGATTATTTAGTTTTATATAATTTTTCTGTCTATGATTAAAACAGTTTTACCTAGTTAAATTTAAGGTAAGACGAATATTACGTTTAGGTTGGCACTTTGAGAATAGAATTTATTATTTAAATTTATTATCTGAATAATAAGAGAATAGTATTATAATATTATTTCACATTATCCATGTTATTTTTTTTCTTCAATTGTCCACGCTATAAACTTAACATTTTCATTTTTTTAATATAAATGGATGGATTCATTGGACAAAATATTCATAATAAATTAACAGTCTCGACGGACCTTGGAACATCCTAAAAGGACCTTATGTATTTTTGGACGGTGGGTACCGTAAATATCAATAATGCATTTATGTTACCACTCACTAACTAGAAAATTACATAACACTTAGTTGACAATATATCACATCGATGAAAAATAACAATTAAAGTTTGAATAGGTATATGTCACAAACAATTTATTTATCGTTCAAAAATAACAGTATTTGCCATTTGGAATGTGGTTGTAGTATTTTAGACAAAATGTCCTCTACGCTTCAACGCGAAACCGTGTAGGTGTATTAATACATAACCTAAATGAGGACACATATTTTATTTTAATATAATCAGTTATAACTTATAAGATTTGATATGTGTAAAATGTATACAGCCATACAGGTAACATTGAACATTGGATCACTATGCGCCACTACATAATAAAATTATTTGTGCGTATTTATTAGTAAAAGCTATACTACATTTCACCGAAGTGCTGATTATAATTATTAAATATTACTATCTATTTTCCCATATTTTTTAATATTATGCTCACTGTGTAGATTTGTATAATTATTTCAATTAAACAAAATATATTATATTAACTAACCTATAATTGATTAGTCTTAAATATTAATGCCTATATAATATGTTTAAACATTGTTTATGTACACATGCAATACCTATTATGTAAATAAGTTTGAATTTAACTGACTCCGACAATATTATTAATACAATGATTACATTTTTAAATTTATTTATATTTCAGCGTATTATAATACATATTACGATATTTGAAAGTCGTTTTTGTTTCTCAATAATGTTTTGTACTTATTTTTCATCGGAAAATATTTTGTAACAAAAGTAATACAATAAATATAAATATTGAAAAATTATGATTGTTGCATATTGCATATTTTCATATAATTAAAAAACATTAATATTTAAAAATTCAATATATATAATATACATACATAATTATACGATTGTAAAATTTCATAAATTCATTATATTTTACCATTTGGTGTTATTATTTATTTTGAACCAAACAAATGAATATAAAATCTTCAACTAATGACACTTGCAATTATTGCAATATTATCTAACCTAATTTAATTTGTATTAAACAAAATATATGTTCATAATATTAGCAAACGCTGAACACTATTAACACTGTATTATTTCAGATTAGTTTATATTATACTTATGTATTTAAATTGTATATTATGTAAATGGTCTTTAAATATTATATTAAAAATAATAGAAATTATGATATACCTATTTCATCTTAACTTAAAATTATGGAAAATTAAAATATTTTAATATTTACTTAGTGGTTAATTCTGGTGTAGAGGCGTAGAGCTTTTGACATCAAATAAGTATATTATATCTATATAAAACTATAAAATTGTTATCGGACCGGATTATCGTATAGATCGGTGACGTTTCGATTGAATGTTTATTATCATGTGATAATAAAACAGTGAATCTGCTTACAAATCCACGTTTTTCCTGTTTTATTAAATACAAATTTATTTAGTATAATCAGAAAAAAAGTAGAAAGAGAAAGATTTCTGAAACACGTGCGTCTAAACGAAGAAATTTGATACGATCACTTTACGATGTTACAACTGTATAGGCAATAGTCAATAAAAATAATAATAATAATAATAATAATTAATGGCACGCCGAGTAAACACGCGTATACCTACGTCCTTACTACGGTAACCGTTTTCTACTGGCTACTCGCATGTCCGGTATCCGGTACACGGTATTGGCACAAAACAATAGTATAGGCAAATAATTTAACATGGTATCCGTGCCGAGTTTGGCGCCAAACGGCTTTACGCCGCCGCCGCGTTACGACGGTTGGAGGAGTCAATAACGATATTATTATGAACAAATACCAAAACGCACACGTACGTATTGATCACTGTCAAAGTCGTCGTGTAATCGCTGCGATAACTCGTTTCGGCGTGTTTTTTTTCTAAACATTTTCAGTCCGTCCTGGCGAAAAGCGCGTGTGTCAACGGATTTCAAAACTTCGTCGGGACGACACTACGCCATCATTATTATTATTATTACATACGTTTATAAGGCGGCGCATAATAATAATTTAATATCGTACCCACACACACACATATATGTGTGTGTATTTCGTATATTTTATAAATATGCGACAAAAATATAACCACCCAACAGGCGGCGACGACACCTTACAGACGGCAGCAGGTTTTGCGCACGACAACAAAATATAACATGCGACCTTGTTTTCGTTTTATTTTTTTTTCTGTATTATACAATATCATAACATATATATATGGCACACAGCCTCCGATGCCGACGAAGCGAGGGCGCCGCCACGCCGGAATTCCGTGGCGTCTTCGTTTCCCACAAACACGTTTGTGTTATAATAATATTATAATAATACCTACAAATATCTAATGATAAGAATATATGATTATGGAAGACATTAAGTCCGATATTGCTGTTGGGTCGTTGGGTGCGCTAACATAACGTTCTATGGTACGCCGAACGAAGTGGTGATTTTTATACGTGCGTATTGTAAATTATTTGAGAATGAATGTGTTGTTTGAAAATTTAGACTTTTTGCGTAGGTAATCCAATTGAATTTTTGAATTTTTTTTAGAAGAGATCCTAGCAAAGTATAGGTACTTATTGTAATCATACCGATGGTAGTTAGGCTCTTGAATAACTTGGATATTACAAATTAGTATGTACGGTTTACAGTTTAGTATGGTTATTCGTTTTTGAATAATTTTGATGAAATTAGTTTTTATTAGAAAGAAAACAATTACACGAAAAACAATTGTTATAACTTAAAAGTTAAAAAAACAAAAATGTTAGATTCCATTATATCAAAGTTATTTTCATGAGTTTACCGACAATATTATAATAATATCAATAACATATTATACATATGAATATTTAAGATGAATAACATATTGTCTAAAAATATTGCATTACTGCATGTGAATCTGTTGCACGTTTACAACCTCACACGCACCCGTGTACGTTTTTTACGCTCATTCTGTGCGGCGCAAGAGTGAAGTGTGTCTGTGAAGCTCGTCAGCGGGAGACAAGTCGGATGTATAATATAATATTATTATAATTGTATAATACCCACCGACGAACATTCGTGTACTTAAACTTCGTGCGACCTTTTATATGTACACTGCAGTTTGTTTTATAGCCATCCGGTTAGATGAGACGACGACAAATAATAATATACTACATTGATATTTTGGTCCGGTTATTAATTAGCACGGCAATCATAGCTAATAGTATGCAACTGGAAGAACAATAATTATTTCCGTCACACGCAATACTTTTAAGGCTTTTGAACGTTAAATATTAAAATATTTTGAGTAATTGTGTTAGTTTAATAAATTATTAATAATGAAAATTATGTTAAGTATGCATTAAGATTATGTCATATAGGAGTGCAATGTCAATATTGAACATATTACCTAGTGAAAGATATAACACTATAGTATAAAATCAATACATAAATATAATGTTGATTCAAATCTCGATATTCTGCCTAACTTTCGTACAAATAAATTCCACTAGAGAATGAACTCGTAGTAGTATATACAGTAGGTAATGAACTTGCTTACTTTTTTTTTCTTATGGTATCGATTAGAAAAATATTTGATTTAGAGCATACACTGCATTTGACATGGTTAGCAAAAGAACGGTATTGTTTAAATTGGTTTAGAATATAATTTATCTATTAAAGGGATAGTATATAGACGAAATTTGGAGCCAATATTATATAGATATATATTGTATATTATAATTAAATATTTTTTAATTTTGTATATTATTATGTAGGGCAAAGTTATCTACATTCATATATTATTTTGTAAGTTTTTTTTTAATATACAACAAGTTAACTAATTATATTATGGCATATTATAAACCTATTGAATTATCATCTTATATGCTATCGGCGTTTTAATAAACTGAAATGTACTTTATTTTTAATTGTTGTGTGAAGCATAACAAAAATGTACGAATACAATAAATTTCAAAAATTTTTTAATTTTTTTACCGATGTGAGTAGCAACACTTTATGCCATGAGATTTATGTTTTATGATTTCTTCAGGAAAAAGATTTTTGAGCTAGTTTCAAAACTAAGCTTCCAATTTACTGGAATGATAAACTAATTATTCTCAATAAAAATTCTAAAAAAGTTAATTTTTAATAGGAATGTAATATATATATATATATTATGAATTCCTCCACTTTGATTTGATTTAGCAGTTGATGGAGGAGTGTCTAGCGAACTTCAAAACTAGGCATGGAAATTCATATGTGAGGCATAGCAACTATTAACAAATACAATTTCAAAATATTAATTACATTTTTTACTGATTGAGCTTGGTGACACCTGCTGCTTTCCATTTCACTTCATTAAGTTTGATTTCTTATTTTCTCACACGCTTACCATTTTGTTCTAATTTTTAAATTAATAATCATAATGATATCTTCGTAGTTTTTAAAGACTTAAGTTAATATTTATTATTTGGTTGCTATTGACCTTTTTATTTTTACAGATTATCTACTTTTTCATTCCCTTCAATATTGCTTGCCCTATATTTATTTATGTTATATCCTAATTATTTACTTTTAAAGCAATCTGATAAAAAGACATATTTTGTTTACAATCATTACTAAATTACCGAACGGATAGGTTTCAAAAATTATATTGAAACTTTAGATACATAATTTAAAATTGTATAGTACAATGATCAGTTCTTGAATTGGAATAATATAAGAAGGGGGGGAGGTGAAAAAAAGTAAACTATTGTTGAGATTTAGATATCTCATTGATTAGGATATAATTAGAAAAGGTAGATACGCTCTACAATACATATGTCTTACAAATTAAAAATAATTCTTGTTTTCATTATACATTAAAATAGCATTTTTTCACCAATCGTTGACTAGTGTTGTATTCGTGTTTACAAATGGTACTGCTATTAAAATGTATTCAGGAATTTGATAATTTTCTACACTATCTACATAAACTACTGTTCTACGTACCTACCTATTAGATTCATAAACGGAATATGTGAGGTCTATGATTGTATCGATTATATTGGTATTATACGTTACCTTAAAAGGCTGATTTTATATTATTTACCTTAGTATGGTTATAAGGAATTCTCCTGTCATTATATTAATTTCATCAGTGATAAGGTCTGACATAATTATTTTGTTCTCAAATTGTCGTATTTCTCAGTAACTTCATTTTTAAATTGCTCACAGTGGAATTCACGTTGCTATTATATCCATACATATTATAATATTATGCAGTATGCACAATGCACTACTTATATGAGTACCACTAACTATATTATTATTGTACACCAACACACGGAAATGAACAAAATATTAACTTGTCTTTTTCTCGTATACTTACACCTACACATTTCCAGTAGCCAGATACACAGATACACAAAAAAAATAGTGTTAGTTGGCAGTTGTAAAAATGTAATTTATGAAAGAATATAAAAATTACTATTTCATCAACTAGGTACATAAGACAGTATGGGTTTCAATGGTTACATATAATATACATACAAACACGTGGGGTGAAAATGTAATGCAATAAAATATTTTAGTATTTATTATCGCAAAGTTATTGGTGCAGTTTTTATGATCGAAAAGCTAATAAATTCTTTGATCCATTTAGAATCTAAATACAAATTGTATTTAACTAAAAATAAAATCATAAACACTATATTAATGACCATAGATGTTTGGACAATGTAAAATTTAAAATCAAGGTCTATAAATTGTAAATATATTTTTATGATTTAAAAATTTTCTGTGTTATCTATTTAACGTAAGACTCTCATTATTTCAAAAAGTATTAACGTTTCTTAAAATATTTTTTATATATAGTTTCAAGTTTTTATTCTTATATTTTTTAAGTATTTACATTTTTTTGACAACATATAGTTTTAATCAGATTAATATTTCAAAGCAGAATATTTTTCTGTGTATTTAGATGTATAAAAATCGAATTTAGGACGAGTAGCTTATGAGTTATAAGTACTTTAATATTTAAGTTTTTATGAACATAGTGGAGGATTACGTGGTTACCCCTCAAAATGTTGGTCCACCATACAGACTCCGCTGTCTACGCTCATCAAAACTTTAAATTCTAATAGGTAAATCCTAAATTACTTGTCCTAAATTCAATTTGTATGTATAGAAATACTCAGAAAATATTCTTTTTGATTTTTAACGTCTAGAAACCATGTAAATTTGTTTTTAAAAATCGTTAATACTTTTTGAAATAAAGATATTGAATTACAATTTACTGAGAATCAATAGTTAATAGTTCAATATAATTATTATAATTATTTATGATGTCTTAATGATGAATAATGATTATAATATGATCCGTTATGATACCTGGATAAAACTTTAATTAAAAATGTAATATCAAGTTACAAAATAAAATAGCCAATATGTATTTACTGTTTATGGTTTTTTTATTCTTATCTTATTTTAGAGTGCGTATTTAACTTTAAAACTACTGAACTCATATCTGAATAAGTATTGAGACTTGCAAACGGGGTATCAGAGAAATTAAAATGTTTAAATCAATTATGAACGGTGTGATTAATGTATTGATTTTACAATAAAGTATGTTGAAAAAAATGTTGTCCTCTTTAGGAACAGAAAAATGCAACAAACTTTAACTTAAAAGAATATGAGGTTTATTAATAGCGGCAAATTAGTTCTTGTTGCTACTTGTTTTGTTTTGGAGGGGGGGGGGGGGTGAGGGCTTAGGGTCAACATTTAGGTTGGACTGGGGTTAAAAATTTTAAAATTCCTTAGTACTTTTCAAAATAAAAAAAAAATACGAAAAAAAACAGCAATGTTTACTTCAATTTTAGTTTAAAAAAAACTGTATTTTATTTTTTATTGGTGTAATTTATTCAAAAACGAATTATTTTGGACTTGAAATTTAGTAACAAAATACATTGGCTGATCTTGTGCTATTATAGACATTTGAAATGTTTGATTTTTTTTTTTTGTTTCTATTTATTTTATAATTGTAATATTCTGTTTATCAGACACAAAATAATTTTTACATTTATGATTATAATTATTTAAACTAATTTCAAAAAATATTAATCACACCATTCTACGGCTCCTCGGTACTAATGATATGGTATGTATAATAATTATTAAATATATAACGTATGCGATGTTTTTGGAAAATTAGTATTACCAACTAATTAAATTTTTTATCTTATAATTTCATAAAAATATTAATAATATTACCTATGTATATGAGAAAACTTTTGTGGGAGCTCAGGAAATTACTATAGGCTATAGGTACTAAATAGAAAAAGAAATTACCAATAGTAATATAATTATATATTACGATATCTTTAGCAAAATAGGCTGACATTTAAAATAGTTGATTGCTTTATCAGTAAATTCAAATATCCATTACTGTGACCTGTACTCTCGAAAGTTACTAAACAGCATACCGTCTTCCCCTGGTGTTTTTTTTCGAAGATAATATAATATTTTAGAGGTGGGCTTTATTTTATTAGTTTGATTGTCACATAATTGATTGTTATATAACTTATAATTCTATTTTTTATGCAAATATCTTATGATATATAAAATATATCATTTTTAATAAATGATAGATTATTTGCATACCTAATATTATTCATTTTAACCTAACAGAGTACAGACTCAGGATAATACTAGAATTAAAATATTTAAAAAATATTTTATTAGTAAAATTATTATAAATTATACAGTTACGTTTAACTTCGTTAAAAGGCTGTAGCCTGTACTAAAATATTTACAAGGTCAGTTTATTGTATTCACCAAACATGACTTTTTTTAGCAGTTGACATTTTCCATTACTGGTTGTCATTATGTAGAATTCATAAATATTTTAATATCAAAAAATAATAATATATAATATAATACCAACAAGTTGTTAAAAATTCTAATTGTATTTAGCCTATTTACCCATATAGTACTTTTAACTTTAAATTAAATTAAAAAAAGGAATTTTGAAGATGAACAAAAACATGTTATGCACAAATATATTTTAATGTAGGTATAATATTAATTGTGTACATTTATATTAATATAAATAAGTAAAAACAACGTATTAGTATATATTATACATAAAGTGCAGGCTAACAACCTTGCCAATTACGCCTTTTTTCTCTTTAAAATAAAATAATAAATTTATTGAATAATAATAATAGTTTTCAGTATCGAAATACTTCAAAAAATAAATTGAATTGTATTGGCTACTACAGCTACAGAAGATCACACGAGCTGCTGTCGGTTAGCGACGTTATTAATCTGTTTTCGATGTATGAATATAATGACTGTATGACTGTATGAGTATTTAAATATGCATTTGAATTTAAATACGATGGTCATTTTAGTATTGATCACGTCTTATGTTCACCTTGTTGTATTTATTCATATAGTGTTAAATAATAACATTTATTGACACCGCATGTTTATGTCGTTTCAAGAATTAAATATAATTTATCATTCTACAGTAGTTTAAAACATGGTTTATTATAATATAAAATGGATATAATTAATGAGATAAGTACATTGAAATTGTGTAGAGCGTATTGAAAATATAGGTATATTATAACGTAGCTTATAGTTTTAATAAGCAGGAGGGAATTAATGGTTTTTTAATGAGTTGGAAGCAGTAACCTAAATTAAATAAGTAAATATTTATTTATTTAACATGGCATTAAATTATTAAATAATTTTCACGAAGGAGCCAAAACATTATTTACATTTAAATAATGTGACATTGTTCAAATATTATAATGTAGGTATATCATTTTTTAGAATTAACACTTATTTAAATTTAAAACTAAATTTGAACGAATGATAGCATGAACATGTAACATATAAAGAAATGTCATGGTTCTAAACAATAAATGAAGGGAGTCGATATTGTGATGTTGGCATGAAATTTAATTTTTCAAGATACTTCTCAAATAGAAATTCTCAAAGAGAAATTTCCTTCAAAAATAAAATATTAACTATAATTTACCTATCATACAGTGTCAGATTTATTTTAAAAGTTTAGTTTCAAAATGTACATGTTTAGATTTCATTTAAATTAGATATCATGTTTGAGAAAATGTCTTCTTAAAAATTAAATTTATGAAATTGGACTTAACTTGATCGGCATGGTAATGTTTTCTACAGTTAGACAATTGGTTGGGAAAATATTATACATAGGAGAAAAAAGTAGTACTTATTGATGAATTTCGTCAAGTGAAAAATAATGTTGAAATTGAATTGATCGCCCTGAGCGGAGGTGAGACAATCTGGCTATTTGAGTGTTTATAAAATGATTATACGTTATGATTTCATCTTTCATTAGACAGTATTCATTTTTAATATATTTTTGTAAATAGGGGAAAGAAACTTTTAAATACACTAAAAATAATTACCATTAGTATCCAACTAGTTATTCGTGTGGAATAATGATGAAATAGTTTTGATAATTTATAATACTCTAGGAATAGGTAGGTATGTGAAATATTGATATTTATTGGTTTAAGCTATCCAATAGTTATAATTGATTTAACATTTTCGATCTTATAATAAATGCAGTCTATAAACTAGTTTTTAATATTTGTGGTATAAAATAAAACTTACTCAGATAAACACATTAAATACTTGTTGCGAGTTTTAATAACCTGTCTGTGGCTATTAAGAATATTTTTTACATTATGATGTGTTACTTTTACGCTAAAACTTGTAATAAATAGGTCTTCTTTGCATGCTTCACAATCGTTTTTCATTCCACGTCGACATATGCGTATAATAAACGTGAGCATCTTCATTTCCAAGAATGATTATGTAATAATAAAATAATATTCATAATCAAATTGAATTGAATTTTGAAATGTACTTACCAATTATTTACTCTCTGGAAATATGACCGTTGCTTCCTGAGTTACTATAATATTTTATTTATTGTTAATGCAATTGGAAATTAATTTTTACCATTTGTGTTGTTTTTCATATTTTATAGGATATTCTACTTGCAACTTATGTGGGATAGAAATAAAATACCTGAACATTTAAATATTCTATTGGTATTTGAAAACTAATTTAATTATTTATACTGTATATAGGTACCCACATTAAAATATATTGTACTTAAATTTCTCCAATATGTATTCTTAAAAAGATTAAACACGGGAATTTATTATGTATAAAGTTCAATACTATTTTAAGTCGTGTTCGAAATGTGTTCATAAAATCTGTGTGACAATATAAAGCAAAATATGTCATGTTTGTTCACACCAGGTAAATAGTAAAATGAGTATCTATTTTGGCATACATTGTATAAGATATTGGGACTTTAGTTCTATAAAGTACGTCTTACAATATTATTAGATAATAAATCATTGTGGTAAAAAATACGATAAAATATATTAAATGTTAAGACATTATATATTTATAACATATAATTTAAGCTACATAACACTTATTTATTGCATACATATGAATATATCTTTACACGCACATGTTTTATTATATTTATGTATACAACTTGTAATGTATAATGACGTTTATATTTTTATCATGTAATTTTTGAACTCAGTAATTTTTTTGTACGGGTCGGTTCAGTGCTTTATGCATATATAGACTGGTAAATCGTCCATAAATCGTCGACAAGGTAAAGCAAGTATCTTGATATTATTTACATTATACGAAATACGAATCCATGGACTCTGCAGGTCCTGTAACGATATCAGGGAAAATAGCCGACGGACAGAGGCGTGTATTGATATTACTCGTGGTAATAATAATATTCCAATAATAATAACGGTCAATTTTAATATTTAGTATTCTTTGAGAATATTACAGTTGCCTAGAATAAAATAATAAATTGCACCATACCGTTTTATACTTGAGAATTACATACCTACACAGTTGTCTCGAATAAAATCGTAAATTTCATCGATATCTAGAGACTAGTATTTAAATCCAAATTCGTTTTCATTAAATTAAAAAGCATTTACTCAGTCACGATCGTGCAATCATGCGTAGTATTATTAACTGTACTGTACGCACTGCTCGTGTAATAATAATAATAATAATAATAATAATAATATGCATGCGTCCAAATACAGTAGCAATTTTTATTGGTGGGTTTCGTGACTAGCGCGACGAAATATAATTACTATACACGCACAATTCAGCCGTCTATTTTCACTTTGTCAACTTGTTTGTAATTACAACAAGTGTAAACAAAAATCAAAACATGACATGGGTCAAGGGAAGTACGGAACTGGGAACCCTCCTTGACCCCGGGTTACGCCATTCGTGTTAATGCATCTAACGTCGAACTTGATGACGTATTGATTCTTTAAGACGTACCTATGCATCAAATTGAAGACGTTCCATTACATAAATGGTAAATAATTATAAAACTATAGGTACGTACTTATACGATTAAACATTCAAGTTTATTTTCAGCAATAACAAGTAGAGAAAAGCACACTCTACTACGTGCATGCTTTCTACTTCCTTGTTTATATACCTACGTAATTGTATAGGTACCTACCTACTTATTTATTAATTATTAATGTAATGAACAACCGATATTATTATTTATGTTAAATTTCCTAATCAAATTCAACATAATAATATTATGATCAAACATTAAATTAACAATAGAATAACGGTTAACACATCCTAAGTAGAATACCTGTTAAATATACAGCTCCGATGCTCCATGAGAATGTTTAATACTCATAAGATATAACAGTGGACGATTGAATTAATTAAACTACAACGAAACTTTGCACAGGTACACATATTAAATAAATGAAGGAAAGTTGTAACAGACTTTATAGTACATACAAACCCAGGAATCAGTCAATTATAAAAAATAATATACATTAATATCATAGAGCCATAGAGAATATGCAGCGTTTATTTAAAAAACACACGAACTAATTTACAAAATATTTTGGTAAAAAATTCTAAAATTCATGATTAAGATGTGTGTCTTTTGTGTTATCAATGTTGTAATAAATTTATTGTGAAACTGCCGAAAAGTTATTTAAGAGTATTTGAGTACGAATTTAACATAAAATATTAACAAAATATTTAGTAATGTTACTCATTAATCATAATATTTTGTGCTCTTCCATTTTTACTATATCTATTACATAAATAAATAAATTATTGGATTTTTAAATACGCATTATAATATTTTTTAATGGGGGGACGAGGTGGCCGAGCGGTATAACGCGACGGATTCGGCACAGCCGGTCCGAGTTCGATCCTCGACCACTGGGCGGCATTTTTCTCCGTGCAAGTCACGGTGTCCGGAGAACAAGTGCCGCCATCCCCCCACCCCGGGGCACGGCAGAAACCTACGGGTGCCCCATTAGAAATTCTGCCAAACACAACACACACGTGTACCAACCTACCCAATATAAAACCTACCAAACCTACCCAATATAAAACCTACAGTACCCTCCCCACACCCAATGGCCTATGTTGCCGCGGGTTACTCAATAAAAAAAAAAAAAAAAAAAAAAAAAAAAAAATATTTTTTAATATCCTATTACATGCATCTATATGTTTTGATGGAACGAGGGCAATAAATAATAACGTTTTGTTATACATAATACCAATGATTTATTTGATTTATTTTTACTATAGCTATTATAATTATTATAGTTGTTATAGTTGATACAATCATAATAAAGTACCTATTTTTGATGTGTATAATTTATAAGAACACAACTAGGTACAATATTAAATATTTTATAGGTAGGTAATATAAACATAATAATGTTATCATATTTTTTATGAACTCCAAGATGCTAATATTAGGTTTGATAATATGTGCACTCATAATTACCATTTTCAAATGCAATATACCGACATGATTAATTTATTTTTTAACATGAGTGTCTTTTATTTATAAAAATAATTAATTTCGGGAAGCCCGAAGCATCATGGCTGTATCTTTTTGGTCGAAAGTTATAATTATACCTTTCATACTAGTTCACACATATTTTTACATATTTATATAAAATTGTTTAAAATTAAAATTTGTTTATTTAGTTTAATATATTAACTGATTATTGATGCAGTTAAATACATAGGTACCTACCTAATTAAAAAGTATAAACATAATTTTTAATGTGTGAAAAATATATAGCTGGGTAGGTTATTTAAGTTGTATAATTATTATATCATCACAATAACTGTTGAACTAGTTATTATACTCTCGAATGAATAAACCTTATAGTATCAGTAAGAAAAGTAATAAATTTACGCTGATTTGAATTTAATAGTAAATACTAAATAGTAAATATAGTAATATTTTTATTTTCCCCCATGGATACCGTATATTTCTAAACATCACGAAATAACAAACGCACTACCAGACTACCTACTCAAAGGTTAGCTGATTGATGAGTAGGCCAAAAGTGAAAATAACTGTCATATGGACATACTTGTGCAACAACCATCGGGTCTACAGGAGGCAGTGCGCGCCAACAGTGTAAGTATGTGTCACGGTTTCGATAAAGCATTCGAGAATAAATATTTTAATTTATCGAGAAAACCATGAACTTTAAATACACGAACCAGCCCGTGTTGTCATTTAGTAGCTTAGCTATTCACGAGCAATATTTATAACCGGAAAATCATTTTTATAGCGTGTCAGAATAAAACAAACACGGGGATTATTATCCCGCAAGTATAATCTATAATCGGGTGCAATAAATTATTCATTTTGGCAGTTAAAAAATACTCAGCTGGCCGTTTAAAGCAAACAATTTACATTAATTGAGTGATCATCTTTTCATTTTCGTAGAATAAAGCGCTAAAGTAGGTGCCTATATGTTTTATTGCTGAATATTTAACGGTTTTTATACAAATATAATACAACTTTATCGCTGCTATTAAATTGATATGACACATTTCAACATTTGCTTCTTTAGCTTCCGAGAAAAGTAATTATAATGCTATGGAATTTTTATTATTTATTTTCCAAGGGAGAAAAAAGCGTCTATAGAATATTTTTTTCTTATTGAAGAAAACGCAAATTATTTATACTGTTGATACTTGATAAACATTATCACATAATTGGAAATGGAACACGCGATTGATAGTTTATAGAGTTAATCTTAATCTAAAATGTACAAGATTTATTATCTATAGATAGAGCCGATTTCAAATTAGTTTTAGTTCAGAAAAAAAAACATTGCGGTGAATTTATTATAATACATCAGAAGATTTGGAGATATTCAAACAAACTGAAAAATTGTGTTTTACTGGACTTTTCCAGGGAATTATGGTTTAACTAATAAATTATAATATAACTGATAAACGATATAAATTAAATAAATTAAATAATATTTTTATCACAGTATTTAATTTTAACCTTTTAGAGATTAATATAATATTAAGATATACATACGTTATACATTTACTTTAGTTCTACCTACCTATTAACACTTTAAATGTGTTGTTCTGCATTTTAATCATATACAAATTACACTTGAATTACATGGCAAAAATAACAAAGTTTAAAATGATAAATATACTATTATAAGTTGTAATAGTTACATTAACAGAACTTTTTACTCCTATATAATATGCATATTATGTTTTAAACTATAAGCGATTCGTGCGTTAGGTACACTTATAGTTCGTATAAGGAATTATGAATAATTATTACTTTATTTTTACTGAACACGTATTCAGTCTTGTGAATAATATAGATACATTTTTTTCAAATGTATATTTACGATTATTGTTCACTATATCTACTATACAAATGTTTGGTGATAATCATGTTTATCAAACATATTGACATTTATAACAAATAAAGGGTAGGTATCTATTATAATTATATACAATTATACCTAAAATATTTGGTTTATTTTTTTTTTTAAGTGAGAAATTATTATAGATAGGTCGCTTTTATAGGTAAGTATATACAATTTTACAAATAATATTTATTTTAATATATTACTACTTGTATTTACAGCTGTGTATTATAAAACTAATATACAATATATAGTATTATAGTAGCCACAAATATATTTAAAATATTTTATTAAGAGTAATAAACCTTTAAAAAAAATGTTTATTACTTTTTGCACTAGTAAGTATACAAGATGATTATTTTAAAGGTAAATACTCATTTTATCAATAAGCATTAAAGTTATCAAAAATATTTTTTTCAGATGATTCTAAGTAATTTTAAAACAATATTCTTTATCGTCATAATTTTCTAAGTTTTTATTTTTAAATGTTGAAAATGTTTTTTTGAGAATTTAAAAAAAATGAGTGGATTGGGGTGGCACAAGCACAATGGTGCCACGTAAACTATTAATCCACTTCTCCGCTCTTCTAAACTTTAAATAGGAACTTACGACGAAATATCTATAGGTATATAATTGAGTCATTTAAATTTTGATTTTTACATAATACTGAAATTCTAAGAAAAATATTCTGTTGCGGAATATGAAATTGTCAACGTATGATTTTAATCTTGAAAGTAAAATCTTAAAAACATAAATTTTTTTAATGTTTTTAAATGACTTCAAATTAAGTAAAAAAAGTTACGAAAACGTTAATTAATTTCGAGAAAATGAGTGTTTAACTTTAAGATAATCACCTTGTATGGTGGTATTATTAATATTATTGTAATGTAATGGTTAATAAATATTTAAATTTATTGGATACATATAAAAAAAACAAAATACATTTAAAAGTGTAAATCACATTAGTAGATATTTATCACTTGCCTCTTATCACATACTTGGCTAGATTTTCTAAAATTACAAGCACTTTGATAAATATCATATTGTACCTATATAATAACTATACCAGCTACCTACAAATGTATTGGCTGTATTATATATATATTATGTAAATAAATTATAAACAGGTTATTATAATCATATTTCTCTTATAAAATAACAAATAAAATTGTTTTAAAACTTTATTTAACCATTCTTAGTAGGTTCTATTATTGTTTTTTCTTTGGAAAAAATATGGCATATTATAATAATATATTAATATCACAATTTATAATACATTTAATTGTTTAAAGACACACACGTGTTCCTCACACTACCAAGAAAAAACCTACAAACAAAATACAAAAATAGCTAATAGCCTTAGTTTCCGGGCTCCAGCTCAATAATAAAAAAAAAAAAATTGTTTAAAACCAAATAATAAAATATTTGATGATCATTAAGAACTAACGTGCCTGTGTGCATATTCTTATTTAAATGTCAGATATTTTTTTTTATCTATTTCAGGCTATTTTTTGAGATTTGTGTTAAATATTCGCTGCTAAATATTTATAAACATCAAGCAGATCACAAATTAGGCGTTTTAATCACGTGCGGTCATGATTAATAAAAATCACAGTAGTTGCTAACCAAATAACCAATATCCAGCCAAAATTAAACAACGGTCGGCTTGAGTTTTCCGTCGCCGCGGAAAACACGGCGTATTACATCCGTCGTATATAGCTGCTCCTATATAAACCAATGCATTTTTAATTATCGTGTATAGCCACGGCCGAGTATGGGCGAGTATAGGTACTCGACATGAGCATCATAATATGATGGAAATACATCAATATGGAATACAAAACTACAAAACTTAAGCACATGAAAAAATAATTTCCCGTGTCCAAACTTCACAGACTCTATAAATGAATTCCACATTACAGTTGATTTCTATGCATGAAGAAATCGGACCATTATTGGTTCTCAAAAGAATAATCTTCTACATAAGTAAAAAAACCGTATTGTAAAACTAATGGTGTAACTTAATATAAATACAATGTAAATCCCAATCTCAATTAATAACCATGTAGATATAATGAATGAACAACAACGCTTAGTCGAACCCTGACCGCTGTAAACGATTATTTTCTTGAATTTTTCCTGGTTTTTTGCAGGTGAAAAAATTGGCGATCGCGTATGCACTTCCGAATAAAATGAAAGGATACTATATGTCACATAGGTAATTTATATCTTACTAGCACTCGATAAGGAAAGTCTGCCAGGTCGTG
Organism: Metopolophium dirhodum; assembly: GCF_019925205.1. Classification (NCBI taxonomy): domain Eukaryota; kingdom Metazoa; phylum Arthropoda; class Insecta; order Hemiptera; family Aphididae; genus Metopolophium; species Metopolophium dirhodum. The sequence continues at coordinate 17,925,046 of NC_083562.1, forward strand.
AGGGCGCGTCCACGTGATGCTACTGTTGTTAATTAATTTGTTTTGATGTCAACAATAAACGATGGGTGGCAGGGGGAGAAGTATTGACAACAGCAGTTCCTCCTCCGGTCCTCGATATCACGGGAAAAATGATAATATATGTATAGGTACTATTATTATTAGGTCACTGTGTAAGTGACCGGATGAGGGATCAAACTAAAATGCATAGATCGCACCATATAGTACTATACCGTAACGATGTTGCTATTGTAACGTCCCAGGTGTATATTATTATTATAAGATGCCATGCTGTTCGGAGTCAACCGGCACGTCCGGTGAGGGGGCACACGCGCGCCCGCCACTGTTAAATACCTATACATTATGCAAATTATGGCGAAACGGTAGCCACCGGACTGACGCGGATGACACATTATTATAATATATTATGTTATAAAAATACGCACCGGTCGTTTCGAGTTACAAAACCCAGCAACAATTATTATAATGTAGTAATATTATTAAAAAGAGCACGTGGACTGCACCGTTGACTACACGCCGCTTTTGTGATAACCTACCTAATAGCACATATTTCACACTGTGCAAAAAAATGTGTACATTAAGTATTTTACTATATTTATTTACACCCATTGATCACGCGTGCCTATGCATATATATTTACGTGTGTACAAATAACTGCAGTTGTACTCACATGTACACGTTTTCAATTGGTAAGACGTATCCTATGCGTACAATACTTTACCATAGCTAGTTTAACACCTATATTAAATATAAAATATGTTATTATTTATTTGCTATTTATATTTTTACCATAGTTGGAAACGAATATAATTCGTTTGAAATAATCATTAATACAATTTTGTAACTGATGACATTTTAGGAAATACCTATTTTGTTGTGGTTCATTTTATTTCCGCTATAGTGTAGCTTGGCCATTGATGCACACGTTATATTATAGTTTATAACTTTAACATATTATAATACCCTCATAGACGTTGATATGCGTTGGGAGCTGTAGCTGAGAGAGTTTTTTGAAAAAAAAATATATTGGATATAATCGCTGAAACTTGTCCGACTGCAGTGTCAAGTGACGTTATTGTGTTGGCGGCGACTTCCGTTTGACACGATGCAGCAGTTAAGCGACGTGACACGAGACTCGCGGCCGCTCGAAAATGAAAAAAATGCGTTTTTTTTATTATTTTTAGACATACCTACGTATATTATATTTGATCCGAGTAAAACGATTCGACTGCGTACAAAACAAATCCCGCATTGATATAATATTATGGTGAAAATAAATCGACACCGCCGTGAATAAAAATATCGTTGTGTAATAAAAACTAATAACGCCGTGACGTAACAGGTGGCGCATACCTGAGACGCCGACGATGGTATAATAATAAAAATAATAATAACTTGTAACAACGACGCATCGTCGTCGTAATAGCGGTCAACCGCCAAAGGTCATCCGCGTAAATGCGACGGAGACGGTCGCGCGTATATCTTATCATACGATTCCTGTTCCAATATATTATTATTTAAGTTGTCACTGGTAGCTGGTAACAATTTAAAATATCCAGAAAAAAACAACACGGGAATACAAATATTTATCTGGAGGTTAATAAATTATCAAAATAGATATACGGCGGAGCGAACGTTAGAAAACAAAATACCAACAAATAAAAACGTATATGAAAGTAATATAATTGTAAGTACCATGATAGCCGTGCGCAGACCATGATATAGGTGGCTATGCAAAATGCAAAATAAAGCGGTCCATAGTTTAAAAAAAAAACAGTTGAACACATATTGAGTATTATTGACTAGCTGCACTTATTAATTTTGTAATTCAAAAGTAGGCAGTAGGCCACAGCAGTGACTATATACCTCGCTATTATAAAAAGTTTCGTTTATTATAGATATTTTTATTTTTCACATAATTTCCATGGCAATCAAAAAATAAATAAATAATAGATATTATTAATTAAATACTTAAAATTCTCTATTATTTAAAAAAAAAGTTTTATATATATTATATTTTATCTTCCATATATAGACGGCAATAATTGTCCATAATTTTAAAGGAGCTAATGTTTGAAATACTTGATTGCATAAAAACGCGCTCTCCACGCTTTCAAAAATATTGGTTAACATTACTTTAAAGAGATAACAAAGATATAAGTAAATGAAAGCTCTATTAATCAACAATTTTTTTTGTAAAATTGTACTTATTTTTATTTTTGATCCAACTATATTATATTAATTGAAAGTTTCTATATATTTATTATTTATAGTAGAGCCCAATGACCACTCAGTATGTTTGGGAGGGAGGAGTAATTTCTATGTTTGTACGTGAGAGGGCTTAGCTCACTCATGACCCTCCCAATTTTCGCCTATGCTTCTACATATTTAATTCAATATTTTAAACAACAGATATCAAATTTCAAGATGAAAATAATGTCTAAAGGAGTAAAATTATAGATTGCACCACCGTATCACACATAAATGCCACCAATGATGGTGACTACGCCGTAATAAGTTGTATTTTATTTCATTATATTTTCCACACTGCAGGGCAAAGAAACTATTTTATTTTATTCTATTATATTAATTTAGTTTTATTGTTAAATTCAATGACTGAGTTATAATTTTTAAATATTTTTCCAGCTTTTATCTTCGTTAGAGAACATTTGTACCTTTGCAATTATCTAATAAAATAACTGTTATCATTATAGGTACTATACCACCCACCAGTTTCCCATCTATTAGTTCCTTTTTTAAAATTTATATATTTATTTTTTTACTATATATCCTGAGGTCATAAAACAATATAAAGCAAATTCCTACTAAGATTTATTGGTGTGTAGAATTAAGCGATTCCGTGTGTTTAATAAATGTATGATTAGTTAAATCGTCGTAAAAAATGTGCAAAAAGGTCTCCCGAGGCACGGACACGAATGATTGCGAATTAATTTGAAAATAATACACGAAGGTAAGGTCGCGTATTACGCCGCTACATATTATAATTGAAATTGGCGTAACAACTAGTTAAAAAAAATTATAATACAATTAAACCTTGTATACTAGAACTGCAAGTTTAATACATCACATAATATAATAATAATTAGAATAATGATAAATATGCTTAAAGGTCTTTTTAGGTATGATCAAACTAAATGTAAAAAAAAATTGACCGTGATAAATTCACCTGTTAATTTAATATTAAATAACATACAATTTCCTATATCGCAAACGACTTTCATGACATTTCGACAAACGCATTTTACTTTAATCCTGAAAATGTTGGGTAATAAATCGATCGTATCAAAAACTGTAAAATAATATGTTTTTGACGTAAAACCGGTCCCGTGAGGTCACTTATTATTGTTGTTGATAATAGTGTGTTTCTAACACAATAAATCTCAAGTGTATCTAAAACAACTTTAATAACAAAAAGGTTAGGTTAAACGGAGAATAAACGTACTCCTTATGTCAAAAATCTGGAAAAATACAGAAACCGATTGAAATTCCGAGCAAGATAGTGGTGGATTGTTATTTGAATCAACGACACTCATAAGATTTTTTTCGACTAAAATCATATTTAATTGATATTTGAGGTTGATTGAAATTTGAAAATGTTGTATTATAAGACGTACTGTATTTAATAGTAATAACAGATAAAAAAATTAAAATAATGTTTTCAATTTTTCAACTCTGCAGTAAATAATAAATATTGCACAGTAATATAGGCACAGTAAACAAGAAATAAATCGTCTAGCAGTTTATTGATTACAAATCTGAGTATATTATTTATATTTATTATGATAAATTTTGAATTCCGAGCTAAATAACACAAATTTACTACGGATTATAAATTATATTCTTTGACAAAATGTAGTTTAATCCTTAACGTTATACAGACTTTTAAATTTAATATATTTCTATTCAAATAGTATAATGTAATAATATTATGGTAAAATATAATAGGTATGAAAAAAATGTATTATTATGAAAATGTACTCATTAAAATTGCAAATAAGTTTTAAAAGTTGTATACATTTTGGGCTGTGTATTTATTCAGTCTTAATCATAAGTTTGTGTTTAATTTGTTTTATTTTAAATTCTGATGATAACAATGCTACAAAACCGATAATCTTTCTAGATTTTAATGTTAAAACCACCATAATTTTACATTTTGTAATATTATAAAACAAAATACAAATCAAACACAAATCAAAATGAGTTGGTGTTGACTTTTATTCATTATAATTAATATGAAATACGTACTTTATCAGTCACGTAAATATATACATAGGTACATAGGACATGTCAAAATGACAAAATGTGGCAGTTTTAATCTGGATAAGACACTTGATCTATTTTTCATTTATTTTGTGACCTAACGGTGTGGTTTTGAACAAACATTTTCGATTTGAACTGCAGTACGATACATGAAGGTTTTAATTCAGACTGGCATTTTAATAGAACCAAGTGTTTTCATTTTTTATTTTTCAATATTTATTTTTGTTAATGGACATTAATTGTACTGGATTGTTATTAATATTGTTCACCCATTGCGATGGAGCCAATATTGGCAGTCAAAACATTTCCATTCATATAACATTTTTTAAAAATTACATTTGAAAAAAAGAAATATAGGATTAATAACACATTTATGGATTTTAAATTAGATTATCTCATTAAATAGGTTAAAGATTTGAGAAATAAAAAAATTAAAAACGGTGATAAACATCCTAAATCTAAATTCTATATGTAACCTGATTTTATACAGACCAATATGATGCATTTATTTTACTGGAAGTAATTTGACGGAAATAAGGCAAGTAATTTTCAATCTTCTATATACTTGTCTTAAATTTTTTTTTAATTATTGAAATCGTTTCGCTATGATAATATACATCATATATTATATTATAGCCTATAGGAATATATTAACGTTATATTAACTTATTAATTTATTTACCCTCACATGTATTAACCATAGTGCAGTTTTTTCAAACTGTGAAGATCGAGGAGATGTTAATATTATTACAACAAATATAGAAAATCAACTAAACAAAAACAAAATACATAGCTGGGCGAAAAAATGGAAAAGTATTTTAAGTCCCTTGAAAAGGACTACAGTATTTTCAGACATCTACCGCATTATAACTTAACATTGATAGTTTATCTTGGTCAACAAGCATAAAATATCTTTCAGTTATTCAACTCAAACAACTTAAGATTTAACTTGGAACCAGCACTTTACTTCAAAACTACAATAAACTTACCAGCGACTTAAAATTAATTTTATCTATCCCTTATTAATTAATCGGGAAATCTCTCTAAGCCGGAAGTACTGTCTACTGCTGTATAAACAAACGTTATATCCCTTATTGTTATTACTTTATACAGTGCCACGATGTTTGGGGTAATTGTGTCAAAACACATAATACATAAAATAGATACGAGCGTCCATTCAAAAATATTAATGATCATTTCATATGCTTTCTGGTTCGTACAAAACGTCAAACGATGCTCTTCATACAGACTTCAAGCCATCTCTAACTAAACGTAGTATTAAAATGCTTCAGGGGAACAGAGTGGCCGAGTGGACTACGGTGTCGGTTCCAAAGCATACCACCGCCGGTTCGAATCTTGACCACAGGCGGCTCCTCTCTCTGGGCAGCTGGCAACTGTCTAGAGAGAGAGAGAGAGAGAGACGCCATGGCGGCCCGATCGGGCATGGCAGAAACCTACGGATGTCCAATTTGAAAATCTGTCAAAACCAAACACACGTGTTTACCAAAAACCTACACATTACCCTCCCCCAAAGTTGAAAAACCACCCAATGGTCTAAGCGCACCGTTACAACCGTAACCCCCACAATAGCGAATGGCCATAGTTGCCGGGCTCTAAACCAATAAAAAAAAAAAAAAAAATGATTCAACCAATTCATTAAACCAAATAAAACACGAACTAATACCCACAATAATATCATTTAAACAACAAGCCAATCTTTGGTCGGCTCAAACATAAATATGATATTTTCATATAGGTAATAAATATAATTTATAATAAAAATACACTCGAATGTCAAAATCGCTATTTGTATTACAATTTAACGCTACTGTTCTTCTTTTAATATTATTACTATTTTACTACCATATAAATGTATAATTTATTATTATTATTTTATAATAAATATTAAACCTAGGAGTGTCATCAGTGGGTGGTTTATCCCATAAAGTCTTTATTTTAAACATAATTATACTATCGTATATTACCTATAGAAACATTGTACAAATATTTTAACCCAACTAAAAATATGTTAAACAATGTATTTTATCTTGTATAACACTAAGTTTAGATGACTGAATCAGGGAATCTATAGAGGTAATCAATAATTGATAGTTTACAATCATCCATACTGAACTCCATTTTTAGATTCTGAATGGAGCGATGAAAGTATTGGTTTTACAATTATGTGTGTCTTTTTTTAAATTTTTTATTTAAATTTTTAAATTTTTAAATTTAAATTTTTTTTAATTTTTATCGTTCATCACTTTTTAGGACAGTAAAATGCTTGGATTTTCTTCAACAGCAAATTTTATGATAGGAAAGTGATTCTAGTTGGAACTTTTGGAGAGTCAAAAGTAAAAAAATGTTTTTGACGCTAGTTAATGATATTTTTTACATCAGCAAAAAAAAAAAACAAAAAAAAACACAATTTATTTTTGTTATTTGGACGCAGCAAGTAAAATTAATATTACCGTTCAAATGCGTTTTCGGTAATTATGATATCAGCACCGGTAACCGGTTAACTTAAATATAAAATATAATGGAGTATATTATGTCGAAAATATATATTTATTTAACTGTATAGGTACCTAACTTATACATGTCAAATTTTTCAGTATCATTTATTTGTGAAATTCTGAAATATCGTTTCTATCAAATTTGTAGTATATCGGTCATTGGAAACTGTTTTCTTTCGTCTTATTATACGAACTTTGTATTTTAAAGTTCATGAAAATACATTACCATTATGGCATTATTTTATGTAAACACAAAAATGTCGCATTACTTATATCAAAATATGGAACTACCTATATATTTTGGCCGAGGCTTAAAAACAAATTAATATATTTTACGGTTAAGGTTAAATATGTAAAAAATAAACACTCCACGGTAGCAGTTTGAATTATAAACCACAAATAAAACAAGAAAATCAAGTAAATTAATCAAATACTTCTGTAAAATAGACTTTGTAAATACATAATTTAAATGATTCAAACTACGTTTGATCAGTCAAATATAATCAATTAGGAACTTATATTTTTTAAAATTTTTATCGCTTATGTCTTAATATTTTATACGCATTAAATTTGTACTGTAATTGATGGCCGTTAAACACAAATTCTTCACATTCCTAAGTTAATAATATTTTCAATGAACGTAACAATGACATTGGGCTGTACCTACGTTCTTCGTAATGAAATCGGTTTTCATACAGCTAATTGTTCTAATCGACTGTACAACGCACATTTTGTTGTCTTATAGGATAAATTGTATTAAATTGTAATGCTATTAAACCGTACATGAGTCAGATTAATATTATTTTTTTATGATAAAATTAATGCGTTCGAGTGAAATATTTACATTAATACTTATTATTATTTAATTATTCATTTTCATTCAGAATGCTATAACCATGACGAATTTCAAAGGTGAAATTGTACAGCTTTTACTAGCTGAATTTTAAACGATTAATATTTTGTTTTTAATTTTTAATATTTAACCTCAAGTCGTATTATCATAGTAGAAATTTACATTCTTGTTATGCGTATTACATAAATATCGTTGGGCTCGTGAGGATGATGGTATTCTGACTTTGTTCGATATTTTTAGCACAACATCACCTAAATGCATAAGAATGACTGGACACAATCCAAAACACGTTTATTTTTTTGCACTTCTCTTTTCTTTTAAACAAATTACGAAGGAAATTACACGCGTGACCGGTTCCCAAGTATGGGTATTCCCCTCAACGACTGCAAGGCCGAACACTACTTTACACAGTAATATTTTTGCTCGTCTGCCCACCCCCAATTGTTCGACCTACATGATTTATATTTTTAAACGCGTGTGTATTATTATAATATGTTATGATTGGGAAGATGGGTCGTAAGCATAACATTTGGATGACCCACATATTATAGCTGGAATTAATGAGTAACAATCCAAGAAAAATTATTATTGTCATTGTACAGTTACTAAAACTAATATTTATATTCAACTTGTAACCCATATAATTTTATTTAAGTATATAAATTTAAATTGTGTAAATTGTATTGATTTCAAAAATGTTTGCCTTAAAAATAAGATAAAAACAGAAAACATTAGTGGTACCTACTACCTGGCTTAACTGTGTATTGTTTGTTCATATACATATAATTACATAGATTATATAGTTACATAGTAAAATAAATCTTCTCTTTAAAATTAAATTATACCACAATACACTTTAACAATAATGAGATTAAAGAATATTAATAATGATACAGATATGATAACGATGTTGATCATCCATCGTTCTTCGTTAGCTTTAATAATACAGTTTAGTATTATTCTTATCGTTTTTTGTTTCAAAATAACTTATTAAAAGTGTAAACTATGATTTTAAGTAAGTAATTAGGTCTCAGGCCACCAGCTCAATTACTTAAAGCTAGGCTATATAAAAAATTGCACGATGGTACTTCTAGTAAAAATCTACCTAGAATATATTAGATTCTGAGCAGAGTGACAATGTGTTGGTCTTAAAATTACGTGTGTGTTGTTTTTTTTTGGATTTGTATAATTGTTTTATAATAGGAAAAAAACATCGATCTTCAATTCGTAGGGTAGTTTCTAGTAGCAAATTGAATCTATTAAGTACTTTCAGGAGGTGAAAAGTAAAAATTCGCAGTACCTACTCCTAAAATGTGTGGGAAAACAAAAAAAATAATTAGGAAAAAATGGAAATTTCAATACAAAACCAGTTTATGACAAAATCAAATTTGAAATAAATAACCGTAGGGACTTGCATTTTTCACAAAATATTAATACTAGTGTTTAATAGATATGATATAATTTTCACGTTTTGGCTCTTTTTGTGCTACCTATTTATAAATATTTAAAATTTTCAACTTTTTTGTATTTTTCGATTTATGTAAAATTAATTGTTGTTAATGAATAAAAACCTTGGAAATTTAATACAAGGTTTTTTGTAAGTTATTCTTACAGAAAAAAAATCGAAAATATAGGTATAAGTCCGATTTTTTTCATAAGGTTTCAAAAGTCTACATTTTTATAAAATTCACCAAAATATCGACAATTTACAAATTAGTTTGTAGTTAACATTTCCTAACATTTTGAACTTTATCACTTATGATTTGAAAATTTTTTACATAATTCTTCATTTATCGGAAATTAAAAAAAGTTAAGCTAAGGTTACAATTAATTTTTACTACCAATTTGAGTTCATATTATGATAACATTGGATATTCAAACGTTTAATATCGATTTATCCTAACCCAATTTATATTTTTTTATAATTTAAAAAAGATATCAAACGGTAAACTTGAAACATGTTCTTTCTGATTCACAAAAATCTAAAATACATATTTTCCAAATTTTTTTTTATAGTTTTTTAAGGTTTAAATTTTGACAAAAATGGATATTTAAACAAAGAATAACAATTTTAGTTATTTTGTTCTTCTAATTTAAAAATATTATTCGTGGGAACTTAAAACTTTTGTTTATATTATTATATACTTTACTTTACAGTATAATATTGGATAAATATTTATTAAATTATGATATTTTAAAAATATTTAGATTAGTTTTAAGCTATTGCCTATTAATGGAAATTAGGTATTGGCTCAAAAGTCAATTATAATAATTCTATGTTTTTGGCAAAAATTAATTCAACCAACTGTTATGTTACTAAGAGTAAATAATTGACTAAAATGGATATACAAATATAATTTACACTTAGTCAATATAGTCTATAAAGTATATTATAGACTGACGCACAGAATCGTTTTTCGTTTGAAATTATTTATTATTGAATTTAAATTTAACACATAATATATTACATTGATCTACCTACTTATAAATCGAGCTACACTATAGACACTTACTGTACAGAAGAGCAGCTACCAATTGCCTGCTTTTTATTTTGATACACATAAAATATTTTTAGAATAACAGCCGTATACATATATATATATATATATATTATATATTGGTATAAAAATATAATATTATAGCTAGGTATTATATGAAAAAATAAAATATAAATTTATCTAAATGTATTTTAAAATTATACCTATTCCTAATATATAACCCTATATTATGTGACACAAGCACTATAATAACAATAAAAAAAATTGTGCTCCAAACAGCTTTAATACATTTATAGCACATAAATTATATCTTAAAAATGTAATAGGAATAACACGCCCACCAAAAACAGCCTACCCATCTCTATGAAGGTTCCACATTTGTTGAATGTCATACTATAGTAAAAAACACAAATCCATTGAAAACACAAGCTTCTGAAAAAATACATTGTAAAAAGTACATTTACATAGGTACCTAGACATTCATATATGAAAAATAAAATGGTTATAAAAGGCATGGTAAATCTGAAAAGAAATTTAAAATTAATATCCAATTATAATAAAACAACAGAAGTGTGGGTCATCTTGTTCAAAAGTAATTTTTATTTTATAAATCCCGTTTTCAATAATTCATTTGTTTTTAAATTCACAAATGACCATATACATGAAAAATGTTAGTATTGCATAATGTTATTATGCGATCAACTTTCCGATTGTCACAATTTATGCACGTAGGTATAAAATGTAAAAACACTGAATATTTAAATTACGATGATCGCCAGAAACTCTTTGTCCTATAAATATTTGAATAAAATATTTTGCAAATCAACTTCATCTTGTACCTTCTTATTATAAAAGTAAAAATACCTTGCAGTTTATATTTATGTATACGCATGTAAGAATAGACGTTTTTTTAGCACAGAATTAGAATATAAATTAACTTGGACTCACACAAGTTTACACCTAGTTTACTTATCAATCATTGTCCATTTTTCTTTTTAAATTTACTGAATAAATTATCAATATTTAGATTGTCTTGTATATTGAAATATTATTGCACAATAAAAATGTACTAAAAATTAACCTTTCAATATGCCTAGGCATAAAACATTGATCAAGGATTTAGAAAAAATACTCACCAATAGATTAATTTACAGTTACCTATACTCTTTTTATTGTGACACATGTGTGTTAAAGAGTTACAAAATTATTTTATTAATTGGCTTTTCAAATTTAGAATCAACGTTAGAATTTTATAATAATAGCAAAAGGTATAAAAATGAATGTCATGGGTATTTTACATTTTATCGCTTTGTTAACGCAATAAATAATTATTTCAATGATCCATTCATATATTTTTAGAAATGTTAACTAGCAAACATAAATCATAAGTTTTAAATCTTATATCGTTGTATTTATCCTGACACTCGCAACAATTTTCTTTTGAGTGATCTATACCTATTTACCTCAGAACAAGTGGCTTACCTAACCAACATATATATATATATTTTTTTAGAATGTAGATTTGTTCGCTTTCCTATCTGAGATGTGTGCAGTTCAGAACCCAACCCATATAATTATACCCTTTATGAAATTGATGTTATTGTGCAGAGCAGTGATTTACTAAGACTGTTGATATGTGTGGCCTGTGGCACTCAAGATATTACCTTGTTGTGGTCTAGTAAATGAGATCGGGGTTAACTTTATAAGTCAGAAAGATAATAAGAATATCATACATTTTTAAATGGTATGACCTTCGTAAATAAAAGTTTAGTATTTTAGGGTCTAGAAAATATTGCATACAAAGACAAAATTCCATTAAAAACAGAGCACATAAATAGGGAGATAATAGAAAACCATGAGCATTTCCCTTAAATTAAAAACAATTATTTATCCTAGTTACATTTCTGTGTAATAATACAGAACGTAAGATACAAATGATTTATACTCTTAACTCTTAAGTATATTGAGGCAGTTGCAATAAGCATTTGATTTTTCAACTTGAATTAATTTAATTTTTCTGAATACTTTCACTGTAGAATAATGGATACTCATAATTTACTATTATAACACAGTTTATTAGAACAAAAAAAATATATAATATTATTTGCGTAAAAAATCAAAGCATTTTATGAAACATATACCACCGTATCATGTTTGTTAACATTATATAGTATTATAAATGTAAAACTAAAACTAAATATGATTAGCATCGTATTACCCAATAGCTATTTACTGCATAATATACAAGTTTTAAGAAGTTACATTTTTTGAAAACTATTGTAAAATGTTTTAGCATATGGCATTGTTTAGCTATTTCAATGTTTATACATTTTCATAACTGTGATAATATAATATATTAGATATTCTTAATAATATTTTAGGTTAGGTGTACATTTTTGCATGTAAGGTAAATAAACTTTTTCCTGATTGTTGCTATGGATTTACTGGGGTTCATCAAGTGAAGGGAGGGCCAATGTAACGATATATACTTAGGGGGAATCTAATTTTAGAAAATACTTAAATATTTAATATTTAAGATAATAATATATAAAATTATTAATTAAACAGTTAATATTTTAGTTAAATAGCTTTTATACCAAAATTGAATTTCTTCGTTATCCATAGAGACAAATACATTCATAAATACAAAATATATTCAATAATTTTTTTATAAATACTCTAAAATGTTTAAACTTTACTATAAAAAAACATAACTTATTCCCTTTATTATTTTATGTAATAACTCCAATTATAATATCAGATCCGGATTAAGGCGGCGGGCAATAAGGGCCATGGAAAACGGGCACACGAGCAATAGGAGCCTACAAATAAAAAGTCCAATTCTTGTATTCCGCTTAATTGGTAAAACAACTTTAAAAAAATCAAAGTTATATTGTTAAGTTTTTTATTCACCTATATAATCTAACTACCAAACTTTGACTACTTTAATTTGTGTATAATTTTGTTAATACCTGTGATAATTGATAAATTAAGCATGGAACATAATGGTGTTAATTTATAAATAAATAATAGTATGATTACTATATTAAATTTATACGTATAACATAATTTAATATAACTTAGATTAAAAAAAATAAATAAAATACATTTTAGTCTAATTCTTATTAAATTTTTATTTGTGTTGTAATAAAAAATATTGTTTCAGATAAAAAATATAGTTATAAAAAAAACATTTTTTTGGGGGCTCATTAAAAAATCGGTCCACAGGGCCCCAAATACGTTTCAATTTTTATTATTTAAATACATAGTTTCTAATGCTCAATAACTGAAAACTATAGTACAAATAAAATAATAGTGAGCCCTTTACATTAAGTTATGCATTCGGTAAAATGTGTTTGAACTATTTGTGTGAAATCAAAGCTAATGTGTATATATTTTGGTCTATATACCTAAATGTTATATAATCTTATTTTCTGTACACCATATTATGGAGTCTGGAAACCAATACAAATACATACAAGAATCTGTATGGAAATTATAAATAGTTTTAAGGTATCCACACAGGCTATTTGAACAGTCGACCCGTCGTGGCGCCGATGCGATGGCCGAGAGTTTTGTGTCCCCGACCTTTCAAAAACTATGTAAAATCATTCCTGAGTGTTCCCGAGAATGAATCACACACACACACACACTCACACACACACACACACAATACGATGACTAGGTCATGTTATCATAATGTAACCAAGGCCGCTGGTTCTCAAAAAAAAAAATAATAATAATAACTATTGGTAAAAAAATGTTTAAAAAACGCATAGGAATTTATATAATATATTGTAATATTGTAGTATATACCTACATATTGCGATCGAGCCGTGGTAGGAAATTTATAACCGATCATCACATCGCGGCTCCCTCCATACATGTCATTGACCACTTTTACACCTACGTAGCCTACTCCTCTTAATGCCTGTATAAATACCTGGGTCTGCGGCCACCGACCGATTCAACACATGCGTTTTTGTCACAAGACTTGAGTGAAAATACATCAACATACGCTCTTCATTTCAAATAAATTGTACACCGTGTCAGACTTTGGCATCGTCATTTACGGGCACTTTAGAACATTGATTTTTATCGGTTTAACTGAAAACCATTTTCATCACAGGACAGTGTATCCGTTCATATTTTGTTCTATACCAGAAGAACCACAAGTAAGTACCGTGATACAGTTATTATTGTTATTTTTATTATATGTACCTATATTACTGCATACCTAACTTAAGCGTATTACGAATTTGAATTAATTTAAAATTATTCAGTTTCTAAACTAGATAGTGAGGAAGTCATACAGTATGATCGAACATTAAATTATGTGTTCTAAGATCAAATTATATCTGTTAATTATGATGGGTGACTGTACTGTATGACTATAAATAAAATAAATTAAAAATGTATTCTTAAGTTTAAAAATTAAGTTTATTATCTTAAGTCTTGTGAATAGTGTCATACACAATAGTGAACTGTATAAAATTAGTAGTGATATTAAAAATACATGTTACTATTTTATCTCACTCATAACCTAAAATGTATTAGAAATACAAATTAATTCAAGTTTCACTATGAAATATCTTAAATTCGTTGAAGGTAGATATAATATTAGGTATCTATATTATATTATTTTGTTCAAGAATTTAGGTATACGTAGGTACACAAAAAGTTTTTTTTGATCTTTATACTTGGATAAATTGTTTAAAAAGATTTTAGTTTAGAAAACATATCTGCCTTTGTTTCTTTACACAATTCGTAGTTTTGTTTACCCACTATTTATTTTATCGACATTTGTTAGACATTTCTCATTTTTAGTTGAATTTCCAACGATTTATATGCATATGAAATGGTAAAATCGGTTGGGACACTGAGCTACGGGAAAATCGGTTTAAAAAAACTTCTAATCTCGCGGGACTGTGGTAGCAAATATAACAGCACTTCCGTTTGCCCGTGTCTGCGTGACAATTCTCTAGAAACTTTCGTATAAAAAACTAAAATCTAAATTTCTATTTATTTATACGTCAATAAATTTATATATTCAATTACCTCAGGTACAACGAATGGTTTTATGCTATTCCCGGACAGTTTTTTTTTTATTATTATTAATGTGTGTAGGTACATTTATTATTCCGATAACAACTTACTTACTTATGTCGTCTAAGACATGAAAGGGCCGCGCCTTGCTCGACGTTCTTATTTTATTTGTATTGCCATGCGTGTTACTGTCCAAAAAAATACATTTAATACCTTCGTTACAGCCAGCGACGTTGTTTTATGGTGTACCCAACACAATATTTGGAAAAATGTACAATGATTGCTCATTATAAAAACATTTTATATTTACAGTTTACAAATAAATATTTTCATAAACGTTATTTGACTATATTTTTATATTATCATACAAAAATTGTTATTAAAATTACTGGTTTCTCAGAAAAAAATATTTTTAGGACATTTTTATTCCTTGGAAATTATAGATTGAAACCTATCCTTCTAAAAACGAGTATATTCATTTTTTTTTCGAAAATGTATATTTGAAACTATTATTCATACATAAAATAAACTTATATTGAGATTTAGTAAGGTACATTATGAAAAGTTTATTTTGATTATTTAAAGATATAATAAGATTAATAAATTATAAAATTACATTTAACAAGGAGATACAGCAGTAATTTTTTTTTTGCTATTCTAGTAAGTTATTGAATAATGGCCATGTCCCTACCCTATTTAGTAGGTATACTAGAATAATGTTATTTAACATTTGGTGCAGATGTTATGATTATCAGATTTGATTGATTATGTCTACCAAATAGTTCAATCTTAAAATAACATACGTCAAATAGTTTTCATTACATTAGGTATATCTTAATTTTAGCTTAACCTACACTGACTATCAGAAAACTCTATTTTTATTCTTTTTTACAAGTCAATAATCAAATATAAAGGTTGTTATCGATTGTCTAGACTTGTCTAGACTTCTCTCATTCACAGTAAAAACCTATGCGTATTACTGTACGCAATAGTTATAAATTATAATATTATGATAGAATAGTATTATCATAAATATATTTAGTTATGGTTTTATTATTTTATTTAGGATTAAGTATACAGATCTCCCCGTTCTCTGATATTAATAAACGACCTTTAACTTAAGATTTTTTTGATTTTTAAATCGACTATTTTTATGCATATTAATTAAATAACTAACCAAAGTTATATATATTATAATTAAATTTTGTATGTATTTAGATTGAAGTAGTAGAGAATTCTAAAAAAAAAACTCCTTCATCTTTTTAAATAT
This sequence comes from Metopolophium dirhodum, assembly GCF_019925205.1. Taxonomy (NCBI): domain Eukaryota; kingdom Metazoa; phylum Arthropoda; class Insecta; order Hemiptera; family Aphididae; genus Metopolophium; species Metopolophium dirhodum. The sequence goes on from NC_083562.1 coordinate 17,941,528, forward strand.
TTAGCTTATAGATATTCAGCTACCGTATTAATGGAAATAAGTCGCTTACGTTAAATGTATGATATTGTTTTTATTCGTAAAAATATGTAAGGTATCAGTACGTAATACAACTGAAGCACCTAAAATAATGTTAAAAACCACAATATTCACAGTTCACTATATGCTTTGAAATTTTAGCTCGTGAAGCATAATCTATTCAATTTGAGTATAATCATAAAAGTCAGCATCACTCGGTGCGTAGTAAGAAAGGTCTGTAAAAATATATATCATACATCTTCTTTTTTTTATTACCGGTCGTTAAATTATTCAAAAATATTTCACCGTGTTTACGCAATATCACAATTTTTTATGTATTTATTTTTTTTAAAAATCGGTTATAATTCAATAAATCGGACCTTTAAAGGTAGATAGAATTCTAAGATAGAATTCTATCGTTTATGAATCGCATACACATCAGTGTTGTCAATATTGACGAATATTTTTTTTTGCTTTCTGTGTCATTATCGTTAAAGTGGGATTTCGCAGCAGAAAAAAAATCATCATTTATGCCCGGGTTTATGAAACGGAGGGATAAATATTATGTTATTTAAGATAGGGTATCGAGTTTTTTTTTATAATTTGGTACATTTTTAAAAATTACTATCATAAAGTGTTATAGTCTTAACTTAATATATTAAGGGGTTATGCGAAAGCACATTCCTTCACACGGCTAAAAACGGAATACCACACCAATTTAGTACAGGTATGTGTATAATGTACTATATAAATTCATTATTACAACAATTTTTTTTTAGTATAAACATCAAACGAATACCCTAGTTAAACACTCCCCCCCCATGTCATTTACCTTAAACATGTTACTGCATGTTTGGATCAATCTTCTTTTGGTAGAATTATTTAAAAACTTATGAGCATTTAAATTTAATTTATTTTATTATTTTAGGTTCAATATTTCATTGATAGTTAATATTATTAACAACATATTATTATCTTTGTAATTCAAAATATCATACTGTATAAAATATGTAAATTAGCAACCATGAAAATCTATTGTATTATTTTATTGAACTAATGTATTAAACCAATTGTAAACTTAATATATAGTTAATTTATTAATTTTTTTAATTTACACGTTATTGAATTTACTAATAATTTTAAAATAATACTTTGAATATGGAGGTTAATGTTTTATATTTAGTTTAATTTATTACATTTTACATCGAGAAAACAATCTATAAATTACTTTAACTTATCAAACTATTATAATGTGCAGGATAATATGTTTACATATAATGAAAGACATAGTATGAAATCAATATTTAAATAAATAATTCATATTCTCTCTAAATCATAAGTCATAACCAATAACCCGAAGTAATAATTTATCTCTCTATAGACACATTTCAATATATCTATCCGATGTTTACATTTAATACATTCTCAATTTTAATAATGTTTTATTTTTATATTTATAGTCAGTCTCACAACATTTCATATAACATGTTAGTTACTATAATGAATAATTAAATATTTTTGTTCATTGAGTTTTAAAGACAAATATTTCATATCGACGAACACTATAGGTAAATAAATCAACGTTAAAACTACCGCAAATAGGTTCAATAAATTTAATTATCCAGTGAAATAATACTTATTTATTCAAATTAACTAAATAATATTTTATTATTAACTTTGTTAACTACCTATCCCTAACGACCTTTATAACCGTAATTAATTTTGAACATTTTTTTTTTAAATTTCTTTATTTGACTGAGAGTACATTATACATTTCTCCGTCAAAAATATTACAGATGAAAAAAATACTCATTAAAATCTTTTCTCTGCGTCACCACTATTATAGTGTTAAATATTTTCTTTTGATCAACGCTCTTATCGTTTGATTGATTATACCGGTAATGGTTATTTTTAAACTAAACCACACTTTTTTTAAATCCTTTTTAATTAGATATTCTCTTACTGAAACCCTTAAATATGCTTGTACAAGATTTCGTTTTGAACTTAATATAAATTTAACTTTATTAAAAAGATTTTAAAATGTAATTTTTATAGGGCACAGTATTATTTAAATCACGGAATTTTAATAATATTTTCAAAGAAAATTTATTGAAAGATTACATATATTCATGATAACTGATAAGTTATAACTTATAATAAGACAAATCCCTATCCTTATGAATTATGAATTATTAATAATAACTGCAGTTAAATATTAGTTTTAAAAAAACAATCAGTGCTAATCAATAGTATACATGTTATTAATAAACTTTTTTGTGATTTATTGCATATACTTCAATACGAATTAGTTTTTTTTTTATTATATATTCACCAATATAGGTCTTATGAATTAATTAATTTAATTAAAAAATATATATTTTAGGCAATAAATCAATTGCGGGGGACGAAAACCATGTTGGAGTTTTAGAATTAGATCGATTAATTCCATATCCAGTATTTACTATTTTATACAAATTAATTGTGTGAGACAATCATATTTCATCAACTAGTTACTAGATACTTAAGTTTATATATTGTCATCTAGACAACTTAAAAAGTTATAATTTGCTAAAGTTTTGAAATAAAATATACGATAACGAGAATAAATAAATATATATATATATTTTTTAGTCTGTAAACTGTTATGACGCAACATCATTGAAATACTAAAACTATAATAATTTTATGAAAATAGTTTTGTAAATTGTCATGTACCTATTACCTACATTGTATTTATAAACAATATCTTTAAAGTGTTAAAATGCATCAAATCAAATAAGGTGATTCGAATAAAATTAAATAAATTGAAATGAACAATAAATAAAATTATGAACTCACTTCATAGTAATTGGGCCTTCACCAATTTGGGAACGGTACACAGTACGCATAATAATTATTACGCTACTACTATATTGGTAAGATCGCTGTCGTGAAGAGTTGAGTTTTTTTTTTATTGGTGATCGTAAATAAAAAAAACTTGCACGATGGCAAACGATCGAACAGATGGACATGATCAGCGCCAGTATAGATTCGTCTATAACATCATAGCGCAACAATAAGGTAATATAATATGTTTCTCAACTAACATATTTATGACTTTGACATCATTCAAAAATAAAACTTCGACTTTCATAATCATTTGTCTGTCTGGCTTGTAGATTTTAATTTTTATTGAAATAAAATTAACTGTGAACAAATTTGGTAAACATTAAAGAAGTAGGTGACGTTATATAGTTTCCAAATTCATTACATTCCAGTCACTGCCGTTGTCAAAACGTTTGCAGTTGTTTGATGTTTAGAGACATGACATTGTAAGGGGTTAGTTTTAAATACTTAGAGAGTTTTCGTAAAATATTGGCTTTTGTAATGATAGTGTAAACGAAATGTGCTAAAAGTTTACGTGTTAATATTATATTATCGATGACCTACCTATATGTCCTACTACAAAGACAGCATTCTTGTAAATTGTAATATCCAAGAACATTATATTATAATAACTACAGTAATTCAGTAAATTTGAGTTAAGAACTATTAAAGTTAAAAATATTATAACAACATTTTTGATTTATATAATATATATTGAGATTTTCAATGATATTCTTAATTTTTGAATAGATAATACATTATATATTATACATATGTATTAGATATGGGTCGAACTTTGTTTTAAAAAAATCGAACGAACAGAAGTCGAACAAAAAGTTAGAAATTCAATAATTAATCCAAAAAATGTAGGTACAAATTCCAATAAAAATTGGAACGTCATCAGTTTTATATTTTGGTTTGTTATAAAACTAAAAAGTTTGAGTTGTAATTTTTATTGAAAATCTTGGTTTGAATATTCAGTTCGGTATTAAACTAAATGTTGGGTAAGGGTTCGGATCGATGTTTAACATAATATCGTTCTGTTCGAATTTGGCATCACACTGAATTGTTCAGATCGACATATTATGATTAAAAAGTTCGGTTTGGGTTTTGTTTGGTTCGACTAACTGTTAAAATGCTCGGTTTGAGACCATGTTTCGGAGTTCGTCCCACCTCTAATGTATGGGGTATATTTTGGTATATTCGTGTTTCGTATTGTGTACTCAAAACTAATAAATTTCAATTTAAAATTAACCTTGTATTACTCTTAAATTTATAGCGTCTGTGCTTTTTGTTCTCGATTAATTTTTTTTTTTTATATAAGTCAATCTATTACCAACATTTTAAAATCTATTGTGTAATTTGAGTTTTGTGCCTCAAAACATTGCTAACAAAAGTCGAGATAATAAGTTATAAATAATGTTATATACACAATGCATTCGATTAAGAAAGTTCACAAGTTGTATATTATAGTGTGAAGCGTGTGAGTAAACCGTAAATTATATATAACATTCGATCTAGCTGTAAGGATTTGAGAATGGCCATCGGACCAAACGACGTTTCGCAAATGATTTACACCGTCGGTGCCAAAAAACGTCGGATCGATCTAGTTAACGTGCGCCTCGAAACGGACAAACGCTATTAGGTCATAATATACCTAAACGTAGGTAAATACTATCTGAGGATAAACGTTACGGCGATGACTGCACGTGCGTTGGTCCGGTAACGTTAACGTTGTTGTGATAATAATTTATAATATAATATGTGAACGGGTGTCGTAACACGCGTGTATAATGTGCGTAGGTACCTATTAACAGTAACGCGCATAACATTATTAACTTCGCCGTCGTCGTCGTCGTCGTCATTATTGCAATGCAGCCGCGTGTAATAGTGTGTTTTGGCCACCGAGGAGAAGGTTACGTCACGGGAGCGTCTGGTCGAAAGGTGATTCGACGTGTAGGACGCGTATAATATGTATGTCGAAAAATGAAAACATTTGGCACGCAATTATTATTATTATTATTATCGTTATTAATATTAATCGACTCGATGACTTCCGCGTGACTTCTATATTATGAGCGTAGAACACTCGTCGTCGATTATGTGCAGAGACGCGCCTGCCCGACGAATGATTGATTGCCCCCCCCCCCCCGTCTTCCCCCCACGGGCCCGCCATCGGCAACACACGGGCGAGTGATTATTAAATTTGTTTTTTACTTCGGTTCAGTCGAGACGGCAACAACAGCAGCTGTAATGCCGTGCTAAACGGCGGCGCTCATCGCGCGTGTTTATCTCCTGCAAATCGCGACGAATAAACCAGGTTAGGTCCGGACAGCGGACACGGGCTGCACGTGGTCCACCCCTTACCGTTCCGTATTGTACCCTGGTATAACATGACGTGTATTTTTTTTTTGTTAGTTGTTACCGTTTATTTATTCATTTTTCTCCCCACGCAGCGTTACAATATCCAAACGTCCCCGACTTCCGTTTTGAAAACGCGCGCTGACGGTTCCGACAATCCGACCGGATGAATCGCGAAACGGTCGAAAACTAGTATAATATATTATATTTTAACGTCATTAAATCCACTGTAAAAACATTAATGTGTGTGACACGATAATTTTTAATAATATTCACGAATGGATAGGGCCAGCGATTTCCCGAAGTTTAGTTTATCAAACACTGAGGTCACATTCAACCACACCTAAATTCTCAGGTTGAATCTAAAAAAATATCCATTTCCACCCGCGCTATATAGAACATAATAAGACATTGTGTTATGGTATATCTATAAGAAGACTAATTTGTTTCGATATTTTTTAAAGCTATATATTATGATAATTTTTAAACTGTGCATTTTCACATACTGCTACTCGTAAAACGATTTAAAATTAGAATACCTGAGAATTTCAACTAAGTTTGATAATATTATGCCAATTTACTCGAATATTTAAACTACTGATCTCAAATTTGCTACGTTGTACGTTTGTAAGAGTAAAACAGTGACAATATATGCGAGTTAGTTGAAAATAACATTTACAGTTGTAAAATCTTAATTATAATTTGTGATAATTTAAAAATTTCAACAAAATATTATTATACAATGTTTAATATATTATATTGATGGTTTTGGGTCAACATCTGATTGTTAGTTAAAAAAACAGTAGGTATTGAAAAACAAATTAACATATTTCGATGTTCGTTTTAAAATTACAATAATTGGGAAGATCGTCCAAAACTAGTTTAAACTATAAAACGTAGTAGTGACATAAATTCAGAGAAATCATCACTGGGCCAAGGTCCAACGAAATTAATACTTCTGGTACTTATCAACTCGAAATGCAGACGACTGTTGTTCTTGAATTGCATGCCGTGAATAACATCACCAAGTCGAAGGAAGGATGTGACAAATTCCAAGGGAGTTACACAATATTGTTGCGTAAATCCAAAAAATAGGCAGGTGGTTGGAATGTCGAAAAGAAAAAAATCAATAATTCTGTAAAAAAATGTATAATCTTCCCTCGAGTTTCTTGCAACTGGTTTCCACATTTTCAATTAAACGATCGTATGCAATATTATTCTCCCCGATATTATGCCAAAAATAAAAACTCGAATAACCCGTTTCAAAATCCGGGACGATAAAAAAAAAGTCACCGCCATCCGAGATGACCGGGTTTACTTTTTACCTGTCGGGTAATAATATTATCTAAGACTATACCGAAAATCGTTACATAGTCCTACGGTCAATCATATTCCTCACAGTTCTATAATACTTCTATATATATCTAATAGTCAGTAATATGATATTATAATGTACGCATGCGCAATATGACACGCTCACTAAAGTGTTTAAATTCTCGAAAGCAGTATACCAGATACAATCAATAGTGGTTTCGATAACTGCACACCGTTGAAAATAAAATACGTTCGTACATTACATAACCGCATGTCTCGAGTTAAATGTAATATATGTTCAATCAAAGTAGGTAGCTAGTTGGCGCAAGCATATGCCACAATGAGTTATCGGTTTTGATTACGAATTTACATACGGGATTTATCATCGGTGGACATACTCGTAAAAACCCAACGAAACATAATATTATAATAATAATAATAATAAGAAGAAGAAGAAGAACCGTGTACGCCGTTCGGCATAATATTATATATGATATATCCGAACTGGACGTGGTCCAAAAGTCCAGCTGTTCTCGCGTCACTGACCACGGTATAGCTAGGTAATAATAATAATGAAAAAAAAAAAAAACTCCGGCCATTAAACACGGTATTGGCGTACACAGCTTGTCGTCCAGTATATTATGATGCACTTGCAATCGTCGGAGCTCATCGTGTCGGCGGTACATCCGTGATGAATTATAGGTGTAAGTCATATATAAATACATATTGTATATGCCTGCTCACCCAGGGGAGTTGGCACTTGAGTGTAAAACGGTTCCACTGTTACTAATTTCGTGTTTTTTATAGTTAATATATAATACTATTATATTAATAGGCTCGGACCACTTTCAAACGATAGGTGCCTTAATACTACGCATAAATACAAAATCCCGACATCGACAAAACAATAATATTATGAGAATTTTAGTACTTTTGTGGTTGATCGGTAGATTAATTTACTAACAACACTACAACACGGTTATCATTAACCTAAACAATATAACTCAGTATCTATAATGTATTTAATACAATTAAAATAGATTCTTACATTGTAGTACGATCATCAAACATAAATAATTTAAACAAACAATTGTAATTTATGATTTTATATAATATGTTATGGCGTATTATACCTTATAACATAACCATTAGTAAAATGTTTAGATTCTAGAGTAGTAGTTTATTTTATCTAAGATGACCATCAGATAAGTATCTTAGGATTAAAACTTAATACTTATCTAGATATTAAAATAGTTATGAATAGTAATTTGTAATTATTATAATACATAAATAATTCATCACTGGTAACAAAATTATATTATGTGTTTATTTTTATATCCGTGTGGCAATGGTATAAACTCGGAACAGTAAACTGCTATCCTAAACCCTTAAATTCCTTCTTCCATATTCGATCGCACCTCTAATTATATACTTAATATTATGTAGTGTATTGTTGTAATAATATTGAAACTATTTAAGGGCTGTGACGTACTAACACAAGGTTTTTCGCTGTTTCCAGGTAAAACATCATGAACAGATTAGGCCAAATGTCGTTGGTACTGTTGGTAGTGGCAGCGGGCCACGTTTACGGACAAGTGCAGACCAGCACGCCTTGTTCACTGTCGTTCTACCGGTACCTGTTCAATTTGCCTGGTGAGAAGATACGACCTAACGTACCAGAAGGCACGTACATGTTCGGCAAGCGAGTTGGCCCGGCCACACAGGAAGGTCAAGCCTCAGACAACCTGCCATCTATCATCAAACCTGCACCGTCGTACGAAGCTCCTGTGTATCTTCCACCACCAACCACCACAACCACGACCACGACTACCACACTGAGACCATCCACGGCGGCACCGGCGTACATACCACCACCACAGAACCCATACTACCCGTCCGAGTCCATCAACACGGTATCAGTGGTACAGCCCGCCAAACCAGCATGCGACCACCCGGAACACGTGCACGTCGTGGACACCGGGCTCCTGCCACCATATCAGACCAAGTTCCAGCCACAACCCACATTTCAGCCACAGCCCACATTTCAGCCACAGCCCACGTTCTTCGTGCCACGTTTCGCTCCCCCACCCAAGCCACAGGTAACAGTATCCATCAGTGATAACGAAATATACCCCGAACAACGAAAACCCGTGGCCGTCCAGAGGTTTGCCGTGCCCACACCACCACCACAGTTCCTCCGACCATACATCGCACCGGCACCAGCTGCAGCCCCGGCTGAGGACTGTGATAAACACGTTCACGTGACCAGCTCCACAACTACCACCACAACCACCACCACGACACCAAAGCCCGAGCCCAGCACCGAAGGGTTGGTTGAGACTCGTCAGAACGAGATATTCATAACACCAGATACCAAGCACCCAGCTGACTGTGGACACAAGCACCACAACGTTGTTGTTCAGTCCCTAGGAGTACCATCCACTGACTACGGTGTGGTCTCGGCCCCTGCCCTCGTCCCGTCCGCGTCCGCCGGCTATTCATACGACCGGCCCAGTGAGCCGCTAGCGTATCCGTCAGCCGCAACCGGTTACACTTACCCCAAAGCCAGCCCGTCGTTTGAGTATCCAGGTGCGTTTTCAGCCCAAGGCACCGCTCTGTTCGAGTCCGAATCACCTAAGTCGTCTCCCAGTGGAACCGAAGACGGTGACCTGGTCATCCTCAAGGTCTAGAACATCCTAACCTCCGTGTGTGGAACAGAAATAAAAAAAAAATCATAAAAATATATTATACATTTATAACACATTTCGAAAACACACAACACGTACTTGTGTGTGTGTGTGCCTACATGACGCCTCCTTAGTGTGTTAGCCAATCGAAAAAATTGGCAATGTAACGCCATCACCATATTAGATTATTATATTATACATCATAATTATATTATATTAGTATTAAAATCATTAGTATTTAGTTTTATAGGATAATTATGCGCTCACCCGTAATTTAGACAATGGAGAAATAAATATATTATATTGTTACCATTAGATTTATAATAAAAATAATTTAGAACAATACTATTTGATATTATATTATAATGTTCAATGTTTAAAAAACAAAAAAAAAATGTTATATTTATTACCATTTTAATGTATTGATCATGTAAACTGAATGTATCATTTTTTTGTTTGTTCATTACTTTAATTTCATTTTTTAAAATATACTTTAGTCAAGTTTTTTAAGTATGTGAATTGAATTATTTTCCCAGTTTTCCTACATTGCTATACGTCATATATAAATATATTGAATTTATGTAACGTGTTAGTGCTATATAATTATGAGTATATGTGGTCTATATACCTACCTAGTCTAAACAATATGAAAATACATATTTCAAGGATTTTTTCTCTGAATAAATGTATTTTGTAAGAGTTAGACAGCGCGTATGAGAAAATTTATTTAAAAAAATGGTAGTAAAAAAAAATATGATAGTTAATTCTATACCTTGGAATTTAGTGCAGGGAAGTTGAGTTTTAAATATTATTAACAATTTTAATGTACCTAATGATAATTGTATAATTAGGGACATGAAAAACATGGTTAAGATCAGAGTTAAACAGACATACAATAATAGTACTTAATGATTGTCACAGGAATCTAACAATTGTAATTTAATCATGAATATAATAACATTTTATATTAGAATGGTTTGACTACGTACATATTTTGTTGAATGATGGATGTATCCTGTACATGTAAAACTTTGTTTGATAATAAACAGTCCAAAATACTGTCAGTTTAAAAAAAAAATATTGTAAAAAAATATTGTATCACACATTTTACCTTGATTTTTTTATTTTATGGAAAGCACGAGTTTAAAATAATTTGAAAACATTCCTAATATACATTATAGGTACAATGTTAATTTTTTTGAGAGATTTATGTAAAAGAAAATATTGATTTGCCTTTTTTATTTTATCATATGCGTTATTGGGTACAAATGCTGACATTAGTAGTAAATGTTAGTATAAATTATAGAAAGATTGATGTGGAAAAGTTTAAGAATTTAAACTACCTATTGCAGAGATGTCCTGGGGCAACGCGCCTTATTTTAACTTTAAATGTGCAGTCCTATTGATTTGTATACAGAATCAGCGTACAACGGTGTGTGACGTAAAAATGCTTGTTGTTTAGGTTTATGATATAATAGATTTTATATGTCTGTATTATTAAATCTATAAATCAACTTAGGTACCTACTATATATCATATAAAGACATAAATTAGTATTTTCTTAGACAAGCCATCGTTAGTATTATTATAATATTCGCACCACCTATATCACCAAACGATATATTCTTATATAGTTAAATCAACAAATGATAAATCATTACAAAACTAAAATTTTTAATTTTTTTTACATTCGAACATACAGGTAATCCGAGCACCGAGTGGTGTAAACACTTTTTGATTTTATAAAAATATAAACATATACGTTTTATAAAAAAAAAAAATTCAAGGCAATACAATTTCTCTGAAAAACAAATTAAGTAGGTAACGTTTTATTACATAATATAATATAATACAATATATCAGATGAAAGTTGGGTGCAGATTTCCTTGCAATATTCTAATTTCTAAATTACTTAGTTAATTGTAGTATTTAATGATTTAATATATGTATAGTAAACTTGCATAGAATTTATAGTTAGTACTTGTCTACTTTTTATCCTAGCTACGATAAAGATTTGACAATATTTTAGTTACTTGAGTTCTCTAATTAATTATTATACGGATTATTGTTTTAAAAAATATTTAATAAAACCAATCAAATGTCCATTTAAAACATCATAATAAAATAAAATAGTATTGTGGACGCAAATGGTGGTAAGGTCGATGCGTACCTACTAACAAGTGTTTAAGTGCTATCTGAATGTGTGTATCTTTATTAATGCAACTAACCAATTTAATCGACGTACACTTTATACCGATAACAACGAAAATGACACAAATGACAAACTAGTTCACACGCCGCAGAAATCTAATTTTATCTTAAAGACTTCCAATGTGCACGATATAACTGAAAAATTATGAAAATCAAAGTATCTATAATTAAATTATAAATTATATTATGGTTCACCGCTTTAATTTTTTTATGGCCATTCTTATAATGTCCGGTCAAGTGTCGGTTAAGACTAACCGGCAGAATTCCATCGGTAACACAAAATAAATTCTGTCGGTTAGCGTTTTCAGACACTAAACCGGACATTGTAAGAATAATGACCCTTAGTTTATAAAGTACCTAGATAAGTGACGTTCATGAAATAACACAATTTCATACTTTAACGCTAACATAATATTATACATTATATACACATATTTCGTTAAATCCTAAAATAGTAACAACTAACAATAAGGAATTTCCTACTAAATAAACTTAATTTTTTGTTTTGACAGTTTTTTTTTTATGTAACTCAAGTGCAAAGTGGAAAATTACTTACGCACGTAACACGACATTCGGTAAATAATCACCCGGCCAGGAGTCTGACTCATTTGCAATTGTTCTGAATACAATTTAATAAGTAGTTCTTATACAATCATACAAGCATTTTCACAATCTGTAGAGTGCAACATCCAAAAAACTCAGCAAACAATGACTCAAATTATTTTTTTTTGTTAATATTATTATAAGAAAAGCAGTCTTTTACTGCTTTGATCACTAGCGTAGGTACTTATAATATATTAATATTATTTATATAGTTTATCTATAAGTTATCGTCAAATAATCAGACTCATTTTAATGACAATTTTCACATTTCCCCAAACAAAACGTTGGAATAATTATAAACTAAATAAACCATACGGAAACACTAATGGTATTTTATTGTTCTTAACGAGAACAATACAATTATTAAGTTTAAATCAATTATTATACACCCAAAATTATTCTATACCATTCAATGTACATATTTGTAACTTTGTCCTTAATCAATACAGCGTATATTTAAGTATTTTAAAAGTAGTGAAATATGTTCAGTTTCTAAACAATTTAGAAGAGTACATATTATCATCACCGAATTCCGTAAACGTGAGGAAACAAGAAAAAACATCCCTTAACAAATTGACTGGCATTGGAAGGTGTGCCGGACTCCATTGAAACTTTAATATTTCGAGGTTCTAAAAAAGTTTAATAGTTATAATGTAGTTCAAAGTATAATGCATATAAAAAAGTATATTTTAGAAGAAATCATATAATATAATAATATGTGTTTTGTAAATAGCTGTATTTTAATGGCCACAACTGCCAATGTATTCTTTAGATAAATAAAAATAAGTATTTTTCTATTCACAGACATAAGTGTGCTTCTATTTTTCTTTGAATAGTATGGTAATAGCTGATGATTGATAAACCTATATGACCATATAGTATATAACAAAGAAAATAATTGTTATAAGATCTGATTCATAAGTCATAATTAGAAACAGGAATTTAGCGATAACTGCCAATAAGTAATAAAGACCTAAAATAAAATGTTTTATGCAGTAAAAATATAGGGAAATATTCTTTTAATAAAAATTAACTTTTTAATATGTTAAATACTTAAATAAATGTGTAAAAAAGCTATAACTAATAAAAATAAATAATGAACAAATTGCACTAATATATTTTATAAACAATCAAATAAATTGAAACAATTTATGACAATAAATCATACATTTTTATATCAACTACTTTAAACAATTTTCTATAGAAAAAATCTTACGTATAAATATGCATTGTTATGCAAAATAAAATTGTGTATGAATATTAATTGTTGAAAAATTAAACTTCAAGAAACCTCACCCGAATGATTTACTGCATATAGCCTCAGTAAAAATATGTAAAAACATCAAAATCAGTGATAGTATATCTATAAAAAATAGTATCTAATCATATTAGATTAATCAAATTTGTACGTTATAACATGTAATAGGTAGGTATTTTGAAAAAAAATGTCATTCAATTTCATCAATCACCAATTATAATTTGTACGATTTATATTAATAATAATTTGTAGTCAAGGTATGTACGGGGTTATATAATTATAATTAATAATTAATTATAATTATTATAATTATAGTTATTAGCGTGTCACCGGTCATAATTTTTACGGCGACAAAATATGTGCGTTAGGCTTAGCCGCTTAGACTCTAGGGAAGATGATAATAATAATATACAAACATGTGACATATCAGTATTCATTTTCAATATTCAAGTATGAGTTGGATACTTTTAGTAGTCAAAAATATTTAATATTTATTTATTATAAAAATACGCTCTTACTACTTTTAAATCTTAGTAACAAAAAGTCGTTTCAAAAATTATTATCAATCCCTCACATAGTTATAATAGACATTTTCGATCCGGTGAATTATTGTTTTTTTTTTTTTTTTTTTTTTTTTTTATTGGGTAACCCGCGGCAACATAGGCCATTGGGTGTGGGGAGGGCACTGTAGGTTTTATATTGGGTAGGTTGGTACACGTGTGTGTTGTGTTTGGCAGAATTTCTAATGGGGCACCCGTAGGTTTCTGCCGTGCCCCGGGGTGGGGGGATGGCGGCACTTGTTCTCCGGACACCGTGACTTGCACGGAGAAAAATGCCGCCCAGTGGTCGAGGATCGAACTCGGACCGGCTGTGCCGAATCCGTCGCGTTAGACCACTCGGCCACCTCGTCCCCCGAATTATTGTTTTAATAATTATGAGAAGTATATTTGTCTTGCGTACGAAGTATTATTTGCTTAAGGCCTCCACATACTTCAGCGGTGGCGGTGGCGGTGAATTGCTGCAGGACACGTTGGTAAAGCCAAGACAATAGAATTTAACGCCACCACCACCGCTCCAGTGTGTGGGGACCTTTAAGGTACATGACAAGTTATGCGACAACGGCCGGTACAATAGTACATCAATATAATTATATTATAATACAATTAATTATAATACAATATTACTATATGTTATGGTTTACATAATTTAATAATATGCAAGTCAACGCACGGTGCGTGGTGACTCACGGTACGGCAATCGACAATCGGTATTTGTATTCCACATGCGACGTATTTTGTGTAATGAGATGACATGCGACAGCGGCCATACGCCTCCACGAGTGACCGTTGTGAATTATTGTGATTATCGGTCACATGTGTTATTCTCAGTTGTCATGACATGCGTCCGTGGCCCGGCTATGCGACTCTATTATACAAAAAATATTGTATAATTATGTCAACATACTCTTCGTCCGCTATCTGATCCACCCCTTATCTGGCCTTCTCTTCCGTCTCCAGTGGCTGGCCCACAAATATTATATTATTTGTGACCGAGGGCCATGCACTTCGCCTGTCGGGCATTCGTGGTTTGTGCGTTGAGACTGTTCCATATTATAGCAGTGCGTTAGTTGCGGCTTAGAGACGGTACCTTTAAGGGTGACATGATAATATTGACATAAGATTCTTATTTTTAGCCGATGATGCATCACTAGAAGTTCGGTTCACCGCGGGTAGACATGACACTCTTATGTTGTTGACGCATGACCGTCATATCAGCATATATTATGCGCCTTCTGCGCGGTCAGCTGACGCTATAGCTAGTTATCGTGGCAATTAGAATATAATCGCGGTCCTTAGTCGTGACGAACAGTTTTTATCGTGTCCGTTTCGAACAACAGCTATCGACTTTCTTAACCACAGACGTGTGTACTATTATACTATAATTCGTATTTGTTTGCGCAGTTAATTTATTATATTATTAATATTTTTGTCAGTGGCCTGTAAATCGTATGCATAAATGTGACCCCCGCGCCCTGCCGCTGGCCAAAACTGTTTACGCCGGCATACTACAACTGCAGGCCTTGGTGCCTCGTTATTATTATGTAGACAGAATTGTTACTATTATTAATATTATGAACCGTTTATCGTCCACTATTTATCGTATATTATTCGATATAAAATTGTACTTCGCAATATCAGCAACTTCGCTCTGCCACTTATTTGCGATGCGGAAGAAATTATATGGGTTATTATAATTTGTAGTATATAATAATTAATTTATAATAATTTGTCACCCGAACGGATCATATAAACACTAACAAACATTATTATAATTCAAATTAGTACTTAAAGTTGGTATTCAAAAGAAAAAAAATATAAACTTCCGAGTTAAATCGGTTGATCTACCATTTTTCGTTAATATCATAATTTTAAACATTTGCATTTGGGGCGCCTACCTAGCGTGACATAACGTCTCCTCAGAATCGATTTCGTATGCAATGATTTAGGTGTCATTGAATTCAAATATAACTAATCCATTACAATAATATTCTCGACAACTACTATACAGCCTAGTGGTACCCAATTTGTCCAACGATTTTAGTATACGCTTCTTTATATTAAATATTATACACTGTAGTGCGATTAGTAATTTATTCAGTTAAGTATAATACAATTTTTAAGCCAATATAACATTCTTGTAAAGTATTTGAGTACATTTGTTTAATTACTTTCTGAATAGATGTTTTTGTGTATGTATTTAACAATTCAAAATAATTATGAAGTAACCGAAATTTGTTATAAAACAATTAGCAACGTCAATTCTAATATTGCACTCGCAGTTGTACGCCTTCGAAGAGTCATCAAAATCATTGACTGCGCTCAATCTTACTCCACCGGTATTTACGCCGCGGTTCTTATTACTATTACTATAGTATTATATATTTTACAATCTATACATAGGTATTACAGGAACAAATAGAATGTGGAATATCCCAATTTTTTAGAATTATTCTCCCAATAATATCAGTCGACAACTATAGTTAAATTTATTATTTCCATTAGATGTTATTTATTTTGTATCAGAATAGCCGAGTTTCCTGTTTTGCTCGGGAAACTTTATAAATTATAATATAATATTATTATGATATATTAAAATTGAGAAAAAACCCAGATAAGTCGCTTTTGTAGAATATTATTGGGGTGTAACTTGTCTCATCATGGACCATCATATTCAATAACGTATTCAATAACGGGTGGGTTCGATTTAAATTAAATAATAACGCATTGAATAAATAAATTCTGAACGGAAACAGTTTCTCAGACTCTATACCAATCTAAGCTCTGAGGATATTTTATATTTTATGTATTTATTTCCTTGCACTTATAGTAATACGGTATGTTGAATTATTAATCTTTTCCAAAAACTTAACACCACTTCGTTATTATATCATATTATATTAAAAACTTTTTAATCTAAAAATTGACCTACAGTTGAACGATATAAATAGGTTTATGTATACCTAAATAGCTTATATCTTAATATTTTGAAAATTATATTGTGTATAGAAAATAATAATTTCATCATAACAAGTTTCAAGTCCCTAATATATTAATATTATATTATGAATTACAACAAAATCTGTTGAAGAAAAGATTGCTATTTTTTGATTAAATATAAAATTGTGTTAAGTACATTTTTAAGTTTGAAAAATTAATTCTGATTTTTATATTTTTAATTTAACAAAAGAACTAGTAAATATATTTTTAGGCTCTTTGATGGTTTTTATTGAAAAACTATACTATTCAGTTACATAAAAAAACATTCGAATTCCTGCATGTTTTAAGTACCTATTCGATAATGCTCTTCACTACCTACTCGTTATACAGCGGAGCAATTCGTGTTTTTAGCATCAAAATATTTTATTTTTCATCGAATTGCAGTTTAGTTTTAGTGTGGTTACTTTTTTTTGCCTCACATATTGGCACTTACAAAATATATTCATGACAAAACAAAACAATGAAATAAAATAATAATATTATAAATAATGTGTACCGTGTAATTCCATAGAGGTACCTATAGTTTTTTTTTATATATTGTTCAATTATTCAACAATACACTAATATTTGATTTTAAACACGGTGTAATTCAGTAATTGTTTAGACAGTTAAGTGCTTGCAGATATACCGAACACGGTATACAGTATATACCTACGTAGATCTGTAAACATAATGTTCCACGTTGTTTTTTTTTCGTTTATGGTGTATATTAAAAAAAAAAAACGTACTCGCTGACTTACGCTGTCCTCGCTAATCGAAAAAACTCAAACACTATTTATGAGTGTGACATCTGCGGACATATTACACATATAACCGTTTAGTTAAAAAATGAAAAAAAAAAGGTCATTATTATGTTTACGTATAATATTATACAAACAAACGCTAGCTAGCTAAATGATAGGTACACTGTTCTGATCTAAGTCAAGAAGATTAAATTTCGACGTTGAAAAATGAATTAAGTACGATGGGTTATCACAATGGGTTGTCTACCATTCCGAGCGACCATATTAAATACGTCATAACGGCCCTGTGTATATGCACGTGACATTATTATTAGAATTCTTGGTATTCAGTGTCTCAATTAAAATACTCTTAAGTGGAAAAATTGTGCAATTGCAACTAAATTATAAAAACCTCACCGTTATTGAGCTCTGGGTTTTAATTTAAGAAACCATAAAATATGTAAACAAATCTTCTCAGAGATAATTATAAATATGGAAATAATTTATTCTGCAAATTTTTTTTGCAAACCAAAGCTACACAAACAGTTATGTTTCCAAATATAATAATTAATAACTATGCTGTCAGTCCATTGTCTGAATTACTGGTAATTTATCTACTGACGTTTTAAAATTAGAACAAGAACGTTAAAATATTATTTTTTGGCAATTCACATTATTTACATTTTAACAGTATAATAATATAATATAGCTATTTTGTTGCTAGTATGCAGATTAATGACTTATTATAGTTATGACTTATGAGTTATGCTTATTTGTAACCGGGTTGTAAAAAATCATTATTGTCTCAAACGTGAAGTTAGTTACTTTAAAGTTTATATAGAACAGCAGTTAAATGTTATAGTGTGTAATAGAAAATAGGTAGGTAGGTACTAGGTATTAAAAACTATATTGTAATATAAACCCTATTACATTAATTTATTATAATAAATAAAGTACTATTCTTCCTATAGGAGTATTTCCAACTGTCGAATTTATTTTAAAAGCTGATGAAAGTAATAATATTAAGTTATTGGATTCTCATTTTGTGATAATTATTACGTAACCAATTCAATAAATTATAATTATTGATTTAAAGATTACAACTTTAATTCCAGTATTTCGGCTTTTTACTTTTTTTGTAACTCAAATATTTATCGACTGAAATGAAAAACAGTTTTTTCTATGTAATCGTAAATTGTATTTCAATACATTAATTTAATTCTGTCTATAGCTAATAGAACTTGGTGTATTTGTTCATCCTTTGATACGGACATTTTTAGTATCCAGTTATAAAATAAAATAAAAGTTCAGATAGCATATTGAAATGAACTCGTCTTTGATGAAACTATAATCAAAATCCAATATATAAACATAAACGGAATATGACCAGTCATTCAAAACAAAATTTCAATGAATCCTATTCATTTGAAGTGTTTATGTAAAAAATAATATCGGCCATGAATGTTGAAATTCGTAAACAATTTAATCAAGGCACTTCATTTTAAAAACTTTTATGATGTAACTCGACTACATATATTATATTTAAAATGCAGGATTGTCTATTCGGTAAAATAGTCCTATTAATGTATAGATATTTTTTGTTGTTATGTTAGTTAAATACGTAAATACCATAATGTATTGGAGCTCCAGATTCTTATACTGTATGGTCAACTGGTTTAGTAAGAGCTTTGTACAAAATACTTTGGGCCTGAGATTTAATTTAGACTTTAGAATGGGACAAAAAATAATATGCGGTTTTGATTAGTGGAGTTGGCTATTTTTCATTTGGTTTGAAGGTGAGGTTTCCAGGTTAACAAACTGTCTGGTGTTATTTCAAGATATTTGGTTTCTTTTTGGCTTTCAAACTTGATTATTTATGATATTATCTATTAAGTTTTATATCAATGCGTTTTACTGAACGGTGCAAAGTAAACAGTGAAGGTTTAATTTGGACTGATTTATTTTTGTTGATTTTTAAATTTTTAACCATCATATTCTAGACTAGGTATCGATTAGGATAAGTTTTCGAAATTGGCTGCTGTATTAATAGCATTATCTCTTGTGAGGTAACTAAGATAGTGTTGTCAGTTGTAAGAATATTAGTACTTAACATGTTATAAAGTTCTGATGATAGGTACCTACTAGGTACACTATACTTTGGGGTAGGTACATACTGCTTGAATAGTATGATATTATGAGGTTGTGTTTACCCTTCTTACTATAAATGTTCTATTTTCTATTTATGGTTTGATAATTAGATACATAGAAGCAGGCATTAGTTTTTTTAATTCGAAAAGCAATCATTCGTGTAATATCCAATTAAAGGATTGTGCAATATCCATTAATATATCATTGCAATATTGATGATTTTCCAACGCCAACATGAGTTTGAGGTGATTTGTTTATCTTGTAGAATCGGTAGAATATTTTTAAGAAAAAGTTCTCGAAAAGTTTGTTTAAGGTCAGCAATAGACTAACAAGTCTGTAAGATGTAAGTATGTTTTTGAATTGCCCTGCTTTAGGAATGAGTGTAATTCTACTAGTTCCTTAGTGAAAGAAAATATCAAATACTAAAATGTGTTGCGTTGCAATGCTAAATTGTCAAGTCTTTATTTTTAAAATAAAAAGTTTAAGAATTTAAACTAAAAAATAATTTTTATAGTTTAATGGATTTGTAAATGTTTGTAAAAATTAACTTCAAGTGTTTATAAAATAGAATAAATTTATTTTTAACATTTTTAAACAAGTATAAGTACTAGTACAACTTATGAGAAATCTTGTTTTAAATTTTCAAGCTTCTTCATTGTCTAACAATTACATTTATCAATCTACAAATATTCCTTGTACCTATATGTATTTTATCGCCTTATATAAAAATATAATTGATATTCGACTTAACGAACTAATTTTTTGTTATACATGCTGTAATAATGAATACTGTATTAAAACCTTTTACATGTATGTGAATGTAATGTAAATACATATAGACATATAGACATATACATATAACATATTTTTTCAAGTACAAAATCTAGTTTTGTGTGACCATTAAAATACAAATAATCACTGTTTATTTAAATGTGACTAAAAGAAAATATTTGTGAGTAAAAATATTTATATTATTTCAAATAAAAATAATTTAATTAATTTCGTATTACAAGGTAAGCAGCAGACATTTTCCCTTGACCAAGGATGCAAACTAGGTAATCAATATCTCTTTTTATGCAGTATTAATCTTATGGTAAACATATTTTAAAATATTTTTGAAATAATAAAACAATACTACATGTTAATTGAGTTTAAAAATTATAACAATACATACTACAACACGTGTTAGACAATTATTTTCCTATACAGATTTAATTTAAATAGAAATGTGTATGTATGATAAATTATTAGTAAGCCATTTCTTGTTATTTAATACATCTAACCCTAAAAATAATTAATAATATATATTAGGTTTATTATAGGTACACTGTAGGTTCAAAATTTCTAACAAATTATGAATTCGATATCTATCGTTGGTTTGAGAGCAAGTAACCACTGATCAATAACTAAATTTAATAACTATTATGTATCAGCTATACATTGTATTGTTTTTGAACCACGTGTATTGTTATTTGTATTTTGTTTACCGAACTTGTTTGTAAGTAATTTAACACAGGTAATAATTTAATTTAAAATAGTCAAACTCTATATTATATTCCTAATATTGTTTCTGACAGAAATTTTCTGTGCTAATTTTTCCTATTATTATTACATACATGAAATCAGGATTCTTATTTACTATATAAATTATATCGATAACTTCTGTGTACTCGTTAAGCGTTCAAATAATGTAACTATTTGATTTATATATAAATTAAAAATTGCTCATGTATAGATTTCAAAATGCCATTTATATAACGGTAAAACGAATATGCATATCGCGTTCGTTGTCTTACGTTGCAAATTTGTTATTATATTGAACATTTTTATACATCGAATAAAGTCGGTCAATATCATGTTTGGATGAGTTTGGGGAAAAATGTTTCCCAAAATTAATTATATTTACATAAGAAGTATCTTTAACTCTTAAAAATTATTGCTATCGACAATAACTGTACGATTAGAAACTTAATGAGATCTAGAATCTGAATCTATATGTCTATATTGTATGAACAAATAAAATCAGTGTATTTTGGAGATGGTAATTCCGTATCCTAGTACCTACGACGTGTAACGTCTAATTAGGAAGTACCCAATTACCTATTTATCAATATAATCAAACAAATGTTTACTACCTACGGTCTACGTATTTATTTTTCACTTTTTTTAAAATAAGTATTTTTATTTTTTTTTGTATTTAATATGACTTTATTGTTTATAAATATTAGTGTACGTTTTAACGTATCTTTATATCAATACCACTTTAATGTATATATGTGTATAATACAATTTAATATTATACAAAACATCTTGTATGGTATTAAATACGATATACCTAAATAAATACCTAAGTAATAAAATTAATTTTTTGTGGTAAAAGTTTTACTTTATAAAGTGAAAAACCAAATTGTGAAAAATTGCATGATGTCAAATTGGAGTGACCGTTTTATGAAATTATAGATTTCGGGAAGTGTCTACGACGTATATTATACTACATGTTATTGACGTCATGTTATAACATGTTAAAATAAAAATAAATAATATATTTAGCTGACAGAATATAATTTATTAATTATAGGTATAATTATATTCTAATAAAGATAATTAACATTGATTAAAATAATTATTATCATTAAGATATAATTTATAATTTTTTTCAAAATGGACACCTGCTATAAAAATTATTGAATCTCTAAAATAATAGTTTCGTTAAAAAAATACATTACTTATAAATGATAAATTACATTATTACGTTTAAAGTTAAATTCATATTATTTATACCTAGCATATAAATACCATAGTCTATAATTTCATTTTCATTTTCATTAATATAGGTATGATAGTAGTTGTTCTTATGATTTAATACATATTAAAATATAATATTCATCCGAACAAAATGGCATTGGAGCGGTTTACTCTTAAGCAATTTATTATAGGCAATCGTCATAATTTTCAAAACTTAGTCTAAAACACATTTCGGGGTACAGTTTATTATTCAACCACTGTTCGTAATTTTGTATTATTTAGAGGAAATTTATAAGTGCCCTGGAAAGTGCACAAACTATGATATTCATCATGCGCGAAGTGTTCTTAACAATATTCTAATTGCACATTTTTTTAAATTTTATAATCCATACACCAAATAAATACGAATGAAGTACCTACACATTAAGTATAAATGAAATACTTTAGTAAATGTTTTCTGTTTATAAAGTAATGTACCAAATAAATAAAAATGAACTACAGACAAAAACAAAAAAATACCCAACTAGTGAATAATTAAAATTTACAATTATATGACAAAATATTTTAAATCAATGGTTTCTGAAAATTATTCATCCAATTTTTTTTAGCACAATAAGTAAAATTTATAATATTGTTATAAACAGTTCTTGGAAAATGTTTATCATATTTATCAATGAGTGATATTAGACTTAACAGGTGTTGCCAGGGGGGGGAGTTTTTTAGGTGTTGGACATCTTCCATCGGCGATCGGTCGCATTTATGCAAAAAATATAAAATACCTTATGGCGAATAGGTAATTAAGATTTTTACAAAATATGTTGTCGTTAAATAATTCTATTTCATATTTAGTATTATTCATAATATAAAGATTGATGACTACAATAGGAGTGTGTAATGCCCCCCCCCCCCCTACATGTTATATTCAAATATAAAATTAAAACAACCCCCCCCCCCGGCTTCAAAAATCCTTGCTACAAGTTTGCATGTATCAACTTTGTTATTATATTAAAATAAATATAATATTTCTTGAAAATGTATGTGATTTAAATGTTATTATTAATAACATAATTTATAAATGATAGAACGTAACGCCGTAACCGTTTTTGGTAGATACATAAATTAAACATTATTTAAAATATTTTTATACAAGTTATTATATTTCGTATATCTAATTTACTCATTGATATTTGATATTACCTCAACATAAATAAAATATATGATTTCAAATTTGTTAGAAATATGATTTCATATTATAAATTGTTCACTAACTACAAAACAATAATAATAAATTCATAATACCAATAATACATTATATTCGACTATAAATAAATATTCAACTCAAAATGTGTAGTAAATAATTTTCAATCGTTGCTACTTTGCAAGTATTCCAGTGTTAAAAAATATCCTCAGAATAAATTAATATAGGAACTTTTTATTTTAATTGTAAGTCTATAATATTATGTGATTATAAAACTGTTTGTATAGTTGAACGATAGCATTGTTAAAGAAAATATTTTCTTAAGACTGTAAGAATAACATAATACGTAACAAAAAAAAAATAAAAAGATTTTAACCCACTAGGTTTCAACCATCAATAACATTATTCAGTGGTATTATTTTGTTGTTGGACTTTTGTGTTTTAAACCTAAGCACAGGATTAAAAACAAATCTATTATTTTTTTTATCAATTTGTAACAGTACACATTATTCTTCAACAGGTACTTATGTATTATTTAATTTTAACATTTATAAAAAAATATATAATTGGATTAATTTAAATTATTAATTATAAATTAATATAATATAGGTACAATACACATTTTAAAATAAAACCCCATTGTTTGTAATTTTCCGCTTATTTTATAGTAATGGTTTTACAACTGTCATAAATTATATTGAACACAGTACAAAATATAATTTATTCTTGTCCTTTTCATTCTGATGACGGTCCATTTACACATTAAATTATATACCTACTCAGAATTTATGTGTCATGAAAAATAATAAACGGTCTCTCAAACACGGGACACTATAGCATTAACCAGTTGAGTAAAAACCAAATATTAAAATATTTTAAATCCAAAATGTATTTGATTTTTAAATATAATGTCTCTTCATAAAAATGTTTTTGAAACCATTATTTTATTGTTCCATTGGATATTTTGATCTGAACCTCGAGTATAATTTAATTTAATTTCTTCTACGTAATAGACATAGTCCAAAATCGAAGTACTTTATTTAATTTTGTTCGTCGCTGTTGTGTGTTTTGCGAATGATGTGTGGTATATTACGAACGGTTACGGGGCTAACTTACTATTTAGCTTTACTAAAAATTAAAATAATAATTTTTCAAACTACATGTACATTTGTTGATAATTTGTAAAGACATTGTCATTTGCGCCAAACAAAACAACAATTATTTGTATTGGGTAACAGTAGTATTTTGTATTTTGCCAAGTTTACTTGCGTATACCTACACTTCACAGTTCACAGTAATATACTAATATGGTTTGATAACTAACAATTTTGTAAAATATATTTACACATACAATTTCAGATTTTAAGTATTACTAATGGTAAACTCTAAGAAAAATAATTTTATAAGCCCAAGTTCAGCGGGATTGACTTGTTCAATTATAATGTAGGTTGAGTTTCGATTTAAAATAATGAAAATTCAAATTTATCGATCGGTTTTTTTCTAAGTAAGTAGAATTTTGAACAGAAATGGTAGGAACTGATTATTAAGAACTAAGGTAGAGAAGAGGATTTTGAGAGGTGTGGGATCAAAATGTTTCCATGTTCTTCTTAGAATTAAGGTCAATCTACATCACTGCATATTACAATATATATAATATAATCTTGGTCTTAATTTCTCAAGAGATTTCGTACGAAAATAATTCCTGTGCAACACTGTATCATATTATAATGCAGGACGTAATAATTTTAATTAATATTGTAATTCAATACGCGATCCATGTGCGATTCAGGTAAAATATATATATCGGTATGATGGCCTGAATGACCTACCCACGTTATTAATTATTATTAGTGTTGCTTTCACGATGACCACGTATATGATTATATTTGAATCTGCACTGCTTGTCTTCACAAACAAAG
This sequence comes from Metopolophium dirhodum, assembly GCF_019925205.1. Classification (NCBI taxonomy): domain Eukaryota; kingdom Metazoa; phylum Arthropoda; class Insecta; order Hemiptera; family Aphididae; genus Metopolophium; species Metopolophium dirhodum. Next base: position 17,967,131 of record NC_083562.1, read on the forward strand.
GTCGGAAATATTTTGGAATTCGCAACACGTCAGCGGAATAAAAGTAAAATGCATATCCTAATAATAAATATTATTAATATGTATCATATATATATAACTACTTTATATACATAGAATTATTTACAATACATTAAATGGGAGGGAAACTGCTTATTTTAGCACTACGTCGCTTATGTTTTTGCCTAACAATTAATCACGGTGAACATACATTTACTACGTTTTGTTTACTTTATCAGAACCGAGTTACAATTAAAAAACATTAAACGAATAAGTAATGTTTATCACTCGAGTGTAGGCGTGGTAGTTGAAATTGTATACTGCGTTGAAGGATGGGTACGTAGTACCTGGGTAAATGATATTCATTTTTGCAGACAATTTAGCTAATTTACACCGTAACCATTACACCTTGTTTGTATAATTATTAAGTATTTTACTCAGTAAAAAAAGTTTTGGAAAAGGAAGTTCCGGTTTCTTTCAATTTTTTAATTTGATGTCCCGATGTCCCATTATGAGTATTTTACTGTTATCATACTGTATAATATTATAACTAAATCATATTGTTTGTGATTATTAAGCTTCATGAATCCACTTAATGCGGGGTCATTAATGTTTTATAACATTTTTTATTATGATTTATGAGCATCGTTTTTTTAAAATGTTTTTATTAAATAATAATACTGCTAGATATTATTACAACTTGAATGTTGAATCTGTATTTATTCAAATAAAACGATTCTAATTTTTGATTTTAAACTATATACTGCATACCTACTATATAGTAGATTTAGGTATACATAGTATAATTACCTACTATTCAACTCGAATATACCTATATAAATAGACGTATCTACATAACCTATACATTATTTTACTCCGCAAGTCGTAATACAAATAAAAACTAACGTAGGTATATATTATCAATAACTATGTGACCATTATAATTGTGTGATGGTAAAATATATATTTTTACACTAATGCGAGTATATTTTTTTTAAAAGCAATTTTATTATAATCCTATTATAATTAAATAATAAATTAAGGAAAATATTACGTTTAGTTCAAAATTGTGTGATATCGGCAATCAATTTCTAATAAATTATTAAAAATCTAGTTAAAATATCACACTACATACCATTGTGATAGAATAATCAATCCATCCAATTTTATTTTAGAAACAAACGATCTTCTTTAGAAAGGGACTAAGTATACGGATTAGTAAGTTGTCAATAACGTATCGACTCTTGTACAAAAATAGTTTTGTCAAGTTGTATTTCTCAATGTCCTCCTATGGCCATACGCTAAGTTACATCAGGTTCTATACTTCTATTATGTAGATAATATACTAAGTACCTATTATTATCTAGAAGGCGATATAGCTCACAGAACTTAATTGTTTATGTAATATACTAATATATGATATATTATGTATAACAAAATGTTAGTTACAAACAGCATGTTATCTAGAAAACAGTATAACGAGGGAAAAAAATTTTATAAGTCAAAAGAATTATTATTGTCTTTTTAATGGCATTTTTTTCTGTCCACGCATTTCAGTTTTAGAGTCTTTTAGTTGCACTATTATGCTTATTTTTATTTTGTGACTTAAAATCATTCTCACTAAGTTTAGATTGTATCTGGTGAAAAGAATGTACACTGCATTACTGGAAATTTTTAGATTACACCCATTTCAGATCTTGCGACGTTCATGTGATATAACTTCTTGTTCACTAGTTCCTCCTTAATTAAATTGTCTTGTTATAAAGGTAATAAATGTTAATTTATATAACAATAATTTATTGTTTGTTTTTACAAATAGAAAGTATTTATAAAATTAATAGGATATAATATTATAACATTATAATGTTAACTGTTCAACACTTGCAGTACGCTTCAATTAAACTTACTTATATGCATGTAAAGTTGTCTGAACAATTTCCCGAAACTGATTAAACATTATATTTTTTACAACTATAATATTTAGTATAGTATAAAAATATAATACTATAGGTACATTTTAGATTCTGAGGTGAACGATAAATTTATCAATTTTACAATAAAGAGTGTTTTTTATTAATTCTTTTTAGTTTTGTGTGGTGATACATTTTCTAATAGAAAAAATGTTCCGATCATCAACTTAAAGAATGTTTTTAGTAGCGAATTTTATTCGAATCTGCTTGGTACTTTTATACTTTTTAAAACTCAAAAATCTCAGTATATTTTAAAACAATCGGGAAACAAAAAGTAAGGTAGGGTGGGGTAAGTAGGGCTATTCTGCTGTACATATATATCATATACAGCAAGTAGGTGTCGAGTGTGCACATGAGAAAAGACTCAGCCTATATAAGGTACTTGGCATTATTTATGATAAATATTTTATATTGCTATCAAAGTAATTTATTTTACTATTATAGTCACATAGTAAATTTAATTCATTTTCGTGGAAATGATTGTATTTAAAAATGTCATTGTTTGTATAAAATATAATACCTATGTTAAAAGTTATTTAAGTTCCCACGAATAATATTTTCAATTATAAAAAGGTAGGCAAGTGGATGTCGCTCTGCTGTACAGTAGGTGAAAAGTGGGTCACTGTAATGGATGGTGTTAAATTTGAATTCAATGATATAATATCATTGCATAAAAAAAACGATTCTGAGCGAAAACGGTCAGTCAGCCTATGATATTACCAAGTATATTTGATGATATTATTGTGAATAAAGTAATTTATATATAACCTATTTACGTGGAACCTTTGTTTTAAATTTTCAATCCTTAGCTATAAAAGTTGAACATTTCATACATTTTTAACTACAAAATAATTATCAAATTATAAATTTGATAAATTTTGTCAAAATTTGAACTTTAAATGCTTATAAAAAAAAAAAATTGTGCCTATTTATTTTTAATATTTTTCAACTGCTATTAGAACGATATATCAGGAGCCTTATATTAAATTTTCACGCTTTTTTACCCAACAAATAAAATTATATTGATATTTATAAAAAAAAAAAACTAAAAAAATTGAAAACTGACAATGTCCGTAAACAGCTCAAAAATAGTCAAATTATTTTCAAAATTTTATCGTGTATAGAAAATGCTAATATAAATATTCAGTAAAATTTTCAAGTATCTATAGTCATTTGTTTTTTAATTACAACAAAATAAGAAAATCGTTACATGAGAAATCGAGTGAATATCAAATTTAAAAATATGAATTTCAAACGCTCATAAAAATTTAATTTGACTTTCTTGTAGACATTTTTTTTTGATAAAGGTAGACAAACTTATGGACAATCTTGTATTACATTTTCAAATCTTAGATTTAAAAATAAAATTTTTTATGAATTCTCAACTCAAAATAATTTGCTAATTTTTGTGATTTTTCCGTATTTTGTCAAAATTTGAACTTTAAATGCTTATAAATAAAAACTGTGACTAAGTATTTTTAATATTTTTTAAATGTCATTGTAACAATATAGTAGGAGCCTTCTATTAAATTTTCAAGCTTTTTTACCCAACAAATAAAATTTTATTGATATTTGTAGAAAAAAAAACTAACAAAAATGGAAACTGAAAATGTCCGTAAACAGCTCAAAATAAGTCAAAATATTTGGAAAATGTTATGGTGTATATGAAATGCAATTATAAATATTCATTCAAAATTTCATGTCCCTACGGTCATTTGTTTTAAAGTTGCACCAAAAACCAAAATCGATTTTCTCGAAAACAGATTTTGCGTAAAAATTCCCGTTTTTCCTTTTTTTCTTTTGTTTTTCATGTCGTTTTTGAAAACTACTGGGAAATTTTTACTTTTGACCCCCCAAAGTACCAACTAGATTCACTTTCCTATCAGAAAAGTTACTGTTGAAGAAAATCCAAGCACTATTACTTTCCTAAAAAGTGATGACAGACACAAAATAAAAAAAATAAAAAAATAAAAAAAAAAAACACACATCATTGTAAAATCAATACATTCATCGTTCCACTCAGAATCTAAAATAACTATAATCTTTATTCGTTTACGTATCTAATTTTGTCAAACTTTAAACTTCAATTGTGTATACAACAAAAACGTTCCAATATATCTGTAATATTTTATTATGGCGATGATAACAACCTATCAGGAATCTTGTATTAAATTTTGGGAATTCTCCCAAGTGCGTTCCAAAATTACCCTAATTTAATTTTCTGACTGCGTTCAAAATAGGGTATCACCCGAAGCGTCCCAAGAAAAAAATGTCATATTATTTACGTAACCCGAGTGCGTCCCAGTCAATTTAGAATTACCCAGTGTGCAGCACGAAGGTGAACTGGCTTGCACCTCAAACATATTTAGCTATTAATATTTATTTTATTATTTATTGTTTGTCTAAAACTACAACTACCATTTTTACAAGTTTGGGTGAGTGTAGTATAGGTTATATAATGTTTTTTTTTATATAAGATAATTTTTTTAATTTTTTTTTTTATAGTATCTATATTTCTATATGTACTTTTCTATGAAGACTGGTGTTAAAACACCAAACAGTATATGAAAATCGATTTTGCCCTTAAGTATTAACTAGGTTCGTTTTCCTAATAGAAAAAAAGCTAGTTATAGTTTAAAATCAAAGCACTTTTCCTAATTAAAAAGTGCCTCAGTTACAAACAAAAAATATTTATAAAATAAATAATTTTATAGAAATTAGGAGTTTTAATTATGATACATTTCTAAAACTATATTTTATATTTTATACAAAAAAAAAATGTTGTGATGTTGTCGTTAAAAACATATTTAACTTAAGGACTTGAACGTTTATTATTACGCTCTATTACGTTTATTACTATTTTCCACGCACAATGAGATTTTAAAAATATTTATAATTATTTTAAGCTATTTATAGCTTTAAAGTCCTAGGTCTTAAGCTTAAGGTTATTTTGAACCTATTTTGGTATTATACTATTATAATGGTTCTATGGTAAGTACTAAGTACATAGTATTGACTTATAAATAAGTTAATAATAATTTATAATAATATCATATTAGTTTATGTATCTATGGTTATTTTTTATTTTTTAGTTACACCGAAAATCCACTAAAAAGATTTTGTCAAAAACTGATTTTTCGTAAAAGTCTGTTTTTTTTAAATTTTTTTTGTTTTTTTTTCGATGTTTTTGAAAATAAAAGTTACTGATGTTTAAAATTGTATTGTTATTTCGACTAAATATGTAGTGTAAATATAACGTTGTAAGTTATAACGTGTATATAATATATAAAAAAAAACATATCATTGTAAAATAAATATACATTCTTCATCGCTCCGCTCAGAATCTAAAATTACTCATATTGATAAAATATAAAATGTTCTGAAATTTTAAAGCTGAAACCCTCGTTATTTGTTAATCATTGACAATTATTAAGAAATGCATATAAACAATAAATTCGTCTACGCACATGCAACAAACGTATAGCTTATATTATGATACTACAACGTATATTTATTTTGTTTATAATTTTATATGCCTACCTAATCTATATATTAAGGTTTATGAAATATATAAAGCTAAATACTGATTATTTGGTTAGGGCTGTGCAGTTTCAATTGGTTTCTGCATCGTCATAAAATATTGCGCTCGTTTAGGAAATTTCTTTGTATAGCTATTAGACATTAGCTTTTGGTAATTTGTACAATGGAAAAGATATAGTTCGTTGATGACCAAGCAGGATAACCCTGCACTGTGGCGTGTGTGAATTGCGTTATTTGCTCAACACACGATGGCGGACGTGACCGTAACTAGGCTGTACCCAGCTCAGTTCCGTTTTATTATGCTTATCAACTGTAGTAGACAAACTGTCAACCGGTACGGTATACCTACATTAAGGTATATGGGGGTGACGTCATGAGTGGTTGAGGACAGTTGAATGTTGATAAGAAAGTATGTATATACAACCACTACATGATGCGGCCATATCAGTTAGTTCTGTGTTCTAAATTCTTAATTTACCACATTGTCCACATTTATCTGACCCTACAGGCTACAAGCACCGTAATGTAGGTACTATACATGATCAGCTATAAGTATAATAGTCAGAAAATGTAAATAATCATAAATTATAAAAGCTATAAATACAATGCATTAAATTAATTGTATAAATACTATACGTAACATTTAAATATTTTATTATCGTTACGTGTTTGAATTTAACTAAAATATAACTAAGTAAACTGTTAGGTACAAGCAAACATAAATTGTAGCTCGTACATACCTATACAATATAATTTAGGTACCTAACACAATTTATAATATCGTATCAATATATTTGGTATAATACAAATTTAAAGTTTCAAATTTAAATAATTTGAAAATTAAACTTAATATTAAGACGGTGATATTTAGTAGGTTTTATTTAGAAAAAAATAAATTATGTAGGCGATAATGTGTTTTGAGCCGTCTGTTTAAATTACGAATAAATTATGTTACATAATTTTTTTAATAAAGGGAAATTGTTAATACTATGATTGTTTATTGTAAATATTAAATAATATAATATAATTAGGGGTATTATTATATTATAGGCATCCATATTATTGCTTCAGCATCATTGAATTAAAAGTCAGCCTATGCCCTATATGCTCAGATGTAAGTATTCTAACTTTTGGGCCAAATATAACATTTTTATTCTTTTTTTAAATAAATAATTTTTATTGCCAAGACTATAATACAGTGTTTAGGTGAGTGAACTATGATAAGTTCCCAATACTATACGTCATATACTATGTATCCTGTACAGATTTTTCATTATTTTATAATACTCTTTTTTCTGTGTGGAATCGCAACACTACGCATTAGCATAACTTGATATTTTATAGTATTCTAAATTTCTAAATGTAGTGATTGTATAAAATTAAAGTTAATAAATACAATACTATAGCAGGTCAATAACTTATAAGAGTATAAAAATGTTTAAAATAATATTAGAGATCTCAGACCAAAAGTAACGGTTAGGTGGCTACACAATGATAAAGTGATTTAATAAGTTACAAATAAACGTCATATTCTATGTACCTACATAAAAGTCAAAGTTCGAAATGAACATCCAATTCACCTATAAAATAATAGTCTATTCATGGCTTTATTTGATAGGACACTGTATCAATAAAATAAATGTAAAATTTCATGTTGTGTATCCTTTTTTACAGAAAAAAAATATATATAATACCCAGAACTATTGTCATTATATACGTCACATAAAGATCCTTGTCAAGTTATATTTTAACTTTAATAATTATCGGACTACCCCTTAACAATTTGTGTTGCTTATCACATGACATGTATACGTTTAAATGAAAACCTGAACGTTCGATGCGGAATTGACGAATTATATATTATACCTATTTTAATATATTATAATTAATGTAATATTACATAATATTATTAATCAAATTTGTTTTATGTTTTAACAACAATAGATTATATAATTAATTAATTTAGTTATTGCGAAACAATAAAGGTCTATAATAGTATTTTAAAGATCAAAGCTGTTCGTCATTACCTAACTACCTACTATGGGATGCAGACTGCAGAACCTACCCTTGAAATTGGAACGTTTATAGTTTGTTGTGAATTCGATCAAAAGAAGAATGAGACAAACATTAAAACATAAAAAAATAATTTTAAATTTGAATATATTAATGATTAATACATCACATTTTAATTTTTTATTTGATAATACTTTGCGTTTATTGTAAAATGAAATCTTTAATGTTTCAAACACGATTTTTTTTTAATCCCTCATAATTGAGTTACTATGTCGTACCTATAGAGTATAGGCTATAACCTATAATAGTAGTATATATATTTTGCAAAACAATAAAAATGTTCCTAAAACATTTTACTCGTTATAACTTATTTTAATTCCGTAGACATATTTAAGTGGCTTATTTTTATAAATGTTGTATACTATAATATTATATAGGCAATATATTATTATGAAAATCAGTTGTAAATTGTTGTTTTAGAACTATTTCTAAAATAATTTAACTAACCACCAAAAATGTTATTTATCCATTGTTTAGCGATTTGTTCAAATGTTCTCCACTAACTACGATAAACAAACAGACATAAACGTTTGCAGGGGCCCAACGCTGCACGTGGCTCATCCGTGAGAATTCGGAGTATTTTACAGATGTCTCGTCGTAAATATTTAAATCATTCCAATCGTTACTGGATATAGACAGTCATCTGGGATTTTCTGTACATTTTCACACAGTCCATTCCACCGCAATGATATAATTCACACTCACGGCGAGAGAAAGATGAAAATCTATGGGAAAAAAATTATTTATGATTTTGTTTTTCTAACCCCGCAAGTTAATTGCGTATGTATAAATCGAATAACATAACGTACAGCAATTTTAATAATAATAATACTTGATGAAATAACTCTCATGATGTCCAGGACATGCTCATTTGAATACATGGCGTTTAAAATATAATTTATTATCATGTTTGCATAATAATTGCTATTATATATTATGATAATTTATAAAAAAAAAAGCTTGCAGGTATGTACCGAAATATTCGTAGAAGTGATTATAATAATACATCGTGTAGTTATCGAACGCACAATAATGACAAGCATACCGAGTAGCAGCTATAATTTAATATTATATTATTATTATATTTTCTGTATTTTAAGACAACTTATGCAAAAAAATAGTTATACGAAACGTCTAAAAATCAATTTAACCACCAAGTTATATAATAGTGGGCTTCCTTGAGTGCACGGTTCATGACGTGATATTATGTTTCAAAATGTCATGTCAATCAATGTGAACATTTGCTGCGGAATATTGTGTAAATCATTATTCCAGTACAGTAACTCACGTTCCTCCCTCGTCTGTTTCGCACTTATATGTAGGTAGGTACTACAGTTAGCGTTAATTACACTGTTGCGGTGGTACATCATCGTGCATCATTTTAACCGTATACAAATAACCGGGTAACTGACCCTGAACCGAGTTGTTAGATATATTCTATTTCCATTCGATCCATCCGTTGTATTTAACAATAATTTCCATTCATTTTTATCGGTTTAACATATCGTGTATCGTTGAAAACATTCATAGTTTAATAACTATTACTGTTTGAAGCACATCAAATTACTACTTATTAATATCATGCAACACTAAATTAATCATTTTATTTTATTATTATTATATTTAAACGAATCTATACTAAATAACCGTAATAGTGAATAATATAATAGAACAATATCGTAATAATTAATATTATATAATACACCCACCACAAATCAAATAATTATTATTGTATTATATAAATCAGTTATTATGTTTCTTTAGTATTTTAATATTAATATTTTCTTATTTTTATTTGGAAATACATAAAATATTACGATATAGTTACACAAATATATCTATAATATATTATACAACATACGAAAAAAATATTTTTAAATTGTAAATTGAATAATAATAATTAAATATAATTTATAAGGATTATACCTAATAATTTTACTTATATAATTCATAAAATGAGTTCTTATTTATTTTGATTACAATTCCGAATCACATAGGTATTATTATAATAGGTAGTCATTTTCATAATATTATGGTATATAATGTAAATATCATTTAAGACACTTAAGTGTTTAATGAGCTGAATGTGGGTACTATTTCCATACAGTAATAAAATACATTTTAGTCCAACGGAAGACTTGGAATACAGTAGGTATCTAAACTACGTGGTAGCACAGCTAGTAAATATTAATAGTAAAGCATTTTCCAGAGTGGCTCACTCAGAAAAGGTTTTCCTGTACTACAGTTAGGCCCCGAGAGAGATCAATGAGATGTACATTTTATCTTTATTAAAATAAACTATGTGGAGCCGGATGGAAGTAATGCTAAGACAATAAGTAAAGAATTTGGCACAGCTACTAAAAAATGTCATACGACTTATGAGTAAGACTCTAATAATTATTTTAATATTTACAACGTGCATCATACTAATAATACCTAGTAACATGGGTTTAAAATTTAAATTGTTTAATAAAAAATAATAGCTATAATTGCTTAAGTTTTGAAAGGAACGGGTGGGTGGGCGGGAGTACTTAATGTTACTTAGTGTTTTTGAGACCTTCGTGAGTTTTTGACAAATAGTATACCTAGTTGGATTATAACCGATTATGTTCTCTTTGCCAACCAAAATACTGACCTGGATACTTATTTCGAATACTTTTCAAAAGTATTTTATTCCTATAAAAAAACTCTGTATTACCTATTACAATAATTTTTTCCCCTATTTCAATAAATATTTTCCAGGAAATTATTACAATACTATACAATATTACACAAAAGTTTAATCAACAGTTTAATCTTATGTTTATACTTTACAGTATATTAACTGTTAAAAATTTGTTTGGTTTTATTTGTTTTATTTGGTACTCTTTTTTCTTACCACTACACGTGAAAATATTCTAAACTATTATAATTTTAACAAACGACTAAGCATAAAAACAAATCAACAACATTTGAAACGTTGAGCTTATATTTTTATTTACAGTGTTTTTTTAAATTTAATAGCTGAAAATTATAATAGATAATAATTATTCTTTAGGTGTTTAATGAGGTAATTAAGTTTTAGAAATATTATTCACATTTTGTGACTTAAGAATTTTTATAATTATAATTATTAAGTAAACAAAAAGTTGAACCTCCGACTTTTCTTTTAGTAATTTTTTAATGCGTGAATATTTTTTAATCTCAGATATTAGCTTTAAGAGGAAGTCAACGCACTAATTATTTGCTATTTCTCTCAGACCCTCGTACAACATAGCAAATGTCCGTTCAGCAGGACCAACCTTATATTGTCAGATTTAGCCTTAGCATTGAATTGGCCTATTAGGTAACAGATTTAAAGTTATGAATATTATCTGTGTCTTTATATTGGTTTTTTATGATACTTCATGTAGATACCAACGTATTGTAAGCATGTAGATATAATGTATATATATATATTAAATAACTACATATTTTATGAATAGTTTTCCATTTTGATTTCAGTCATTGCATATTGATAAATGATAAATGATAGACAGAAATATAGTGTACTAGTAATTTCTTGTACGATAATTTGGACATTTCAGAGGTCTCTCTTCTTACACCACACTTACTCATTGTTCCACATATTATTATATTTTAAAACTAAAATCATGTTTTCGCGCAGTAATTCGATTAAATATAACATGGTAACATACTTACGACACATTTCGAAGAAAACAAATGACAATAATACATAACATTATATTAAACAAAACCTTAACAATATTATTATAATTATTCTGGTATAATAATATATTGATATGATGCATAGTTTTTAAGTTAATATTTATTTTCACAAGCCTTTGGTGATTTCCACCACATCCACAGCGGCGGGTATATTAGTTATAGGTACCTAACCTATATTATACATTTATACTGTATATAGCGCTGTGCGCGTCGTATCCAAAAAGCTAATGACACTTGTATACAACTTATAAGTAACAGTATATAAAGTAAACAATTTAATAGCACAAACAATAATGGAACAATATCAAAAACGAATCGATGTACACCCTGTATAAGCCAACAGTGTAGTATTTGAATATTTATACGGAAAAAATTGCCCATACCTACTCAATCGACATTAAAATAATCAGGCATTATCATTTATCCAACCTATTTGTTCAATATAAAAGTCGTATAGTTTATTTATACTATATTACGTTAACCAATAATTACCGACAAAACTTTTTCTCGTATATTTTGTGGAAACACTCACTTACCTATGCTTTAATTAGTTATTTTATACTATACATCAATAATTACATTAGAATAATCAAAATGTAGGTGTACAGCATTTATTACCAAGTCATAAATCATTATTCATAATGTATGAAACTTACAAATTGTGTTTAACTATTTATAAGTGTGTAAATGTGTGTGTGCATGTTGTGTATAGGTTTGACAGTCGATACAATTCAGCTATTTTAATCAAGTCGCTTATAAGATATAGTATAATATAATATATATATAATATATATTAATGTATTATATATTTATATTATAAGTTCATGACGGTCAGGAGATAGAAGTTCAACAAATATTACATGACAGAGAGGCAGGTAGAGAAACGCCAAAGAGATTTGACAAATATTGGTCCGTCGTTAAGTTCATGTTTATTTATATTGAGAGAAAAGGCTGTGACTTCCAAGAATTTTTAGTCTGGATAAAATATATTTGTAAATATTATTACATTATTTAAATAGTAGGTACACGTTTTATTATGAATAAAGGAGCCATAAGGAAAATACAAAAAGATTATATGAAAAAAATAAAAATATTATTTCTTTAAATTTGATTATATAGGTAATAATAATATTATAATATAAGTTATACCTAAGTCTAATTCATAAATGTTAATAGTTTATCTAGTAAACGGCTATAATAGCATGGGAGTCGTCCTGGCAAAGTGGCAACTTTAAATCATAATGTTGCTTATGAACCAATTTCAATGGTTCGTATCTGATTTGTAACACTTTTTATTTTAGAATCTGTAACCCGCCAGTTCACCCTGAAAATACAATTTTAAACGAGTTTGCTATACCACTATAGCAGCGTCGATATACCTGGCACCCATTAACTTGAAAAATCATGTCATCCTGACACTTACATTTAAAAATTGAGTTATCAAAAAAACGATAAGTTATAAATTCTGAAATTATTGTTTAAAATTTTGAAAACTCAGTTACAAAAAAAAATAGAATTAGATTTTAAATTATGGTACCAGGATAAGTTATGACTCACGTTTTAATAAGTATCAATTTTCTTCAGAAACTTTTCAAATATTAGAACCGTAGTTTGATAACTTTAAACTGACTAAAACAAATTGAATAATTATTGATTTTGAAAAAAACAAAACATGTAGGTTAATTTTATAAATTATAACGGTTTGAATAGTATTTTCTTTTAAGGTGTCCAGCATTTTGGGTTAAGTATTAAGATTTAAGTTACCTTAAAATTGACCTATTAAATGTCAATTATACTTAGAGTATTATAATAATTTAAATTAAGAACATTATAGGTAGAATAAAGTATCAGATAGTGATGAGTTTTAAGTACTTAAATATTTTAAAACCAAAAACCTAATACTATAGTTCAACTGAAATACTTTCAATTTATTCACAAATATATTTAAAACATTTTAAAAATCAATTATAAAGTCTTGAAAATGTAAATATAATGTTTTGGAAGTTAGTTCAATTAACTTTTGTTGAATAAACTCTATTAGATCCATAATAAAATATAAATGCTTTTTTAATTGAATTAGAAATTATCTGTTGTCATAAATTTATGTATATAGCAGTGAAGGTTTAATACTGTTTGTAATATCTACACATATTAACTTTAAACTTGCATAACAAAGGAAAATAATGAAATTATGTTAGAATATATTTTATATCTATAAATTTATTAATTGTTGTAGATAAATGTGTTCCGTGTATTACGTTCAACGGATCGAGGGATCGATATTTTCTCTGTTAATTTGGTTAGGGAAATATAGGACACAGCTGATATTATAAATTAGACAGGGCGAAAGTATTCTATTAAAATAATATAGTCAAATGTAATTCTATATTAAAAGTATTATACAACGATATAACGTCATATACATTTAATTCAAATGTATTAGACAGACAGACACAAATATTATATGGACATTTTTGTGAGCATAAATTACACTATTGATAGTATGCTCTACCTGCAACAAACTGAGATAATATGTAATTACTAATTGCAATCAAATAGTCAATAAATGAAAAATAAATAATGCTTTGCAAAATCAATTATATACTGATTTATATACTGTAGTATTTTATACGTACACAATGTGTACACGTGTAAATATATTTTTTTTTTAAAAAGTCCGAGTAATTAAACTGTTGAGTTAGCAAAATAAACAGACGACTTTTAAAGGTTTGATTTTATTCAATTCAAACTCCAATTTGTTTAAATAAATTTAAATATTTTTAATATTATTCAAAACTATATTTATTATAAAATTAATTTTCTACACAAACATTGGATTTAATAAATGTACCTATTAAAAACTTTTTGTAAATTTCAAAAACTTTATAGCACATGCGTAGTTGTTTAGTCTATAGTTTTGTTATAAGAATACATTTTAAATAATTTGAGCTGTGTTTAAAGAAGTTGCATTAAGCAATTTAAAAATGTATAATATGATAACAATTCTTCAATAAAATTATTAACATCCAGATAAATAACTAGAATTGCATGAATAAATATTCATCCAAAAGTATAATTAATATAACTAAATAGGTATATGTAGGTATTATAAATCTAAAACCATCCAAATTAAAAAAATTGATTTTAATATTATATTTTTATTAAAGAACAATATATATAGTCTACTATATTAAACGTAATTCAAATAATTCATTAAAAAGAATTTACGTATTTAATAATATAATCTATGGTATTAGTTATTAACTAGCAGCTGCACCACTGGCCATACAACTGAATTTCTTATAAATTATATTAATTTAGGATGTATATTTTAAATCACCAACTTTAAGGAAAAAAATAACAATTCATAATTATTATATTTTTTCATTAATGTGTAGTCTAATAGTGAAATCTATTCAATGTAAGCATTGTGAAAATATTTAAGATACAATAATAAACTACATATATATTATTATAAATGCATACTTGACATAATTTTAAATATTTTACTTTAAAAATTCTGTGGTCCCCAGTGAGGCACATTATCTTGTTGAAGAATAAACAAACTTATAAATAAAAGAAATTATAAAATTAAAACTCAACATACAAATCTTACAACAGTTCGTGGAAGATCTACCTAACTGATTCTTTGAATACGAACCATGGCTTATGGAAAAAAATTATAAGTTTTATATTAGTTATGACCAGATGTCCAGATTAATATTTTTAATACTTCGGGAATATATTTTAAAATGATTTAAATATAATATATATATATGTAACTTTGTTATTATAATATTGCATTTATAATAAAAGTTCTTTGAATATAACTGAATAAAATACAAAAATAATTTTATTTTCTGTGATTCAATTATTTATTTCAGCGATAATTATACTATTAAAAGTACCAAGACTAACCTTTTCTATCATAATTTATTCAAGCCTTATGCATAAAGTAAAAAATGCATAAAAAATGTTAAAATTATTACTTTTATAGTGGTGCAGGTACAAGGGAAGTATAAGGTTGAATAGCTTTCAATAGCGTTTTAAATAATGTAATTTAGTGTAGAACAATCAACCAGATGTCACTATTAATTTAATAGCATTAAATATTATCTTAAAATAATATAATATTTTTATAAAATAAAATAAATACTATTTATGTTTGGCAGATATTATACCATGTACATTGTACCTACAAGTTATATATTTCTTATTTTTCAAAGTACAAATAATCATTACAATTCATCATATTATACAATGTACTCTGAGTAATGAGTAATTTCGTTGGGCTAGCACAAATTAATAGAAACGTTTATTGTACCTTAAATGTTTGAAAAATGCTCGTCCAACAATAATCTAAAAACTGTTATTACGTCACTGATTATTAGTGATTATTTTTTTTAAGTATTGATCATTACTAACAGAAGGCTCTTGTTGTATTTGACTTTTAAATAGGTTTGTAGAAAGTAACTATTTATCTTACTCAATCCCTAAGACGATAATTATGATTAGGTACATTTTTCGGAGAATAATACACTGTGTGTATTATATAAATGCAGATGCCTTTTATAGTTTCTACCAGAAGAGACCATGAAATCTCTGTCTTTGAATTATATATTTATTACAATAGCATGTAAAATAGTTGTAACATTTAGTTAATAGAATTAATGAAAACTTCCTTCTCTACAAGGAAAATAAAAATACAATTTATCTTATAACTTGAACCTACACATTATAATATAATATTATAATAGAATTTCGAAATTGAAATATGCTTAAAATGTGTATTGAAACCGTTTACCTAATTAATTACCGTAAATTACATTTAAATAATATTATTAAAATAGAATGTGCATAAAATAAATTGTGCACACACATTTCGTTGGATGTGTAAAGCAATGTCAAACAACTATTTAATTGGGATTATACGTCAAATATAACACTGTACCTATGTTTGTGATATTAACAGCGTTTTCTTAATTAATACTTAACAAATGCATCCACCAATTAATTTAACTTCAAGAATATAATTAAAAAGGATACACATAATTAAAGCACGTACACTATAATAATAAGTCCTTGGATATTATATAATTCTAATTTATTTAATTTTTAATTTAGTATTTAAACAAAACTGCACGTTTTATATTTTATTTGTAAGTATAGTTAGTTATTGCTCTCTTTGTACTTGCTATTTACGAATGTTAACTGACTGCTACCAATGTTTGCTGAATGTACGGAGAAGATCTTATGGATAGCCCCGAGGGCCAAAAAACCTTGAAAATATCCGGGACTGGTAATATCACTTAGACTTGGATATAAATTATCCATAATAATAATTATTATACCTAAACGATTCCCTACCTCGTTTGAAATCGCCCATATGACTATAATCACTATATTATATATAAAGGACCGAAAGTCACACTAAAGTTAGTAGTTAGAGTTTACAATCGGTCTGGACATCAGCGAAACTGTACGACAAAATCTTCATCATGAACTCTTCATTTTACGTGAGCGTCGTTTTTGATGAACGATTTCCTAAAATCGTTCATCCATACGTATTTTTACTATTAAAATACTTTACCTATTTCATTTTTTTTTTATCTTAGGTAGCTTTGGCGTTGTTGGTAGCTGTGGTGATAGCCGACGACTCCAGAAGTAAAAAAGAAGCCATTTACAATCCTTATGGACAAATCACAGGTAAACATGTCACTTTCATATAGTAATATAAATAAATTGATGAAAACAAAAAAAAGCAATATATTCACATCTTTCAAACTTAATGGCAAACTTTGTTCATAATTTCTATAATTTAATATTATATATAATTACGTAGGTATTACAATATTATATTATAATATTTAGGATTATATTGCTATACGTATTAGGATTAACCTGACAATAGTGTCTTACCATACAGCTATAACCGAACTCAGGAAAACGGGAAATCAAAGGCTAATATAAGGTTCTACGCTGTTCGTTCTCTAAAAATATATTTTATATAATAATTTCAATAAATTAAAACTTTAAAACTACGGTTTTTTCTATACGAAGAGTCCAAGCATAACATATATACATAGTGTCCGACCATGTTTATATTACCACCAATAACATTTTTTTATTTATATTTTTTAAATATGATTAATATTTGTTGGCTTATTTTAACTAAAAATTAAAATAAAATTTAGAAAAAATAATTTGAGTGTCAAAAATTTGAGAGCAATTTTGAGATCTAGTTAGGTATGTATGTTTGAAAAAAAAAACTGGAATAGGAGTATATTACACTTGGGCACTTGGGCAGGTGTAAATTTACAAATAATGATGAGATGAAACAAAGAAATCATAATGAGGGTAAAAATTACAATTAAAATTAAATACATTTTTATTTGATTTATTAAAAAAATAACATAGGTTTTAATAAATGTATATTGTATACAACTATATAATATTAGAAACATAATACGAAATAAATATTATATCTACCACATAAATTATTTATTATCTAATAATATTATGGTTTATATTTTAACACATTTATTGTGATTTTGACGACAAAACAGCATTGTAGATATTTAAAAAGGTAAAAGTATTATAACCAGTAATAATACCAAAAATATGATACGTTTTTTAGATAATAAATAATTTATGTGGTAGATATAATATTTATTTTGTATTATGTTTCTAATATTATATATTTGTATGTCAATTCATACAACTGATAGGTAACTAGGAAAAATTTGTTTCATCACAGTTTTTAAAAATGTGTTTAATTAAAAACATAATTTGAGGAATATTCAGTATAGACACGTAATTTCAAATAATAAATTTGTTAAATTATATTGTATACAATATAATTATACAATACGCAGATAGGTGCATAAGTACATTTTTATGTATGTGTAATGTGTGTGAAGTGTGTGTTATTACCTACAAGTTCGGGCAGTGGTGGTTTTGAGGGGGGAAATCACCCCATCACCATTGGGACTTGGTTAATTTCTATCGGTAGGTATGTACAAATTAAATATAAAAAAAATTCTTTAAGAAAATTTTTAACAGTTAATATAAAAAAGTCTTAAAATATTCCTAATATTTGAATAAAACGTAATTAGGTATGCTTGGACAGTATTTGGCAGTAGGGATGTATGATAATTTTAGTGCTAATGTACTGAATTCGCACCCTTCCACCCCCTCCTGGTTATTTATAAGCCATTTTCCGCTACAGAAGTTTTATGACGTCCGTCTTACTAAATAGGCACATTAATTATTATTAACACTATTTGGTTTTTTTCGGTTCGATTCGGAAGTCTTCTCGTGATTTCATTTCTTCTAATAGAAACGTTACTCTTTTCTGAGAATATACAATTGCACGTGTGGTGAAACTATATTGGATCCAATAATACTTCTCAGTTCTCACTCAATTTTTATAATACAATAAAATAACATTGCGGAAATTGGTTTTATCGTCGACGCTAACGATTGCGCCGATATAGAATGGTACGCAGTTTAATATAATAATGTCGTTTGTCGTTCGAGCCCGTAATAGCGTAACGCGCGGTGAGATGTGTTACACGTACACGTTTCAAAAAATAGATCGGACCATGACAGTTCAATGATCATTAACATTACCAACTAGTAGAAATCGACTATGACGGCATCCGAGGGACCAGGCCGTGTGGTTAAATAATAAATTGTAAACTGTCTTTATACTAAAACAAAAAAAAACAGTTTTACCTGAAATTAATTTTATACGCTACGAAATCAAAAACATCATTAAATTGTAAATTTGAATTATTTACTCTGAAACGTACAAATAATCTTCACCTACTCGTGGATTTTCTACCATACTCGTTTATAACGATCGAATTTAAAAATTCCCGAAACTCATATTATATACTATATTTATTACCTGTTTAGGTTAAAATATTTAAATTGGTATTATCAAAAAGTGTTTTACAATCTTAGGTTATAAACATTGAACGTGCACTGTTTGGAATAATTTAGGATGCTTATACATTCATAACGAGTTATGTGCCAGATGCCCTTAAAAAGCATAGTGATCGATACGATTTAACGATTGTCGACGTCATACAAACGTCAAACAACTTGGAGTCTTAAACGCGATATTTTTGTTTTACAGATGCTAACAAGTATTTAGCTACGGCCGGATACAATAATTACAACAACTATCAACAACTGCCGTACAACAATAATTATCAACAGGCGGCGTATTCGGCGTACAACCAGCAATACTATCAACAACAACAGCCGCACCAGCGTATCGGTGGCTATCCGTACAACGGCCACATCGCAACCGGCTACAACCACCAACAACACTACAACCAGTACAACAACTACCCGTACAGCGGCTATCAGCAGTACAGCGGCTTCCAGCAGTACCCGTACAACAGTAACCAACAGTACCCGTACAACAGTAACCAACAGTACCCGTATAACAGTAACCAACAGTACCCGTACAACAGTAACCAGCAATACGGAGCTTACCAGCAACAGTACCCGTACGGCCAACAACAGAATCCGTTCGGCTACAACAACGCGTACAACTTCAATCAGGTGTTCCGACAGGCGCCCGCTTACCCGAGTTCCGGTGCTCAGGCCATCAGCCCACCGGTGCCACATCCGTTCTATCACGTACCAGGGACTTACTACCCGACCACGACCGAAATCAACAAGCCACCCGCGGCCGCGGCCGCCGTCACAGTCGATCCGAAAAAAACATACAAATGAAAACGTCGTATTATGATGTCACATTATTATAATAGTATCATTATAATAAAGTGCTAGGAAATGGAAAAAAAAAAACATTACACACATTATGTAAAACCACGCCACGGTATTATTATTATTATTAATATGCACTTACAAAAAATAAATACATCACTTACAGAACAAAACCTAATGCAGCGTGATCATTTCATATTATTTAATATTTTACAAAAACAAAATCTATAACATAGAAATATAATATTTATAATGTTTAACGTTTGTTTTTAACATCAGCCCAATTAATCGCTCCCTACCATTTCCAAACAAACGATTTGAGCCACTTTAAAATAATAGGTAAAGTAATCCAATAAGAGTTATACCTAAATCCACAAAATAAATTGTATAAAATCATCATGCCTACGTGATAAAATATGTATGTATACAAATTAAAAATACGTTAAATGTCTTGTTTAGAGTTATGAATAAACGAGTTTTATGTTTTGTATAATATTATCTACTAATACAGTTCATATCCATACAAACCAAATGCATGATACACAAAAAACAAACTGAATCTAATGTTAGTAAAAGTGTAAAGTTTGTAAAGTTACAGTAGAAAAATGTTCCAATCACTTTGAGATTTATGAAAATATGATCTATATGCCATTGAATATAATAATTGTTCTGTCCATATATTGTGTTGTGTGGACGATTAAAGTTCAAGTTTTGTTGAATAGTTAAAAGAGGTTTGTGTCTACCAAAATATCATAGATAAAATAATTATGTACGTAAGTAATTCTATAATTCTGATAAAAACTTTGATTGCAATGATTTGATTAATTTTTACTTTTATAAAAAGTTACATTTCACCCTTTAAATGTTCTCAATTGATTTTATTTTACTTTCATCGGGAACCTCTTCATCAAAAGGTTCACTCATTTCGGCTAACCTATGTTCTTCAACATCATCTTCAACTTCTTGGTGAAATGGTCTTTCGGTCTCAATTTCTACATCTTCGTTCTCTAGGCTTTGTGCCATATTATAATTATTACTTGGTTTAATCAATTTCACCGGAATTTGTGACCCGTAATAGTAGTTCATGGCGGTAGGTATAGGGGCATAATATAATAATCGTTTATGATGCGGTTTCTTTGGGTGGTGACAGTGTTCTTTCTTTGGCTTTTTTTTTGGTTTTTTTTTCGGTTTTTTTGGCTTATGTTTTTTATGAACTTTAGGATCACATGGCTTACATGGTTTGTGTTTCGGCATCGAAGGGTGGTGAGGTTTATGTGGATACAGTGGCTTGTGTGGATGTGGTGGCTTATGTGGAAGTAGTGGCTTATGTGGATGTAGTGGTTTATGTGGATGTAGTGGCTTATGTGGACGGTGATGGTTGTGAGGTATCCAATGGACAGGTACTTGACGGGCTATTAATATAGGATGGTGCCGATTTCTGACAAGTATACTCAAATCTCTCATAGGCCGTATGATTCTCATAGGAGGACGGCCTTGTTGATCACTTATTGGATCTAATACTTTGTTATGTTCTTTTGGTTTCAACGTCATTATTGACACCTCTTTTACTTTTTTCACTTGTTCGAAATCTTCATTACCATTTTCGGGATCTTCAATTTTTTCGTCATTAAGTCTTTCGAATGAATCCATTTCTTCCTTGTCATTTAGTTTTTCTGGTTTTTCCGGTTCTCCATAATCATCAATTTCAGGCTCATGAATTTGTTTTGCCATTGATTTTGATGAACTTGTAGGCATCCATACGTCTGACACCTCAGATTTAAATTCATCATCCGGAGAATCTATTTCTGGCCCTTGAAGTCCATAACTTCGAGAACTGAGATCGTCTTGAGTGTCAATTGATTTTGTAGGTAAATTCTTGTTTGAACTATTTTGTTTAGTGTGCTCGTCGTTTAATCTTCGACCGCACGCTAGTGCCGATAACCAGAATAAAGCCAACTGAAAAACATGTCAACGTAATATTTATGATAGATATTCTAATAAGTAAGTAAACACTAAATAGTATTACAAACAATCTCACAAAGATTACAACAGAATAAGTGTTATTCCGTGTTGTTGAAAAACAAATTATAATTTCTTTACAAATACTAAGAAGCTAGTTAATTAAAAAAGTGTACTAATTCTTTCAATTTAAAAATCAATTGTAAAGTATTTTATAATTTTAGGTATGGATAACTTTCAGAGATCAACAGTGCTCAACCATATTAAAACATAAGAAAATAAAAATTGACTAAGAAAACTAGTTTGTGTAATATACGTTAAATGGATCACTTTGTACATTATAATGGTAATAAGTGTTAGCACTAAATACCTACAGTGATTTATTCGATTATTCGATCATAATAATAAATGTTACCCTCACTTGAATAGTATTTGAATTTACCGTATAAGTATTTCTATTTAAACTAGTTACCTAATTATTTGAAATTAAAAGTCATAGGTACCTACGTATGATCGATAAATCTATTTTCTTATAATTTTTTACCATTCAATAAAAAAAATTGTATTTTATTATTAAAATAAAGCCGTAGAAATACTGTATACATTTTAATTTACGATTATCAATAATACTAATGCATTATGATAAGTAGAACGTTGTTTTAGATAAATATACACATGATATATATTTTCCATTAGTTTATCATGGTTTTATAAAATTATTATATTTGTAAAGGTAGGTATTTTGATAATAATTAATTTATCATTATCATATTGAAATAATTCATAGTTATAGGTACATACGAAATCTAAATATTTTTAATTATACTCACCAATCGTTTTGTATCCATCGTGACGCGCGGTATTCATGACGACAATTCGATTTCGACTCGGATGCACATGATGCTTTTGACACAAACACCGTTTGTAAACTGTCATTTTGATCGACGAATAAATCCTCAACATATGCGGGTTATATTCCACCTCCACCGCATGAAATGAACCGTGTCACACTAACTGTACAAAGTTTTGGTTTTCGGTTTTGGTTTGTTTTTACACACGCATTTCCCAATATTATGTCACTTTATCGGTCGCTCGGTATCGTGACTACGACGTTTTGGTTGTTTTTATTCTTGTGCTGGAAAAAAAATCAATAATAAGTGATGTAACTCAGTAGCACTGGTAATCGGAACGAAATAGTGATCGTTTTAATTACAGGAAGTTGTGAAATCGTTCACTGGACGATGATGTGAAAATAAGGGCACGTTTACGGTGGAGAATCATTTACCGAATACACTATAGGTACCTAGTTTCAGGTCACGGTCAATAGTGGATATTCATTTGGGTAATGTTGCCGGTTAACTGTGAAAACGAATCTTTAAATAAAACTGAAATCGATACAGGACAGTCATTAGTAATTATAGAATACCAATTAATAGTGTGTATAAATATATGATTTAATGGAAACGAACATTTTGAGTTTCATCCATGTTATTTTTATAGTGACGCCACAAATGACATGAGCGTTGAACAAACACACTTTATGCTTTTGAACGGGTGGCTTTTTTTTCTTTTCGAATCCATTTACGCAATGAATACTACCACCCGTTCTTAAAACATACTTATGAATATAGAGTACTAGATTCAATTGTAAAATATATATTTAAAAGAGAATAAAAGCACGACAACTTTAAACTTCTAAAACGTTCTTTACCATAAATGCATACGAATTGAAGCAAACAATCATAATTTTTTTATACGATCGAAAATTACTATGAAGAAACTTTTGTAATTTAACATTTTTTTTAATGTATTATATGAGTTTACACACTCATAAAAAAGCCTAAAAACTTTTTTTCTGTAAAAAAAACATGATACTTATATGAAACATAAATTTATATATTCTTAAATATTATGTATTCATATGTATTCACGTCATGTATATATATATATAAGTGGCGTAGCTTAATGGGGGGGGGAGGTTAAACACCCAATAACCCCCTGGACACGCCACCGTATGTATATATGTATGTATTTTATATTATAATGAATTTATGAATATTTATATGTTTTTTTATTTCAAAGCAAATCAAAAATCAACATAAAATTAATCAATGCTGACTTTCTTTTAATTTAATAATAATAATACACTAATACTACTTATTATTTCAGCAATATTTTTAAAAAATTAAGGGACAAAGTACATCTATTTATATAGGTTTTACACCTCAATATTGTTATACGCATGGTTCTATGATTTATTAGGTAGGTAGTTTAATATTTTTAATAATATTTGAATGTTTGTATGATGTAAAATTGTATTGCATTATTATATCTAATGACCTGTCACATTTAGACTTGCACTTTAGTGGCTTCTTTTAGTTTTAGTAAATACTATACATAATTGTATATATATGAGTACATTATCAACAATATACATACAGATATATTATGCCATTTTTGAATTTAGATTACTGGTCCCAGTTCATACTTAGATAATAATTTATAATTTCATAACAAATCGATAAGTGTTTAAATCAAGTTGGACATGTACGTCATTCGTAATTGATTCTTTCTATTTTATAAATTCACGCTCAGTTACTTCAGTTAATTTATAATAAAAGTATTAATATAATTTATAATAGTATATTATACATGCGTTTAACATACATAATATGCATAATATGGCATAGTGTATAGGTACATAAAACATTCATATTATTTGCCTCATATAATATTGTATCTGTAATGTATGGTCTAGCTACAATCTATATAATATAGGTATACATATTTTACTGTAAGTATTTATAGTTCCATAATGAATTTATTTTAAAACGAAATAGTTAAATATGCCCATATAATTGTGGAGACAATCTGTCTTATTAGGTACATAAATAATGAGAATAATAAATAATTATTCATGAATTTAAAGCCCCTTCAAAATTGATTTTATTTCATAAGAATTATAGAACTGGGTGAAAGACGTTTTCAAATCTTTACAACACCAATCTCATTAACATTTGTGGTGATTTATTATTATTAGCTAACCCACAGACATTTTGCGGTTTGACTGAATTGTGTATATTTTGTGTGTTGGTTTAGGATATGGTTACCATGGTACTCACGTTCGTGTGATCGGAATGTTTTACACGCGTCATTAATTTGGGTTCCGCTATGAAAAAAAATTCAATTCACAATAGGTATTCTAACGATATTTAATGAATATTGTCGTACTTTTCCACAATACATTAATATATATTATGAAGACTTTTAAAAAATTATTCCTTACCTATTAAATTATTGATGGGAAATAAATAATAGTAATCAAAATCAGAAATAATAACCCATTGTAAATTAGCTTTAACTATTTCGCTGTTTGTAAAAAATACACAGGTACAATAGTAAGGTATGTATGGTATATATACTAATAATGTAACTTTATAAAATACATTATTTCTGTCTTTATAATTTTTTAATACCGATACCTAGACACTATATTATGTATAGTACATTAGTACCTAATAATGAGATCATAACGTACGTAATGATGTAACTCAAAAAACGCAATTATTTAAATTTTATAATTTTATTTTACAACTAACATTAGGTGGGATGTTTAAGTGTATTGGGTTATAATACGAAATGAATTTAAATTTAAATTTGTTAAGCTTTAGGTGTTTCAGTATTTATTACATTTTTGTTAAACGAAAAAGTTTAAAGATTTTAAATGGAGCATGCATTTTATTTACCTATATACTTATTATCTATATGACTATATATATACACAAAACATATATTATATAATATATACCTATAATTATTTAAATAAAATTATAATAATAGCAACAGAAACTTTTTCATTACGATAAAATAGTAAAATGTTTGTTTTTATAATAAAGAAATTGGATATTACAAACTATAATTGCCGCTAAAATTAAATTAATGTAGATTGTTTATAGTAATGTAAAAGCCAAAAGGGACAAAATATATTATATATATCCTTTCAATAATAATTTTAAAAACCAGGGAAGTCATTCTGCTTTAAATAGTTAGAGTAGAGTGTACCTCGTCATTGAGTAGGTCACTGTAATGTATATGCTACATTTGAACTAAACGATTCTGTGTGAAGACCGTTGTCGGCCTGTCGGCTGTCGATCTGTATCTCTATGGATATTTTTAATTTAATTTAATATTTATAAAAATAATATAATAAGTAATACAGTAGGTTAAATAAATATCGTTATTATAATATTATATACGAAAGTTATCAGAATTTGAATTTAATATTGCTCGTAAAAATGAATGCAACGGTACACTAAACTTTTTTTAAATTCTAGTTAGTAATTCTACTAATTCTAGTAAGAGCAATTTATTAGGAATCTTATATAAAATATATAAGTATTTTTAGTTAATAAAATTAAAAACTATGTACATTTGTATATCTGTAAAATAACTATCAAATTTGAAAAAATATAAATAACTACAAAAATACACACATCAAATATTACCACCCATATATAATAATATCACCCATATTATAGTTATCGCTCCAGTTAGAATTTAATATTGAAAGATTTTCATTCTTATGTTTGGAACTGGTTGGTAATAAAGTTTAATCTAATGTTGAACTAACTATTTTTATAAGTTTTTTATTTTTAAGTTATAATTTTTCTTTGTACAACTATTTTCATATAAGTACATAAATATACAGTATTAATAGTAAATATATAGTAAAGTATAGTACAATAAGTAGGAATATAAACAGTTGAAAAAAAATTTTACATATTAGGCTAATAATACAATTTAGTATTTAATATTTATTAAGTCTAAATATTTGAAAAATAAGTACTTTATATATTTATTTAAAGGGCTTATCCTAAATATAATTTTCAGTTTATTATGATTTGGACTAAACTTAATAAAATAATAATAAAAATATATGTGATTAAAACGACCCGTAGATGTTTCGATAAATTATTATCAATAATATGTGCACAATCCTGTTTTGTTTATAATATACATAACCTTATTCCAACTTAATATACTTTATTTTCTTCAAAATACGCTTGTTATTTTTTTCGGTCATGTGTAGGTAAAACACTAAAACATGCAAAAAATATTGAAGAAAAATAAAAATAAAATTGAAAAAGAACACGTCATTGTAAAACCAATACCGTAATAATTGTTCTGCTCAGAATTTAATACATAACTGATTTAATTTCTCCAAAAATTTTTGAAAACGTATTATTTTATTATAACATGGCATTTAATCACCACCAATTGAGCCAAGTGTTTCTGGATTTGAATATTTAAATTAAGTTGTATAATGTATATTATAAATAATGCTATTATATCAGCTTGTATTATCATTTCTAGGTTTAAAATATATTTGAATAAAACATCATTTTTTACAATTTTCTAAGTATATACAATTTTTACACTTATAACTTATTAATTATTCAAATATATGTCATGTCTATTAATCAAATAAATGTATCATCTTTTATACATTTTGTAAATATAATGGTAATCTCGTATATTGCATGAGAAATAAACATAGACAGTAAATATTATTACAATATTGCCAAACAGTAATATATATGTACATAGTATAATAATATATACCTACTATGATGTAGGTATAAAACCATAATCTAAAAATTAGTAAAATTCTACTGCAATTTAATCAATGTTAATTAATTAACTTGTAGGTACAATAAACATATTACAGTTGGTAATAAAAAAAAAAAGATGAGTGAAGTAGTTAAATAAATATGTTATAACTATTTTGAAACATTTATTAAATAAGATATAAAATTGTAATTATTTTTGTCTTACACATAATTTTTCATGCGTATCGGAGAGCAAAATAATTATTTTCAGAGAAATGGGATATAATATAATGATAGGTCAAAATTGTACCAACTTTTGATTCAGGTGTAATATATGATTGAGATTATTGTCAAATATTTTAACATATTACGTAATAATATATATTTTTCTTACACAAAAATTTGACTGAGAAGTGAGAATAAAAGAAGAAGTGAAAAAAAATAGTTATTTAATTAACAAACTAAAATAATTATGTTTTAAACACAATAATATGTGATATATAAAATTACTAATATTAGTAATATTAAGTAATAAGTATTTATGAGACAATTCACAATAACCATTTAAAGTTATAGTTTCGATATTAAATAAAGATACAATATTGGTTCAGCCTCAAATTTAAAAAATTTCACTCCTCTTAGCACAATGTATTTTATTGTGAAGAATCCATGAACTGCACGATTAAAATTACATAAAAATATCATATAATCTTTATGATATTTTTACGGTGACATTTTTCTTGATTTATATAGAAAAATATATAAAGACGACGGATAAATTATTAAAAAAAAAATAAAAAAATACACGATACTATAATATTATAGTTATTACTTATTGTATATATTATGTATCGAATAAATTCACATTTCACAATAATTTGACATAATAATATTATTTATGACAGAGAAACAATCATAATATTAAATATACTGATAAACCCCGATTTAGGAAATCCAAAAAGTAAATATAAAGTAATCTTTGCTATTCTTGGATACACTATGAAGGATATATTTTATTAAATTTCGGTAATGCAGCGAGCGGTCTTACGGTTGAACGAACAAATAACAACAAATTCAATCTCACGCGAGTAATTTTACGCCAGGTGCTATAAAAGTATAATATTATACTGTACAGAAATGTAGAAAACAAAAGTGACGAGATAAGACAGTTTAGAAACATATTAAAATATTTTGATTGGCAACAAGTTGGTTTAAAATATAAAAATAATAAACATATCTGTCACAGTGGTTATTGACACATTTTTTCAATGCAGACGCTGTATAACAATGAAACTCTCGAATATTGTTTATTATATTAAAGTATAAGCATGTATAAACCCTCTAAACTTAAATAATATAAAATAATACGTACACGTGGAATCTCTATATGTAAATGACGATCATAAACTTGACTCGAGTTTGTGTGATATATGGTATTGTTTTGTGGTATGGAATCATCTGTTCGGCGTTACTACTTGAGTATGAATAGGTAACAAAGAAAATTAAACGGCGGTCTCGTGAAGCAAAAACAATCCGGAAAACGTGTTCCGGTTTACGTCGGAATTGCAAAGACGCGACGATAACGACAATGACGATAAAAATATGCTGTAAAAAATATTATAGTACATTTGGGTCTTGAAAACCTTACTCGGATGAACGCGAACGATCAATCGAATTGGCCAACGAACCGTTTCGGGCGCATCGAACGGCATTGGGACCGTACGGCAACAGAAACAAATACACACTGCAGATACACTAAGCCGACCTTGGGTGCGTTTTCACCGGGCCTGTGTCGAGGGCACTTCCGGTCTCGGTGTCAGATAAATATCCGTCAATCTGGAGGATTTCAATCAAGTCACTCGAGTCACCGCAATGATGTTCCAGCGGATTGCAGCTCTTCTGATCGTCGGATCCGGCGCGTCAACCGCGTTCGTCCACTCCACCAACCAGCAGTCCAACCATCAGTCCAACTATAAATCGGAATCTAGTTACAGCAGCAGTTCGTCACGTGAGTTTTGGATATTTCGGAACTATTTTTTAAGTTCAATAAAGTATAATATTGACACTTATTACCTACGTACTGAAGTGTTTCTTCGAACGAGTTTCATCGTTGACAAGCGCGTTTCCGCCGTATCAGCTTTTGTAGAGCGCTTTGATTTCAATTAACGCCCTCTCTCCACCCTTCCTAAAGAATTAATATTATTCTTGCGTGATTGATTATAATCCACTTAAGTTTTTCCCGACGAATATTCATTAAATTTCCATAAACACCCTTAATGCTCGGTAAAACCTCTTTATACCATAGAACAAAAAAAAATAATACCAAACAAGATAACCCTAAAAACACAATATTCTAATGACCGACGTTACGTTTTAGATTTATTATACACATTTTGATACAAAAATATTTACATCCTTGACTTTGGTGTTATCAAATAAATAATAATTTTCATTTTTAAATTGTCGATCTATTATTTTTATTGATAAAAATGTATGCAACTGTGATATACTAACTGTGAGTAAAGTTTGTAGACATTTTAAAAAGTGCATACCTAGTGAAAAAATGCTAATTATATTATGAATACTTAAATAATATTAACATTTCTATGAACATTTGGAATTTAATTTGAATTGGTTGTACTCAAAATGTCCGTGAAGTAATATTATTATTTGCTTACCTATAGTTGCTTATTACCCATAGTTATTCAGTACCCTACCAATCATAATTTAATTGTTAAGTTATTATTTTTTTATTTAATATTGAATATAATATATCCTGATAATTTTTGTTTTAATTGTAGGTAACGGTGGTCATTCATATAGTTACATCAGCCAGTCAGCTCACGGCCCAGGTTATAGTTACAGTTACAGTCACTCCGATGGCGGATCACCATTATTCTTACCTGAATACGCTTCTGGATATCATTCATACACTCCTCTATTCATTCCATCAATCGATTTCGATCTAGACTTTGATTTGGATGATGATCTAGATACTGATATAGATTTCTATATTGATACAGACTTGGATTTAGACATAGATTTGGATTTTCCGGGCATTGAATACGGACTCGGTTACATTGGAAAATACGGACACTGGTATAGAAAACCAAAATACGGAATTTCCAAGTTGTACCACAGTATCGATCTAGATTTTTTGAATTATGGAGGAAATTACGGATACGATAATTTAGGACCTTCACATTTTGGATCACTTAATATTTTCAAATAAATATATTTGTCAAAGTAGTAAATTCTACTGTTTATTTCTTTATAATAAGTACTTATTTAATAATTTATTTAGTATGGTAACATATCATTAGGTTTATTTGATCTTCCCTGTTTTCTAACATAATATAGAGTTTTAGAATTTTGAACATGGTTTAATAGACATCATGGTTTCAGGCTTGAAATAAACGATTATTTGCAAACAAACCTTTAAATCAATTTGTATTGTTTAGTTTTAATTTACCATATAAATCAGTAAGTATTAACTATATTTGTGCAACTAATAGTTTAATAAGTATAATAAGTATATTAAACTACTTATATTTACATGTCATGCAATAAATTGAAAATATAATGTTTGAAAATAATATTGTAATTTATTGAATCCATCGAAAAAAAATATAATACGAATAAGACATTGACAATTAGAATGCGGGCACAGGAGATAAATTATCTCATATATTAGAATTTGCAACTTTGTACTATGTTAATATATTAATATGTAAATCTAGAAAATAGTACAATGACCATAAAATATATTGTGTGACAAATTTTAAAAATAAGAGCGATTATACAAAATTATTATTATATTGTTATTTACAATACATAACGTAGTACGTAGGTACTACATAAAACATTAAATAATATATGTAATTCAGTAATTTTATATCTAACTAAGAATGCTCGGCTACCATCAGTTTCGATGGATCTGTGAGTTAATTTAATATATTTTAGCCATACATGTATACAGGATGATTTACAAACATTTATAAACATGCTCACCCCATAATTTCCTGTATTAAGGATAATTTATTTAATAGTTGAGGGAATGAAAGATTAGAGCCTATGGTGATTTGAAAATGTTAGTAATCAATATTAATCTAGCAGCAGTATTTTTTAAAAATAGTCCAAGTATGATAAATACTTTATCCAATATTACATCTATTTTATATTTTTGTAAAACCATTTGAAGGACTATTTAATAATTTTATAATTGAGAAACTACTAACCACTCGCTTTCAAATTTTGAATTAGGTAAATTAAAATGTACAAACAAATATTCACTAAATAATTTACAGTAAAAAGGCGGGGGGGGGGTTCTTATTCAAATAACAAAATTTGTATCACCACAGATACTCATTAAGTAGTACAACAAATTTTAATTTAATAATGGACATTAAGTGCTTTTAAAAATTACTAAGATAACATTTTGACTAGATTCATTATTAATGGAAAAAATGTGGGTGAGCCTGCAGTAGCGTACCAATAGGGAGGCAAGACGGGCAATGAGCCACGGGCACATTACTTAGAGGGACCTTAAAACATTTCACAAATCCAAAAAACAGATTATCATTATATTACAAAATAAAAATACAATGATCTTTAAAAAAAACTAAATTCTCGTAAAATGAAATTGCTTTAAAGTAAAATTAATTTACTATTTATAATAATGACTAACTTATATTTTATGGACTATATTATCTGTAACAGTGTTACTTTGATGGTATTATAATAACTGTGGAATGGTTAGGTTAGGCTATCCTTTTGCTAAAAATGTAGACGGTAGATCCTTTTTAGAGTAATATTATTTTACAGTGTCCAAATCTGGTTAAAAAATCTGACGTTCATGGCTGTGTTATTCAGTTATAATTCAAAAAGCGTATTGTAGGTCATGCTCTGGCTATTCGGGGAATATGCGTGCGCAGACTTTTTTTCACAGGGTATTCCGGTATTTTTAAATATACCTAGCTCAATATCACCCGGTGAGAATGCTTGGCGAGTCACCTTGTATAATATTTTTATTTTTTTTTAATAAAAATGGTGGCCATATCATATAATATATATGTAGGCACCATATGTCATGTAGTAAATTAAAATTTTAATCTTAAAACTAACCAAGTATCGTTTTTATTTATCATTCGGCAGAAATTGTGAGTTATTTTTTTTTTTTTGCTAGATATATATACATATAATTAAAAGGCAAAATACATTAATTCATGTATTTCAAATATAATTATTTAAAAAAACAAAATACATCTGGTTGTACATCTAATTCACATAAGTACTGAAATGCAAAACACAAAATACATTAAGTTTATGAGAAAAATATAAGCACTTTTATTTGATCAGAACATTTTTATGATTTGTAAAAAAATGTATTTATTAAAATCATTATATCAATCATATATCTTGGAAAACATTGTTCCCTTTTAAAAATATAAGTTTTAAACTACTATAGGTATCACTCATCATATTATAAATTGTAAATATAATCGAGAGACTAGACAGCTGATGGCTGCCCATGGCAGTTTAGTTTTGTGACGGAACGGATAAGATAATACCTTAATACTTTATAGATAAAGACACTTTACGTATTACTTTTGTTACGCATAGGAAGTAGGAACGTATCAGGAAAAAACGTATCGTTAAGATTGTTATTGTTTCGTTAGATGTACAACAAAATTCAAACATGAACATTTTACCCTCGGTTTCTAATTATTTTTTATTTTTAATACATTTAATTGAAATATTGTTAATCCCTGCCTGTAGGATATACCTAGCCATATTATATAGATAAATAAAAACGAAATCATACCATTGCTTATATTATAATACCCATCTCCGTGTCTGGCACAAAGGTCTCCTCCACAAAATTCACTTTCTTCCGGCTTTATTTCTAATAATTAAATCCTTCCTATCAAACCGATCATTTGCTGTTCGTTGTGAGGACAAACTCTCTCAAATCCACTACCTTAAATCAGGCGTTCCTCAGGGTAGTATATTAGCTCCAACACTTTTCAACATATTTACATCTGACATTCCACACTCTGAAAACACCACTCTTGATATCTTCGCTTACGATACAGGCATACAGCCATTGTTTAAATAAATGTCGACCTAACTAGATCCTCGGACACGCTACAAACACACTTTAATGTACTCAAAAACTGGTTCAACTGTAAAGAGTTAAAATAAATTCGAACAAATCAACGCACACAACTTTCTCCCTACGTCTGCCCCCCCCCCCTGTCCATGACTCTTAATAACGACATGATTCCCCCCAAAAAAGTTACTCGATATCTTGGAGTCCAGACAACCAACTTACATGGACCATTCATATAAAAACAAAGAGAAAATCTCACAACATTAAACTTTACAAACTTAGACGTCTCCTTAAATCAAATCTTCCACTCAATATCAAACTCTTTAATTATTAACAAATTATCCGCTCATCGATGACTTACGGAATTCAGCTATGAGAAACGGTCAAGACATCCAATATTGAAATATTGCAATCATTCCATGGAATCATTACAAAATCCCTAGGTAAAGGGTTTATCCCTTTACTCTGACCACAAAATCCCAACCATTCATTCACTTGCCTTTCACTATTATAAGCCTTTTACAAAAACACATTCAACCATTCAAATCTTCTAACTTCTAAC
This sequence comes from Metopolophium dirhodum, assembly GCF_019925205.1. NCBI lineage: Eukaryota > Metazoa > Arthropoda > Insecta > Hemiptera > Aphididae > Metopolophium > Metopolophium dirhodum. The sequence continues at coordinate 18,001,406 of NC_083562.1, forward strand.
CTCTCCTTCTTTACACTCCCTGATAACCCACCACGCCATGTTAATCAAAACTGGTCCAGGGACCTCCTCAACATTCTTGTTTTTCTAATAAAGAAAAAACCTATCAATCTTATATTCTATAAAATATATAATATTAAGTAATTTGTTATGTCTTAAGTAACACTATACATGCTAAGTTCTGAGTTGTTCAAATATTAATACATAGGTAACATATAATTTACAATATAGGTATTCATATAATTAAAATAAATTAACTCAACGTCACCGTCATCGATTTTACCAAAAATAGAAATTAGTATCTATACTTTAACTGAAATTTAGCGGCATAAGTAATTGTTTACTAGAATCAAAAAAAAAAATAGCTCAAATGTTGACAAATTTGGATAGTAAAAACTAAAAAGTAAAATTATCTATATGGTTTTCAAATAAAAATTTAAAAAAAAAATAAAGAGGCCGGTCCAACTCAGGAATTATCTAAGAGAAGTTGACGTCTAAATTGTTTTTATTTCTACAAATACTTACAAAATATGAGTTTGGGCAGACGTTGTAGGACGGCTAACTTCATGGACATGTATATATTCATATGCAACGGCTAAATGTGTAAAAAGTGAGTCGTACCTATATATATATACACCATATTGTTAAATTGAAAATATGTTTATTAATATTATAATATGCACGCACAATATTTAATGTTAGTTCTAATTTCTAGAACGATATATGACAAAAAATCATGCCTAAAAAGAACTAAAACTATATTAGTAACTACTTCAGGCCGTCTCCGAATAATCATAAATGGCTTAACATGTAATATCCACCGATCGTAAACGCACAGAGCACACATTATAAATGAAACGGTATCATAATATGGCTTATTAGTAATTATATAATAATTAAAATTTCATGGTCAAAATTGTACATTTTCCAAACCATAGGCGATGCTAGGTACTTGAATGTATAATTATAATAAATTGTTAGTTAAATACCTATATTCATATTTACTAAAATATGTCAATACGGTAAAATCCATTATTCGTTTTATCACTAATATGTTATAAAATATATATTTTATATTTTATTTATTGTTGTATGAAAAATGTAATGACTTCTTATTGGACGGAAATCGAACAAAAACATTGTAATTATATTATTTTTAAACAATAGAATGTAGGTTAGTACCTAACTTATATCATATATAATATGACTGAAATTCAAACCAAACTTACTTATTTAAATATTATATCAAACTCAAACTAAACTTTAAAAAAAATCTAAAAACTTCACAAAATTATTATGTCGATAAAATGTATGAACTGAAAGTTTTAAGGAAAAATAAAATAGCCAGATATCCTCTGATACCTACAGCAGGTAAAACTATTTTAAAATTATATAGGTACCTACTTTAAGAAAATTATAAGAAAACCGAGCTGAGGTCCCAGCTAGGGCACTTACAGTAAAATCTATTGATGTTGATGTTTGTGGAAGTTTATGTTTAAAAATAACTGTTTAATTTTCTAAGAAAGGAAATAAACATCAAAGTCAATAATTAGAATTTAAGAAATAATATTATGAGAAATATAAATAAGATTTTAACAGAAATTCCAGATATTGATTTCCACAATAACCTAGAAAAACGGTTGTCCTAATTAGGTACGATACAACTATACAAGTTTTGAAAAAGCCTCCATAACACCAATTCCAGACCGACGATACGCACCGTCAGTTTCCCGAGGACTACGTTCTCGGCGGATCGTAAAGGTGGAATGAAGGTGGATCAGTCACCTATATTATTACAACTAAATCGTCAACTGCATACGCCTCCACAGCGCTTTACTTATAATTGATTGTATGTAAGTATTATCATTGATTATAAACACTAATATTTATAATCCATGGCGTTATATTGTGTATACCTACCTACCTATATTGTATAGGTTTTTTTTTAAATCTGAGTAAGACTTCTGTAAAATACTTACGTGACGTATAAACAATAATATCGTACATTATTCGCTTCATATTATTCTTATTATAAATACATATTACATACGTCATGTGAAATGTGAATCACGTCTTATATAATATCTGCAACGTTGTAATATCATATCTTTGACAGCTGTTTTAGGGAGTGAATTTGAGGGGTGGAGGCAAAAGATTGAAACACATCGAATACAGGATATTTTTGTCTTTGAATAACGGTGCCTAACAATTGTAATAATCCAGCGTTTGCGGTCTTACACTCTTACGGAGCTTGAACCCTGCGTAACAAATATATTATGCAACTATTTAATAAAAAGGACTATTACCTATAAAAAATAATAATTACTAACTAATCATTTAATACCACAAACTAACAATTCTATAAAAACAATAATTTACAATAATTCAATACGTTTGTATCACCATTATGAATAAATTAGGGTGAAGCGTGGTTGGTGAATCAGTCTGTATAAGTTTATACACCCAACAAGTCTAACTATGCATTACTCATTTTTTTAAATATGTACAAATGTGAAATTACCTTCTTGAAACTATTGTGTGCAAAGGTCTATCATATTACATATAAAATATCCAAAATGTACGCAAACAGTTGACCTGGACAACCATGTAAAATGAGATGACAATTAAAGATTAATTATAATTACCTGTTATTATTGTTATGCAGTATAATGTACACATTAAAATATAATATGATATGTAATACTGAAATGCATTATTATATACATATATTATTACAATTTACAACCATTCTGATTAAAAAACCTAAATTTATATTTTTATTTTGCACGTAACTTAAAACAATAATCATATAATATATATAGGTAGCCGTATAGGTATCTAATACAACATTATAGTTAATATACACATATTTAGTTACACCTCAAATTTGTTTTGTCATTATAATATATGGATTGGAATATTGGATTCTCAAATGAATATCATCGTTAATATATGTAGGTATCTGCATATTATTTATACATGTTTTAAAATAAACTTTTATTTAAAACGTTGTGTATTAAATGCATTATATATAAGTTATACAGGTACTTGAAAACAGATATTTTACTTATTTTAATAAAAAAAAAAATGACTAACACGAGTTCCAACCGCGCAGCGCGGCGTGTGTCTGAGAGTCGATTGTACGTGGAAATCCAAGTCCACCAGTTCAGCCAGTGTCTTACAAATATTATTTAAAAAAAATTACGATTGTTCAACTCCTTTTGAGTGCAACTCAGCCTCCCTGGTAGGTAGTCCGACTACGCCAGATCACGGACAATGTACGACAGGTCGACAGAATATCAAGTTGGCAATGTACGAAAATTTGATTTGATGCATGCTTGCACCTGATTTGTCCGATTAACCAGTGCTACCAAATATTAAATACTAATTTTTACTAATTATTTCTCCCATAACTAATATAGCAACCATTTATAAACAAACTTGTCCGCCGTAAATCTCAAAATACCCGTTTGAGCGCCTCCCCGGGTTGGACCAAGGAGGGTAAAAAATACTTTACGACCTACCCCTATACCAAAAAAATGTCATTAAAATCGGTCGAGCCTAACACGAGGTTTTTATATATTAAACTAGTACAGGTATATAATATATAACTATTAATTTATTTATGTCACTTAACTCTATATTATGGAGTTAAGTGACAGAATAAATTGCATTATTATAAAAATACATTTTTTAATTTATCTATTCAGAGATTTGGCAAACCGCTTTGAAAGATTAAATTTCTTCACGTTTTTTAGTGTAATGGAATAAAAGCAGCGCAAACGCACTATAACAATATTATGATGGTAAATAAACACTTTTAAGAAAATAATAAAAAAGAATCATACAACTTACTCAACTTCATCCAGTTTCTCATCACATTTTCCCCATAGGGGAATAAAAATTATTCGATGTTCTACTTCAGCAACTTTTCTGGTAGGAAGGTAAATTTATCTTATATTTGGTATTTTAGGGGATCAAAAATTAAAAATGCCCAGTAAGTTTTAAAAGCGCGGGGAAAAATAAAAAATTAAGGAAAGCGGGAATTTTTAAACAAAATTTAGCTTGTTTTATTAGGTAACTCTAAAAAAAAAAACTTAACATATATTACATTTTCACAGAATGTATAATATTATATTAGAATGTTATATACACTTTAAAATTTTCAAAATAATTTGGCTTTTTTTGAGCAATTTATAGGCAATTTTTTTAAAACTATTTCGATAAAAAAATGTGTACACTATCAAAAATTTGATAGTTCATTACATGATTCATCGTAAATTGTTATTAGTGTAATAAGAAAAAAATTGAGCTTAGTTCCACAATAATTCTTATTTACGATAGTTGGAAGTTAGAATTTTGACAAATATCGTCAAAATCCAAAAATTTGCATATTAATATATTAAGGTTTGAAATGCATAAATATTTTTCTTTTTATCCCTATCTAGGTTTTTTGATTTCTCATAAGTTTTACATACATTTACTGGAAAGCCACTTTAATTTTTTTTAGCCTTTGGTGCGTAGTTAAAGTGTTTACGAGATTGGATACGACAATAATTAATTATTGCTCTTCAGCTGATTTTTGATATTTTGTTGTAATTTAAAAACGAAAGACCATAGATACATAAAATGTATTCCAAATTTTTATTTTATCATTTTCTAGACACTTGAAATTTTTCAAAATATTTTGACTCCTTTTGAGACATTTGAAATTACTAATTTTTTTTTATAGATGTCAAAAAACCTTATTTGTTGGTTCAAAAAGTTTGAAAATTGTTATACAAGGTTCTTAAATACAGTAATTTTAAAATGTTAAAGTTACATGTCCATGATTTTTTTTACAAATATATATAAATGTTGACAGAATTGGATACAGAATAATAATTTTAGTTATTTTGTTGTAATTTAAAAATATAATTCATGGGTACTTGAAACTGTTAAAGTATATTATTATTTTATTATATAATATATTTTATACACTTAACAACATTTTCAAATGTAATATTTGTTTAAAATTAATTCTACCTACTGTATTACTAATAGTAAAATAAATTACTTTAATTGAAAAATAAATATATCACAAATTAATATACTTCGTAATACGACCTAACCTAACCGTCTTCGCTCAGAATGGTTTTTTGTGTACCTACAATGATTTTATATCACTTTATATCTACTTTCCCACGTTTTTTTTTTAAATTAAAAAACTTTAAAGTAGTTAATAACTGCAGTTTTATAACTTATAAATAATGTTGTTACAATAATCATATTAATATTATTGTTTTGATCTAATTACTTAAAAATAATAGTATTTATTTTTATTTTTATTACGATAATTATAAAATCTGTACATATGTGGTACTTAAGTGACTTTGAATATTTATTTTGGACTTTTAGAAAACTTGAAAACGTAATGGGAAAACCACCCAGTGACAGCACTTTGGCATGAATTTATGTGTTATAACTACTGTTAAAATTAAATTAGGTTTCAAACCTATTTTCATCTGAGCTTTCTAGAAGAGATTCCGGGAATAAAGTTTGTTAAGAAGTTATGAACTACGGGATTACTGTGGTTTTTAAGGTAGTTTCTAAATTTGAAGTAAAGTGTTTTGGTTGTTCCTGTTATTTTGGTAATTTGGAGGGTTTGACTGTTTGAGATGTTCGGAAAGAATGGTTTATTAATCTGAGGATTTTATTTTGTAATACCAGAATTTACTGTGGAATTGACTTTTAGGTAATCCCCATATTTGTATATACTACATCCTAATGTGTTTGAGACGTTTGTGTCAAACGTAGGTTGTAAATAAGTATTTTAGTTTTAAGGTGGATTTTTGAATATTTACCTTTATTGGATTGGAGATGATAAAGTCGACTATTCTAAATTCTAGTGTCATGTTGACTGCGAGTTATCAATAAAATATATAAAAACTGAACTAAAAGAGAATTTATTATTAAATTAAATCTATTATTTATGTTACATTATTTTTCTTAACTATTAATATTTCGATTACAACGCTTTAACATAAGACAAATTGAAAAGTGTGGATGTAGGACATAGTGTAAATTTGTTTTATACTATTCACCTAGATGTATTTAAAATATTGAGTTTGTACAAAGATAAGAAGCTTATCTTTTAAAATAAATACAGTATTTTATACGAAAACTCGTGCACTCTAATAAAATACAAAATAAAATATTAAATTTTATTCATCTGACTTTTGACTTATAATAATATTTTTTGTAACCAAAATAATAAAACCGATTTCTGTGGCTTGGTGTGGTGCAGACGCGCAGTGCATACACTCAACTGTGGAAACGCGTTGAGTGCATACGTAACGGCCGGCGTTGCAAGCTCCCGGATGGGTGACCACCCGGGATTTTTAGCAATTAATCCTTGCCACACATACAAAACGTGTTTTCAACCTTCCTCCCCCTACTAACAACCTACAAGCAAATAAAATAGCTAATGGCCTAAGTTGCCGAGCTCAAGCTCAATAAAATAACAGATTTGTTATTATTTAATTTATGTATTTTGACAATAATCTATATAAGCTGATTGCCTAGGTATACAATTATCATTTAAGTATAAGTGTTTATCTTAATTAATATTATAACCTTAATAACTATGTTTTTTCAAAATTTTAAGTGATTAATAAATTAATTCACAATTTCATTTTAAAAAAAAAAGTCACAATATATACTAATATTAAAACTGTATAACTACAACATATTTGTTTTATACATTGCAGTGAGTACACGTGTGTAAGCTATAATATTTCACAGTAAATATTCCTAAATTTAACCAACTATTTTGTTAGTTACTATAATGTAATATAATACTATAATATAATTGTAATGTTTTGGTAAGTTAATAAAAATGTTAATAACGTTTGTCCCAGCCAGTTGAATCTACTCCATGATTATGATGATTACTTCCAGATTCTCTGTTTCCTTCTGAAATATATATTAAAAATACTGATTTTAATAATTTTATGTAAAAGTTAATTATAGGTATTATCGTATTATCAAAAATAAATAATTATAATAGCCAATGTTTAATGTATGCATTCTGAAATTTATTTTATACTTAAATATTAACGAGAATAAGAAACCAAAAACTAAAATCGTCCATACAAATATTATGATGTTTGATAAACAAATAGGTACTTATTTAATCTGATATCGTGTTTAGAAATATTGAAGTATAATATGTCTGACAAGTTAGTGAACACAGGCCCCTTACACTATAACTTTAAATAAAGTATATCAACAAATTTTCAGGAATTTTTGTATACCAAGGTATGTGCTTTTTCATAACGATTAGACAATGTGCTGTGTTAAGTTAACACTGTTATTTTGATTTACTTTGATGAGATACTAGCAACATTTTGAAAATAGCATAACAAAGTTTAGCGAATTGCAGTCAGTAATGATTAGATACTTTCCTTATATAGCCATTGCATAAAGTGCCAGTTCTCATTATGACCTGTCTAACTATTGCGTAGATTAAAAAAAAAATACATATTGATAGGTTTATTACATAATATGACTGTCATAGTCTATGTTAATAAAGGAAATAAAATAAAATAAAAATAAAATTGTATCATTATTTATAATAGCTACTTGTTGTAAATAATTTGAACTAAGGACTTTTCGCATATGTGTTAAAAATCTAATCTTGGGGTATTATAATATAAGGGTATCATTTTGAAAGTTGTTTAAGCTCGTCAGTGTTTATTAATTACATATTAATATATTATATTATACGGGTCAAAAATAAAAGTGGTTTAATCTAACAAAGATGAAAAATTATAAATACAAAAATAATATGACACGTGCAACGATTAAGATTGTTTAAAATGGTTACACATTAATATAAATTAGTTTCATAGATGTGTATTAATGTAATATAATTGTCAGGTTGAAACATTTTTATTTTGGCTTAGTGGTAGACATAATACAAAATATGTATAAAACCACGTAAAGGGCCGCTATTTCCAATCTTAAAATTTAATTTTAATTTTGTATCAATTACATTTTGAGCAAATTACAAATAAATACTACAAAACAATAAATGTCAAATTAAAACAATTATTCGGTTAAATACTGTAATCCACAGCCCACAGTCACGAAAAACTATGATGGATCCATTTTCAAAAGATACGAGCAAAGTTCGTATTATTAAAGAGTTATCTATGGAATAATATATAGGTTCAACCAAATTATTTACTACAATAGTTTACATTCATCATAAACAATTTAAAAATTAATAAGTGATGTATATTATAATTCTTAGAAGTAATTTAAAAAAATCGTAAAATAAACTGTTTTTTTTTTTTTGCTATTACAGCCTAATAAATATTTTATGATTTGTCCATATTTAATCGTTTAAGATAATTTTGTTCATCATATTCATCGTGCAGATAAATAACATATTAATTTTGCATTATTTTCAAATGAATAGTGTTAAGTGTTAAGTGACAATATAAAATGTCTTGATATACTAGAATACTAAATCAATCCGTCTTCCTAAAATATATTAGTTAGATAAAATAATAAGGAATATTCTTCACATAATTATTTACCGATGCACAATTTTCCGGTTATCATTATAGTAATATATAGGTAGTATATCAAAACTGTTTAATTAGCAGTATACCCACTGAATGCAGAAAAAAAAAGTTTATTATGCGTAATATTTAGTATTTGCAGTATTACGCAAGTAAACACGTTTACTTTAAGTTTGAAATATTTCACAAATGTTTCAAGACGCTATACATCTCGCGAAATGTTTGAACGCTAAAACTAACATACTTTATATAAATGAAGACAGTCTCTTGACTGCAGCATTCATGACTGCGTCCGTATACAAATGAACGCGTTCACAAAAGATAGTTCTTTTCCGAACGCCTTCATTCCACCCAGCGCTTTTATTAAGTTATTCACCTCACTCACACCGCCACGTGATACAAGAGATGAGTTCCACCAGCGCACCGTCGTTTGTACGCGGATAGAGCCTATTCCACCCCTCACCCACCCCTTACAGCCAGTGTCTCACAAAACTTTATGCATTCCCGAATACACACGAAAAGGTGTTTATTACGTAAGCATAACACGCGTCGCCTGAAACCGACAGCGGCGTTTCTAAGCCTTGCCACAACCCTATATTCGCGTTGAATTCGCAATAATAATAGTTAAAATTATTTCAATCGCTCATTTGTAATAATATACCGCAGTAAGTTTTCGAACATTTTTTTTTTTATTCATCAACTTTGAGTTTTGTTTTTTTATTTCCGAATTCTATATTATGTAATAAGACATTTGGGAAACGATTATTCTCTAATAGTTTAATCAAGTTGGATAATATTATGATCTCATAAATATTCATTTCAGGACTACCTATACTCTATGTGAATATTCTAATATATATAGGTATATGTATAATAATATGTATATTTTGTAATAACTCATAAACAATTTATAAGTTAAAACTAATATGGTTCTTACTATTATAATACATTTTAAGAAAATGTGTGTATTACCCAGAAATGTATCATACTTGTACATTGTTACAAAGTGAAAAGCATGATTGTGTGACAAATAAGAGTCAACTACTTACTTAACTTTAATGATATAAATTAAGGATGATAAAAACCTTGAACACGTTGAACAGATTTGTAACAAATATCAATACTAGGGTCTACAGTTGTCATCTGTATATTCAACATTAGCGTGGAGTAGAAGGCGTGTTGTATTTTTAACATATTATCCCCTGTGACCAATGGCCATAACCAAAATATTAATGTTTTTAGTAAATGATTATTTTTTTTTTATTAAGACGTAGGTATTATTCATAATGTAGGTATGCTTTTTTAACTAATTATTTATAATTTGTTTGCAAATAACTAATGTAGACGTTTAGTTAAACTTGTAATGTAAATATGTCGTTTACAATTACTAATTAAAGTCAAATAATTAAAAAATAAAGAGTTAATAACATTTGCACTGTATTAGTATTTTCATCCGTCATTTGACACCAAATAAAACTCAATATTTTTAAAGATTTTAATCGTGCACGTTTCACAGTTGTCACTATCAATCAAAACTGAATCATATGCCCAACAATATTTTTCTTCCTACATAAAACCATGTTATGTAATTATGTTGTCTCAAATACTCAAGTCCAATTTACGTCTCACACCATTCTCTTCACTCAGATTTAAAAATTAAAACTATAGAAGCAATGGCCAAATCCTATACATTTTCGCTTACATCTATTAAATCATCCAAATCCAATAACATCCGCTTTTTAATCCATCACTATATCCCCTGCAGGTAGTCCTCTTCGTAGACTTAAGAGAAAATGGTGCAGAAACTTAAATTTTCATTTTCATAAAATAAAAGTTCATACCTAATGAAATTAAAAAAATAAAAATCATATATTGGCTATCAAATTATAGTGTCATCATTGAGGTTTCCGGTCTTAAAAAATAGGTGCTCAGGTCCTTATCATTGTAAATTGTCATATATTTATAAGTCATGATAGGGTTTTCGGTCGCCAAAGTCTTTTTCAGCCAGTACCTGTAGTTATTCACTTACGTTTTTTATGCATCAAGAAGTGTACAGTGGCTCCAGGCATCGTGTAATCGTATCCGTACCGGTCCGGTTCGTTGAAAACGTTCGTCTGGTAGGCCTCGGCTCCCTGCTGATGTCCACCGTAACCGGCCGACTGCCACCGTGATTGTCCACCGAACGCCGAAGCTTGCCCAAAATTGCCGCCGCCGAATCCTGCCCCACCGCCATATCCGCGTTGTTGGCCCACATTGCCGCCAAACCCTGGCTGCTGGTGGTGGTGCGCCATCGCACCAGCCCCGGGGTTCGACCACTGCATGTTGTTACCGTTGTACGGATACGCCAGGACGTGACCGCATGCTACCATCATGCACAGCAATGCCTACAACGTGAAGGCATATCATACTGAGAGATTGGCAGGATAAGTGAAATGTCACGCAATGTGTATTGTGTAATGGTAGTTAGGTATGGATATTAGATGGATACAAGGCAGGTATATTCATATAGGTTAGGTTAGGTATAATATCATATAGATACTAGAACGGAAAGTTCCGAACAATATCTCAAAAATATCATTTTCATTTTATATAATAATATTATAGATTAGTTATCATATTATTAGAAGCTATGCATATGAATACGTTCAGGTATTACGACTCTTTACACAGATTCATGTTAGGCAGATATTAGTTATACCCACTCTGAAGGTACTATACGCATAAATCAATGTCTCTGCTTATTCATGTTAAAGTGGCGAACACAGTAATATATGATTAATTATGTTTTCTAAAATATCACGTAGGTACAATCCAATGATAGTTTGGAACTCAAAATTTCTGATTCCTTAATATACTGCATTAATAGTATTAATCGTTAATAGTTAATACATTATTATAATACGTTATTGACGTTAAAGGTATGGAATTAACTTTTTGGATATTTATTTCACGTAATACGTTTACAATTTATTGCCCGAATAATTTCCAACCCACTGATTAGTGCATGCATATAGAGCTCTCGAACTTTGAAAATGTATGAGAATTAGTATGCAGCAATGCTAATGTTCTTGTTTTCAGTAAAACTTAATTTGAAACTAATTTTCCGGTCTATGGAAAAAAAATTAAAAATGTCATGAAATATCTCTCTTAATTATTTTCAATAATAATACCTATTAGTGATAATTTAATATTTGGCGTCGAAATGTACACAAAACAATTTCAACAGTAAAAATGAACGCCTATCAATTAATTAGTTTATGAAATATAATATAGAAGTAGAATAGTATTTTGTTGTATATCATCAATATATTTATGGTCACATGATTTTTCCCAATCGTTAGAATAAATTTACTAAATGGTATATACGTACATACTATCGTATATTAAATACCTATTGAAAGAAAACAACACATTAAAATACATCAATATTCTTAACGTTTAATTTTTACAATTTATATCATCACAATGTATGTTAATGAAAATACACTATCGATAGCGAACTAAAGAAAAACTAAATGTAAAATTTGGCTTCATTGTTGATCCAAAAATATCCAAGGATAAAAAAAAATATATATTATATAGTGTTTATAATAACGACCCTGTCAAAAAATGAAAAAACCCTGTGAAATATCTTATTTTTGATTAAAAACCAAAAAATGTGTTTGTACGCGTTTTTGTTTTCGGCTCGTTGACGATGCAAAATATAATGAAAATGTATCAGTTATAATAATCAATATTATGTACGTTGAAAAATCGAAAGGAGAAAATCTAACAAATAAATCTTAAAACAACATAATACATATTGTATACAGGCCTATAAATATTCCAAACGAAAAACAAATTTTGGTCTTACCGAACAGTGTACAGCGGTGATCATTTTATCTTCTTCGGCGGACGAACTGAGCAAATCGACTACTACGATGTATGTCGAACGACTGCGAACTTAAGTCTCGTTATAGACTATGAGCGTTTATATACACGGATAAAGAGGATATTTCCGAAAACCGTTGACCTTGGCCATCAACCCGGTCGTGCGCGTCAAGTCGTACCTTCCTCGCGTCTTCTCATACGTCGTATACTCGGATGGACGGACAATAATAAAGACGTCTAAAAGCGTAGTCCGTATTTAATTATTGTTATTATTATTAATATGATTGTTATTATTAGACACTGCTCGATGTACCACACAATTATATTTGTCAAAAACGTACACGCCGCCGTCACCTTGGTCCGCCACCTTCGATATCCGTTGTCGTGACTCGTCAGACCACCATTTGCGAATCAGGTGCCGTTTTATAATGGCGTTTACTGACATTAAACGATAATGAGGAAAACCCACCGCCTCAAGTTGGTTTTTTGCCGGGTTCAGGAAGCATTCTGCTCTATAATAGCTGGTGTATGTACCCCCCAAATTAACTTTAATAAAAAAATAAATAATCATCCGTTATGTGTGGGGAGCCCAGAGGCGGGTGTTATTAAATTCGAAATCGATGACAAATCGTTGAACTCTAAATGACCAGTGCGGAGTTCGGTACTCCCAGAATCAGTATCTAGAGAATATAGATAATAATATGTGATTATCTCTGTGGTGCTCTTGATATTATTATATCAATTATTGTTCACCGCACATTCGTTGCAATTGCTCACGCATTCCGAATTCCTAAGCATTTCATGGTTTACTCTGAGACTATAGTAGAAAACTATCTATGAGCAATGAGCATGCCCTCACTAAATCACGACCTTTGTTTGTATATCGTATTTGCTATCCGCTGATCAGGTGCTGCATAAAACCTTTTCGGTCATAATTTCTTTACCACTCGTAAAGAGTTTTTTTGAGAAAAATCAATTTGCACGCCGAGTCTTAACCACTGCCCCTCATCGGCGCCGTTGAGAATATCAAAAAAAAAAAAATCAAAAGATACTCTCGACGAAAACTTTTCACCAAAAAAACCGCCCGCACGGTAATACCGTGTCGCTGGCAAAGCTGCCAGCGTGGCGTCTCGTGCTTACGCCGCCAAACGTCGAACGCGCCTCAACGGCAGGCACGACCGCGTTCAGTATACCCGGAAAAGCGTGCGGTGCGGTCCCTTCCGAAAATTACGGTGTCCATCTCGGTCGGACCGTTTAGCGAGACACAGTACATTTGTTTTCGTACTATTTCACGTCCGATGAAATATTTTGTTCGCAAATGGTTTTAGGATTTTTATTTCATCGAAATTGTTTCTATAATAAAAAAAATGTATAAAAATCACATATTTTGTAAGTATATCTAAATACGAATGTATGTTCTGTTTTTTTTCCCTCGATGTGTTAGTTATTCAGTAATTGATAGCTTTCTTCGCGTATCTGCTATATTTATAAGTAGCTGCAGTATATATTTATTATTACGTGTTTATAATCAAATGAAAAATCGTAACTATTTTTAAGTTTTATATTTTCGTTCTTGATTTTTCAAATTCCAAATGTCGTAACGCCAATATTGAGTAAAAAATAAAAATTAAGTATGAAGTCATTTTTACTTACCATAATATTATTATTATCTTTATATATAGCTGTTAATTTTTTTATTAGAAAATTAACAAATAACAATAATTAGTCTTGGACACATTCCCAATGCATAAAATTCAAAATTTTATCATAATCCTTTTTAAATAGCTCATAAAGAATGTTATTTGGTTTAACATAATAAAAAGTACGTTCACTTTATTTAAAATTATCTTATAATGATCTGTTCTTCTTGCATTCAAAAGAAAAGAATATAACATATTATCAAGGCTATTTTAATTCTTGTTATTAATTTGATGGTTTTAAGAGACAAACATTTAAATAATTAGATGATATTTATTCGCTTAGCTCTATTTTTAAATACGTGTAACTGTGTAAGTCATTAATGTTAAACAAAACATCAAGTTATTTTTTAAAAGTGATAATTGCTTACACGTTTTAAAAATAAAAAGATTTATTAATTAATTAACTACAACAAATTACTTAATGATATATTAACCATCAAATATTCATCTATACATAAAATTAAAATAATCATATTTACATTTTATAAAAAAAGGTCTATAATATTGAAAAAGTACCTAGGTATGCATATTGCATACGCATGGTATTAAGGTATTATAATTATTATCCTAAATAGTTTAAAATAAAAATAATTGTTTTGCTTGTTGCTATTTGAGATTTTAACTAAGATCAAAATTCTAGAGATATTTCTATCAACTCTACTTTGGTGGCTTCTTAAATAATTATTCTACGTGGAATATTTTTTAATTCTACGGTTTGTAAATACTAAAAAATATAAAATGATTTAATATTTCATTTTCAAACAGCATATTAACATGGCTAAGATAAACAAGGTTTATGTATCATAAATATAATAGTACATAATATATATATCTTATATTATACAAATATACACTTTTTTGTTATTCAAAATAAATAATTATAATCTATACAATATAATAATTCAATAAACAATAAAGATTTCATGATTAAGTGACGGGCGTACCTAACAGAATTGGAAAGGCACTCAGTATGTGCCACCCGACAAAAAATAAACTTACGATTTAAATAATTTATATTTAGATATGCATTGTATTGTATAATATATATTATGGTACGGAAAAAGTACATATATACGATATACATATATAAATTACATATAAAACCTACAACTGCCGTTAAATGTCTGAATTTCTAGCTTTTACCGATTGGACTTGGTAATTATTCTATCATATACAAAATAATTTGGTCGAATACCGAATTCTTAGAATAAACAATCCATTATGGAGATAGTTCAAAATTATTAAAAAACATTTTTATTTTATTTTTTCTGTATAAGATCAATCTTAATGTTTTTTTTAAAATTATAAATTTTATTGTAAAAATTATTATGAATAAAATCTAAACATAATTAAAAATAACAATATAGTACTATTATTATTACAACAAAAAACATTATTTATTAGTGCATGTGTATTATAGCCACAGTGATATCGATTATTGCATGACAATTTTCGATCGATATTTACATCGGCTTGTAAATTGTAATACATTTTTTTTAAACAATCACAACTTACTAACCCGTGTCCACCTGTCAAGGGAAGTTATGTTACCGCTTGTCGAATACCAATTTTATTTTTTAGTATTACTTCTAAATTCGAAAAAATGTGAATGAAAAATATTGAGAGTTTCCCCTCTTTTGTAACTAGACAAAAGAAATCTCCTTCCACACTACTTGTAAAACGCCAAAATATTTTAAAACACAGTAACTATATTTTACTACGACAAACGTCTAAAATTAAATTTTTAATAGGCACAGTATCAATAAACAATACATGAAACAATATTTTTTATAAAATATATTTGAATTTTTTTGGTACACAAAATTAATATTTCTTTTACTTTGAGAGTTTGACATATTTTGTGTCGGTTCTATGTCACTATTAGTACGGTCGGATAAAAGTCGGAACATTTCAGAACGTGGACACTTTGTACTAGTATATTATATAATATATACACATTATAAACATACATAAAATAAAGTATACCTATATATAATATAAATACGTCTGAAGTTGTAACCAATTATTTAAAAATGCTGTAAAATTGTATACAATTTCAATTTAATTGATACCTATATTCGTCTAAGATGGTTTTCACTACATTATATTATAATCAACTTACTATAATTTATTATGACTTGTTTATGTTATAAACATTTTATATGAAAATTGTACTTTATAACATTTTTAACATTATTTGCCATGACTTTATAATTGTATATTTACAGTATATAATATGATATATATAATACATATAACACATTGGTACTTTAGTACTTATATTATATAATCATTACTTATTAGACAGGTACCTACCAATAATAATGTTTAGATATCATCAAACTTTATAACAATTTTAATTTAACTTGTCATGATTTGTTTATATTATAATATATACCTTATAGGAATACTATGGACCTATAATATGTATCCATATAATAGTACAACGTGTCCGCGTTCTATAATGAATATTTTTACCATACCATATAAAGTGACCGCTTACCGTTTGTGTGTGATGAAAACAGCAATATACCTACTCCATTTTGTTTTGTTTGTGATACTCGATTGAGGATATTAGTGATATATTATTTTAGTTTGAACTCTGTATACAATGTATTATACTAGCTATAGCCTATAAATAATAATAACAGTTAATACCATTTAAATAACAGATATATGAAAACATTTCTTATTCAGTTTTATAGAATATTACTACATATTATATATTTTGAAGAAAATTGGTAAAAATAATGAATTACAAGTAGTTTAATATATTTCTCTCTCTATATATATCTATATATATATATATAGCTCAAATATATCTATAATTACGGCTTCATAGTACATGAGTTTTTTTTTACAATTTTTACTATTACATTGTAAATTTTTTTTTAAGATTATCGAAATATTCCGATAGCTTTTGCATCCAGTTGCAGGGCAACATCCAATGAGCTATTGCCTTGTTCCTTCCTCCGTGTATTTGTGACATTAAATCATTATGTGTTTGATATATTTAGGATTAACCCATGGATTACGTATATTAGTGGACATTTTTTGCCATTAAAAAACCATGTGTTATTCTGGTATGACCAATTCTTAGTTTATATTAGATTTATTTTTTTTCCTGTATATTTTCCATTAAACTTTGATTTCAACATCATGTAAGAATAATTTAAATATACATTGGTGTTATATCAAATGAAATAATTTTCATAAAATATTCTATGAGAGATTTTTTGATTATAGAAATACAAAAGAATCTGAATGTCTAAGACTAACATTGAATAATCTTCAAATTATTTATACTAATAATTTTGTAATTTTTACAAAAAAATAAGAACTGAAATATACCAAATAGTTTTTTTGATAATACCTTATGGCTTATACACAATACACCACTGAATATAATTTTAAATTTAAGTGCACATAATAAAAAGAGCGGATATCTTTATTTTATTATTCAACAATTAATCAACATGGATAAAAAATTTTTTTGTAAATATACAAAATAATGTTTGATGTTCTCAATTATTATTTATACTATTTAAATTAGTAGATATAAATAATTTTATATTTCAAATTTACTGCTAGGTATATAACTTAATAGATAATAATTATTAATAAGTACGTTTATATTATAATGACGTTACGAGGATTGCAAACAATCATTTCAACCAAAATGTACCAAACTATTGTTAATCATACAGATGGACCTGATAACATGATAATACTTCTGAAAACTGATTTGAATCCGTTAATATGTCTACTTAAGATTGTTTAGAAATGATCTACACGTTAAAATTATTTTAAATTATTGTGTTCCTAAACTTCTGTACATTTTGTTTGAATATTTAAATTTTACGAAATTTGAAATTTTAATAATTTGAAAATTAAATAAAATATCTTAAAATGTGGCCTGATCGATCTCTAGAAAAAATATTAACGAATTCATATCAGTTTTCAAAAGTCTTATCACGTTATCAGGTCCATCGGCAGGATTGACAAAATGTACATGCAAATGAGCAATAGATAGGTACATTGTTTACTGTTCACGTGCACAACATCGAGGCAAAGTTACTTGTTCATGCGCGTGCGGGAGCTCTCCGCTATTTCTTCTACACACATGCACACACTAATGATCACTTACTACGCACACATTGTAAAGACCCGCTTGCATATAATTTGGAAATTGCCTATTTTGAACTCCTTAAAAATTGTCCATTTGCAATCTCCTTAAAACGGTTTTAAATCAACGGATAGGCACTCTCTTATTCTTAGGTATCTTGAGTTATTTTATTTACCAATAAAAATACAAGTATCTGTAGATCTAAAACCATTTTAACACCATCGTATAAACGCACTAAATGTAATATATCTAGTAGCAAACTATGATATTTATGTATTTATTTCATAAAAAACAGGGGCGTCATAGTAGGGAGAGGGTGTGCGACGGCACCATTAACTTAATAGTGTTAATAATTGGCCTTCCGCATTGATGCGCCTATGTGCCGTTATAATTAACTATTAAATATCAATATAATATACTCGTATATGCATGTAATATATTTAATATATTAATATTCTGTTTAACATTTCAGAATACTATAGTATAAGTATTTCTTTTAAGTGATATGTTTATTTAATTTTTTTTATCCACTTTATTATCAAATGTATCCTTATGTGATAACCACGGCGTGTGAGGCACATTTTTATAGAGGTATAGATAGTAAACGCTGTAATATCAATTATAATATTACAACCCTGAAAATAACTGAGCGCAATTGGTTTATCAACCCAGAAAATACCGAGCGCAATTGGTATATCGACCTAAAGGAGACCGAGCGCAATTGGTATATTAAAAGGTCATTTTAAGTGAAATTGGTAAACTCCCGTTTTACTCATAGAGTTATGAATAAATAACAATAAATTACTCTATTTAAATAATAGTTCGGCGCCAGTTGCTGATAAGGGTGGTACTCGTTGTGGAAACGGTAAAATGTGATAGTACCATCAACGAATATAACTTCAAGTTGATGTTAAATCTTCAATATATCCGTTGACAAATGATAATAACATGTATCGGCCTTCTTAAGAAAGTAAATATTAAAGTAGTCAAGACCGATTAGCCTTATGTTTTAAGTGTGGCTTGATTGCCTGATTATTTCTTAAACATTATTCTGAAGCATTCAATGAAACTTTAAATATTAATTCTATATTCATAACATTACCAATATGGGAATACCAACAGCTTCTAATGAAAGATTTTTCCATCTTTCAAACGAGTTAAAACCTATTTACGAAACACCATGATGGGTGATGATAGATTAAATGATCTGATGGTTTAGCTTCAGAGAAGGAAGAAGCCAGTAGTAACAATTTATAAGAGGCAGTAACCACATAAAAACACGTAGATACCCACTAATTTATTAAAATTTAAAAATAATTAATAATGTGATATTTTGTATGAATAGTGTTAAATTAAAGTGAATTCCTTTGTACCGCATTTTCCTTTTTTCTCCAAATATTAGTAATAGCTTTAGTTAGCTGCTTTAGTTGCTTATAAGCTTTTAATAAATCAAAATTCTAGTTATTTCAAAAGTACCTACATTAGTTTATATGAGTAAATTAGGATTATATTAAGGAAGGAAATAATATTAGTACACATTTTTTTTTTGAACTTGGTTAAATGTTAAAATATTGGTCTGCCAATCTCACACACCAGGAAAATAAAACGAAATCACGCCCCTGTTCAAACAAAATAAGATACCACTTATCACAACGAATTATTTGTTCAATCATGATAACTCACTACAAAGAATTGCAAAACAATCGTGAAAAAAATATTTGCAGATCACTGAATAATAACAACAATATATTTTTCTTAGACAATATTATAACATATTTTATCATTATCTGTCAATAGGTTAGGTATGATACGGTCGACAAACGCCTAATATATTTATTGCCAGTCTGCTGTCGCCTCCGTCGTCGCAGTGTCGAGTGTTTTGAAGATTACAACAGTTGTGGTGTGTGTGTATACGATATTAAAGTTTGTGTACGAATAATAATAATATATCTAATCGATACAGAGACCGATTGTCATTTTATCCGCTTGTGCTTGCTGTTGACTCGTTCTCTGACAACTTCAGGTCCGTTATTGGTGAGTGCGTCAAATCACAAATAAATTGTTTTAAGATTCTTTGTGCGATTACTTCCGGTTATTGTCAACGGTGAGTTTTGGACGACTTCCACCGCCGTATTGTCCACATTTACTCGGTAAGCAGTCGAGTCCGCGGGGCGCCATGACGGGACGGCAACGCCGCAAAGCCCGCGACCAATAGCGGGCGTCAGAATTGTTGACAGTCCGATGTTGCCACGTTCCAGCCGAAGCCGCCGTCGCCTAGCGCAATGGCCGCCACCGAAATCGCAACCAAGATCGCGGTAAATCTCACAGAAAATCTCACGGCAAATGTCACCGCCAATTTCACAGGCAACGATACGTTGCTACATGACCAACAAAGCTCCGACCTATACAAGGTGCCAGCCCTATTGGTTGTCGTTCTATCCGTGCTCTATGGTTCAATATCAGTGATCGCTGTGGCCGGAAATGGGTTGGTGATATGGGCCATCGTCACCAGCAAGCGGATGCGGTCGGTCACCAATCACTACTTGGCAAACTTGGCGTTCGCTGACATACTAATCGCACTCTTCGCCATTCCATTTGAAGTAAGTGCAATCCTACATAAACACTATAAGTACCCAATTCCCAAACTTGATATCATTATATTCTCGTTGGCCCATTCTGTTTGTGATAGTATTGGGTCAAACATTTTATGACCATTATTTCACTTCAAACAACCATACAAGTCGTTAATTGATTTATGCAATTTAATCTATGTGCTCATATCATGGAATTATACAACTTATATTATAATTCATAAGTGTCGTTTTTTGAATATTCTTGTGTTACGAAGGTATATTTAGGATGCAGACTATAGCCATTAGCGAATAACAATCCAAATAACACATTGAATAAAAATATGAATGATTCTCTCAAAAACCACAGCTACCTACAATATTACTTCAACAGTATTGGATTTAATTCCAAATCAACTTAAATAAATTTAAAAGAAATTTTACTATAAGCTATAATACATCTTTGAAGTTATTAATTTGCATTGTATTGTGTTTAATCCCAAAGAAGGTCATTTTCACTATTTTATAAAACTATTAAATATTCCGTCAACAATTATCAGTTCTGTAAGTTGTTGTGTAAGCATAAAACGATACACCCACTTCAACGATAACACTATTTTCCTATATAGATATAAATAAACCACAAAAGATGTGAAATTTAATTTTGAAAAATAAAAGTACCTTCATAAGAATATTATTTTTATTTGATCAAGTTTCTTTTTATGAAAAAACATAATAATATTAAGATATAGAAATATAAATCCTTAAGATTTTACAATTGATTTATATATGATATTCCTAATATAAGGTGTACCAATCTAACGACTTATTATTGTTTTTTATACAAATTTTATTAGATTTGCTTAATTAATTAATATTAATATATTAGACATACATTTTCACAATTAAAGCGGATTATTGTGATTTTTTTAAAAAAATATTAATATTTTTTCGAATTTTTTTTTGTTATTTTAATTTATAAATATTAAAGCATATTTTTAATTTTTTATTTATATGGAGATATTTTTCTACATATTTTGATATACTTACACATATTTTGAACTTATTTTGAACTAATAGGTATACTTTCTTATTTACTAGCGTTAAAATGGGGAAGAGAAATATATAGGCATATAGTTAGCTAAAAGTTTGTCTATAACATGGAATATCCCTTCCTTAACTTAACTTTTCTTGACTAAGTTCAAAACATATTTATATTTTTTATTCATAAAATGTTGTTACTTAATATGGAATAAAAAAAAATTGATTACCCATGAAACTTGTCGTGTATATTAGTATTTAAAATGCCTAAATATAAAAAATCCAATTTAAAACCAAAAATATTTACATTCCGGAAGGAATCTCACATAAAAAGTTTAATATTAAAATATAATTATATTATATATTTTTTATTTATAATTTACGTACAATATTTTGTACACTTTAATTTGACAAAATCTTAAATACACGGTAATTGAAATAAATTGCAAGGTGGATGATTAAACCATTAACTGTTTATAAAAATACACAGTTTTCACAAAAAAATATTATAATTTTAATTTAGGTATTAAAGAAAAATATCATCACAGTATTTGAGCAAAAAAAAATATTTAACATGCACAGTCAGGCGTAAGTACTATAAACCAAAATAACTATACTGTTAACATTTTGACAAAAATGATCTGTTGCGTGGATATTAAGTAAGTAGAACTTAAATGATTCCTAATTATAAACAATATTTTTCAGAATAATTTCCGTTCGGAAACCGATCCTCCTCTGCAATATTTCAAACGTATATTTTTATGTGTCTATTTCTTAATATTTCAAACGAAGCAATGCAATTACATTTTACTAAAACAACTGATTTTTAATTTAATCAACTAGGTATATGAGTATTGTATTTTTTGAAGGGTGTTATTTTAACTTTGTTTCACAGTCATTTGTGCGTCTATGAAGGGCGTTTTTCTACGTTGTAGTCGTGGAGGTGAGCCTCAGAACTTTTAATTATTTTGACTTTTATACATTCAAAAAAAAATGTAAGATTACCGTATAATCTTGTCGAAGCAAACTTGATATTAAAACGGAAATCCGTGTTGAACGAACTTTTTTCCAAGAAACAGCGTATATTATAGAGATTACAATAAATTAGATTTTTTCTCATATAATTTAAATTAGATTAAAAGAAAAAACAAATGGCTAAGGAGTAAAAATCGTTATATTATATTAAATTCATACAATGCTTGTAGAAGATAGCGTTGAACATAATATATCAGCAATTTATTTATACCAGACTTATAATATTACATTTGCAGTGGTATTTCGTAGAGCGTATTAAACAAAACGTATACGATTACATAATTTTAATTAATGAATAGTGATGATCAGAATTCGTATACCTACTGTTATTGACATGACATGAGGGTATATTAATGCTGCGTATTGATGATAGTGTTGTCTCATGTGCAAATAAATAAAGGTACCCACGTATATATTATATATTGTTTAAAATTATGTAAAAAATAATTATATTTAACTATTTAAGTATAATTAAATATAGGATATTTATTTGCCTTATAAACTCTTAAAATAAAACTATTACATTTAAAAAAAAAAATGAATACCAAATTGTAAAAACTTTATTATAATATACCAATCATACTAAACCCAGGCTAAAAATCCAATAAAATCAAAGAATTGAGAATTATAAGATAATTAAAAGACATTGCAACACCGCGAAGCCCATGATATCGTGTTTATATATATATATCTTGTAGCCGTATCATAATGTATATAATTTAGTAAATTAAGTTGATATTTTACTCGCATGTAAAAAATCTGAAATAAACAAATTATACACTAGAATGTTGTATAACATGGTATCCCGTTGCGATATGATATCATGATAATTTGCATAAAAATATTATTTTAATATGATTCAAAAATTTAAATTATTTAAGGATTATATTAGTATAATATAATATGAAAGTTGTTTAAAATCATATAATTTTAAGTCACTACTATTAGTGGAAATATGTTGGGTGCTTAGCCTCATCAAAAGAAAGTCTTACAAGTTCTCCTTAAAACGAATGAAAAATAATTTTATATTTTCCTTTATAATTATTGTCCAAAATATCCATATAAAAGTACTATATTATAGAATATTTCTTGAGTAAAAGTGGCAAATATTTTGAATGTAAAAAATAATTTCTTACTTTTTGTGAGCTATTTGCGCGTTAACCACATGCCATAACTTAAAAAAAAACCAAAGAGCTTACTTCTGCTGCATCGTACGTAGTAATAATTTGAATGAAATAAAATCGACAAATTCAATAAAATATCGTCGCACACAGAAAAAGAATTCTGAGTGAGGGAAACGAAAAATATTAATACTTTTAAAAACGATTATAAAATATAACCATGAACATGTATTATCTATATTTTTTATTTTTCTTAAAAGTTAATTCTTTTTTTAAACGAATGTAATAAATTATGATCTTTTTGAAAGCAATATTGGTTTCTTACCCTGCTTAAAATTTAAAAACTACAGTCCCGAATTAAGATTAGAATAAAAAAAAAAGGTTGGCAATGTCTCAATGTTGTTAATTGTTCGTCGGTCATCGACGTGCAACACGTAAAACACGAAACACAATCATCATTCTTATTAATATACTCTGTTTGTACATTGTATATACAGAAAAAATATTACAGACGGCGCGACGCACACTTGGAAATTATAATATACACTTATACAGTATACACGGATAACAAAATATACATAATTGTATTGACAAACAGAGTATTGTTGTTAATACGCGTTGTTTGCCAACGTTAAACTTAGAAATAATATGTCGATAATAACATAATACTATTAACATTCATAACATCAAAAATTACAATTTAATTGCCCGAACGAAACATAAATGAGTTTTACCCGCGGCGTGGCGTCGAGAAGACCAAACCATAAAAGTAGCAAAATGTTTTTATTACTTTTCGACAAATGCTGATAAATTGTCCAGCACATTGGCGCGTAATAAATTGATACATACGCATGTTCGCACATATTACACACATCATAATATTTTATAATATACGCGAAAATGCCAATACGGAACTATACTTTTACAATCCTTTTACATAGGTCTATATATAGCTGTTGCATTGTTTCCCAAAGAAGCCAACACTAAGACTGCGGTTTTATACGGTTGTTAAATTGTAAAAATATATTACATGTATATACTATTATTATATGTGCGTATTTTGCACAATATTTTGCAACAAAGCTTTAAAGGTCTCGTAATTTTCCAACTAGGTGACAAATTAACAATCACGTACGCGGAAGAAAATTTACGATACAAAATAGGTGCAATAAGAAAAAGTTTGTTTAAAATATCCCTATTATAATGCTTATTATTAGAAATTATTAGAAATCTTATAGGTAGATGCAAATTATTTTGTAGAAGTAGGTACCTACTTAGTATTCTCTTAGAAGGAAATATACATAATAAAGTGGTTAAAAATTAAAATGTAGAAATTATACTTACGATCAGATTTTATTTCAACCGGAAATTGCGTTTTATGTATAATCATTAATCAATTTTTATTTATACAATTATTAAAATAGTCATAATCATAATAATTGTACTACCGAAATTTTACCTCTGATTCTCTGGGCACGCAATCATCAGTGATTAATAATTGTGTACACACAACGTATGTACTCAATTATTTACTCTAAATGTTGTTCCTTTGATGTATTTTTACAATAAACACAATATTTGTTTTAAGAGTAATCAACGCTTATCAATAAAAACATTAAATAATATGGAGGTAATTTGGAAAAATCTGGCAATAGAATCGTATAATGGGAAATAGTCAAACAATATTACTGTCAACAGTTTTATATTTAAAAACATATATTTTTTTGAATTCTAGAATTAATTTAATAAGTACTTACAAATATAGGTTTTCAATTTATTTTTTAAATCTCTAATATTTAATTTTAAGACAAACGTAAAATTTAGTGATAAATTAATTTTGTTTATACCAAAAGAGGGAAACAAATTACTTAAGTATAACATTGTTACAATGTTAACTTTATTACTAAATAGTAATATTATGGACGATCCATAAGTAAGTACTGACTTTATCGGTGTCCACATTTCAGTATCCCAAATCCAACTGGAAACTACCTACCCCTAATAAATTGCACCACTGTTCATTGAATAGGTACTTGGTAGTATCTCAAATCTATATATCTCGTGAATGATGGGATTTATCTTATCAATACTAATCAATAAAACAATATGTTTATGGTATGATATGGTAATTTTAAATACGAACAGCATAGTTTTCCACCATGTTTTGATTTTAAATCGATGGTATTTATTTAAATTACAATAATTCAGTATGATATTATACTTAACATTTACTTTTCTTAGCTTACCAAACTCAAATTTGCGTATGTCTTATCCGATTAGGCACTTTAAGCCATAACATATTACGCTTCAGTGGTTCCATTATACTGCTTGCGTTACAAAAACGTGTAATTTTCCAAACCTATTGCATTTTATTTTAAAACCGTTTGTCAGTGATGAGTAACATACATTTAATTAAAAGTAACGTCTGCTGTCGTACTATTTGATACACTATTTAATTTCATGGTCATTATGTTTTTTTTTTTTTAATGAAAGGATAGGTTAGGTATATTTAAATTAACTTTATACTAATACATTGCCCAGTGCCCACTACTTTATAGTGTTAATGTTAAACCACTAAACACCAGTTGTATTTAAATATAGGTGTTAGGTATTCATTATAATGGACCTTATGTAAGTTATGTCTTTATATATTACTTCATCTAAGGTAAAGAATTAATTATTGTTATTAAAGTTTTACGCATAATTTATAGAACTGCACGCTAGAACTGTACCTATACTAATGTAAGTTGTAACTTATATCTACTAAAATATGAGTGAGATGTTTAAGTAGGTACGTAGGTATTTAGATAAATACACCCCTTCTGCAGGTTCTACCAAATATATATTATAAATAATCCATATAATATTATAATATTCTGATGTGCTATAATATGTACCAGATCACTATTGGTATAATTATACAATATAATACATTCTTATAATATTATATGGCTAACCTTTTATATTATGATAATAATGAACTAAAAATTATTCAATGATTTTAATCATTTACTTTTATTATTTTTAATTTAACTGTTACAAACCACTTCAATGGTGTTGTATCTTTTTATTTGGATTTTATTCACCTTAAATTTTCAGTGCTTGTAAATGATTATCTATTGTTTATCGATGTAGGCATAACGAAACTTACACTAATAAGGTCGGTACTTAGTTGTTCATTATATTTACAATATGGCCATATATATAAATCGCAACATGAATTGCATACAATATTGTTTTATCATTATATTACAGACATAATATTAAGATAGCTGACCAAACGTTAAGCTTCGCCTGCTGTTAATTATTGTTATATTGAGTGAGCACTGACTGACTTAGTTGACACATTTATAATACTTATTGTTATTATTACACTTGCTTTATTACTTTAATAACCAAACAGCGTGGCTGCATGAGAAACACATGGTACTTATCTATAAATGTTTCCAAGTTGTAGTTAAAAGGGTTTTCAGATGATTCTACCTGTGTCAGCACCAAATACATCTAAACACAGTTAAATAATAAACAGAGATCATATTTTCAGAAATCACAAATATTAGTAAGTATAAGTAAATATTATTTGCAACAATGTGTCTGTAACACTGCAGTAAAGTGGGTTAGTAACTCCCCTATCACACCACCACTAAATTAATAAGTTAATTAATAATTATTAAGTAACTGGGCTACAGTAAAATAATATAGCATGTTTAACGATACTTGACGTTCGATGTTCCAACGTAAAGCTATATTTTATGTTGAGCATCCTTTTGTTCTGACTAGGTACTTAATTAAACATGATGAAAAAGGCTAGTCAGTAAATAAAAATATTACAAAACCAATTATCATGACACCACTATTTTGTTTACAGGTAAATACAGCAATCATTTTAACAGAATTCATGAGTGGCGTAATTGTGAATGTTATATGGGTTGGATATAAAAATAAGTAATAACCCTTTAAGATAAACTGGATAGGATATTCTCCCTTTAACACCCCCCATAAAAACTTTTGATAAGTGATAACATAATATCAAGATTTATATAACATAATAATTTTACATATTATTATTACATTAAATATTATATTTATCTCCTTTTTCTTAAAGCATTAAATAAGACAAATGATAATAATAAATATATAGTGTTCATCAAGTATAATAAAGTATAATATTTTATAAAATTTAAATACTTACGTGATCAGGTTTAGTATTGATTTCGGAAAAAATATGATATAATATTTGGATGTTAGAGGAATTTTCTTTTATTATAGTTTATTCATTATAATATAGGTACCTACCCAATACTTCAAAAAAACCGTAGATAAAAATCTATTCGTCAGATAAATCATAAATATGTATTCAAAAGGTGAACATAAATCAGAAAATGAGTGTTAATAATTCGTCTCATTAAGTTCACCATAATTGCAACTACTAGGAAAGTGATATGATTTAGGTACTCAATAAATTTGGAAACTATAATAATTCATCGTAGTTGAGAAACAATCTAGAACATAGATCAGTTAAAACCATGGTAGCTGATCTTTCATAGAAATTATTCAATGTTGGTTAGTTTTTATTTACGCTCAAAAAAACTAACAAAACAATAACAAAATAACTTTTTCAATATACCATACCGTAAACATCTAGATTTGGGAGGTACTATTTAAAATTGAAATCTTAAGCACTATACTGCAAGAAAAGTATTCACAAAAACTGATAAAAATACCGTTGTAAAACAAAAACAAAACTTAATATAATTAATAATATGATTCTCAAAATCTAAAATATACAATGTGCCCCATGAAAAAGTAATCGGCCGACATGTATATATGATAGTATACCTTAAGTAAAGAAAAAAAACCAATTAAAGGGTGGGTTAAAACTATGTTACTGTGCTGTAAATTATCATACACAATCAAACCAGAAATATACAAATTATTTATATGAAATTAAAAAATATATATATATAAAAAAATAATTAGAATTTTTGAAAGGAAATCGTGTTTTTATTTTTTATTTCATTATTCTACAGAATAATACCTAGAATAACTTAAATATTTTGTTTTCCTAAATTTTACCTCTTTGTGACTACATGCCTCATCTAAGTCACGTTTAGCAGCGGTATACGAAAAACGATTCTGAGCGAAGACTAAGTATACTATATGATATTATTTCAATTAAGTAATTTATTTTACTATTAAGTAACTTGGTAGTTATTACGAATTTGGTCAAAATACTAACTTTGGACACTTATAAAAAAGGACTCAATTACGCTCAACTTTTTTTTGACGACACTAATACAATTTATGAGAAACCTCGTATTCAACTTTCAATTTTTTTATATTGCGAAAAATTATTTATCGAAAATACTTGAAATAAAACTGTACAAGGTTAGGTTATCGATTTGAAATGATAAATTATTAAACAGAAATATATCTAAGCTAAAAAATTATAAAATTTATAAAAATGCCATGCATGATAAAAAAAAAATTATAACGAAGAATAACTTTTGATACTGACATTCACTTAAAAATGTTCAATTTTATTATCTTATCTGTCACAAAACCACATATGAAATTAATATTCGTGCATTGTTGTACCTATATCAATCCACCTATAGTACGATAAGTCGTTCAATGTTTACTTAGTTTAATATTCTTATGGGTTTTATAATAATAAATAGCACGTGGTTAAAAAGTGTTTTGAAACATGGGTGTTCGACAATTTACAAACAGTATGGCACAGAAACTATGCTAAACAAATTAATATTAGAGTTTAATTTATAATTATAATCAATAATGTCATTACTATAATATATTTACATTTATTAGTACCAGTACTATTTATTTCTCAATTGTAGGATTTTAATTTACATTATACAATAATGCATTTCTGATATTACTTAATATATTGTTAGTACTTAGTTATACTAACAACTAACAACATATCACATATTATGTAGTATTTATGTAAGTACTATATAATATATAAAGTTTAACAAACAAAGCTGTCAAAATGCAAAAACACAATTACGTTATAATATAATATTTGAATGTCTTGAATTTAAATACAACATTAAGTATGTGTGTAAATATCATTTACTCGATGTAAAAACCAATAATACCATAAACATAATATTTCTGTGTAAAAATGTATTCCTGATTTCTGGTCATAAAATTAAATATAATATTTAATTTATATTCCAAATAATACCTCCCTCATACCTTCTACTTCATGAAAATGAAAACATCAAATATTTTATCAAACATTATAAACATTATACATTTATAAAATGCATATACATTTTTATGTTTATGTTTTTTAAACGGATTTTGATTCAACGACATAATACAACTATTTTTAATTTAATTAATATGCTAATGACCATAACAGTCGAAGCAGAAATAGTGCAATTTCAAGACCAATAAAAAAAAAAAAATTCTTAAACGTTTTTCAACTAGAATTTCATGCTTCAAATACCTTAAGAAATACTCTAAATAACTTTAAGTTATATTATAATATATATAAACCAGAAGTCCTATATTTAATATTATTTATGCTTGTACATACAAAAGTATTAAAAAAAAATATCTTTGAGAATTGAAAATTAATAGCGGTTGCCATCAAAAGTTAATACAGTCGTTTTACACTATTCTCGCAAATCTGATTTATGAGATTTAAAAAATGATTAAAAATATAAAAACATTAAAACTAATATCTTAGAGTAGGTATATTCCGAATTTTATTATTGAATTTTATTGACTTAAAAATGTATTTATAAAAGGTAACGCTTTCCCAGATATGAGCAAAACTAAACAAGTTCCTAATACTATATATCTTCAGCTACACAGCTCTTACGTAGATACACTTAGGTTTCAAACAACAAAAAAAAATCAGTCTGTTATGTGGCTGGACCACATATTGTATGAACCACATACCACCACACGTGTTGGTATGTACCGGCTATACAGCATACACGATTGCGTTAACTGTAATTCGGTTAGCCTCCGGAACGCGTCTCGCCGGAAACAATAAACATCAAAAGAAAAACGACGAAATGTTTTAGCTTGGACGTTTGATCACTACAAGACGTGTCGGGAAGACATTTTTGAAAACAAACACATCAGATCGAAAATTACGCTTATTAAAAACCGAAACCAGTAGACCGCTTAAATGCGCACGTTTGAGGGAGACTTGTGGTTTTCATTCGGCTTATGGTCATGCCGTGGTCAGTAAGAACATTTAGGTGGGGACTGTAAAAATTATAAAATAGACAGCTTTCCAGGTATAAAGTTATTAAGCACAATGTTTATGGCATTTTAATTCCTCCTCCACTCTTACTACTTTAATATAGACTATACTTTATATGTATTAGCGTTATAACCCAAACACTTAAGCCCATAAAAACCCTTAAAATCCCAAACATGTATAGTTTAACATTATATTTTTGGCAGTTTATTTTATAAATTAGGTAACTAGAGGATTTTGTTCTCATTTAATCAATACAAAATTGAAAATACTTGATAATTTGGAATTATTTAATATTAAAGTATTAAAAGTAACAAATTATATTATTACAGAATGCTTAACTAAATAAACATTTTGTACACTCTACAATTATTTCAGTAAATCTTTTATTTCAATAAAAAAATTTATAAATATAATTCAAACTAAAACTGTATATTGATAAATGAAATCGTGTCTTGCCAATGAACTGAATACTGAATTCATTGTGACACTGTGACAGATTTATCAATTTAACAGATTTCGAAAATAGAAATTAACAAACATATTTTAAAATAGGTATTCAAATCATTACCATTGTACTATTTGTTATGATGATTAAATGCATTTTGCTTATTTTTATAATATGTACACTGTACAGGGTGTAGCAAAATTCAGTTCCTCAATTTAATAATAACAAGCAGTTTTTCGATAACAAGACAGCGGGAACCGACTTATGCCGCTCTCTGTATAAACATATATTATAATTACTAATTATATGTACTTACTTATTATGCGTCAACAATTTAATGCATTTTTTACTTCTGAACGTTGCCCGATTTCTGGTGACACGCCAGAAAAATGGCAGAAAACATGGCTAAAAGCTAACCAAATTACATTACTGACAGTGGTGCTGAAGGCGTATCCGGTAAAAGTGCCGATAAACATACTTTTAGAAAAATGGTATCTGGTTGGAATAGTTTAAACGCAGTTTCCACGCGACTGTGAGTGTTAGTGTGATTGATGCGCCACTCGAATTGGCCGCTGGTAAACGCACTTGTTCTGCCGATTTTCACTAACCATCAAGGAGTATAATCGTACATTGAACTTTTATTTTAACTTTTCCAACTAAATGTTGACCTACTAATATTTAAACTAATATTATATAGATAATTTAATATTTGTCTTATACACCATCAACCGGATTTACTGATTGACAACTTTGTCAGATCAAGTACTTGGCTAAATGTTCAAACATTCCTGTGGCATACCGATTGGTCTGATGATGCGAAAATGATTCAGTAAACAGATTTTACTTCCTCGTTATGTCATAGGAAAATTATTAGGATCTAGCTATATTTTTTTTATCGAATTTTATAGACACAAATTACAAAAATGTAAATTGTCTATAAATAGCTCAAAAAGAGACAAAATATGTTGAACATCATAGAAAATGCATAGAAAATCATAATGTATACATTTAATGAAAATAATAAATATTTGAAATTATTAATTTTTTTCTTAAACTAAAAAAAAACAAAACTGATTTTGCATTTTGGATGATCATTTTTACTGCTCCAAAAAGAGAATGATTACAAAGAAAAACACACATCATTGTAAAATCAATACAGTCATGATAAAAACAAAAAAATTCTACAACGTCATTACTGCCCGCTATTCTTATATTATTTTTAAATTACTGTAAGTCCTGTAAATTTTAATCCAACCAGTACTTTACATATGATCAACAGGTTGGATTACAATAATTTAAACGCCATGGACACTTATTTCCATGCAATCCGAATAATTATATGAAAGCATATAATTGGTTAGTAAACAAAATTTAAAATATAACAAATTTATAATCTACTAATATGGTGGTCGAAAAGTATTTTATTGACAGCCTTAAATTCTATTTTATAACAGTTATTTTATTGATGGACGACAATAAAATCGCATAATCCTTATATAATTTTAGTAGGTACCTAGAACATTTCCAAAAAAATTATATATTTTTATAAACTGTTCAAATAAATAATAATATAATACTATAATACATAGTTACTAATCATGCATATATCATAGTTATATTAGATACATTTTAAAATTTAGCAAATTTTAATAAGTTCAGTATCAACAATATCCATGTTCAGAATATATATTTTTATATTAAATTTTCAATAACGGTTGGAAAAAAACTCAAAATACAGAAAATATTAAAATCACCTAAGTAATTGAATGCTGGTTTTAAAAATGTAATACCTACCTATTTCGATGGTAAAAATATTTTTTTATAAAATACTGTTCTATTCTGTGATTATTCAACTAGACAAAGTTGTATTATTCAAGTAAAATTCGGTTGTGGGAAGTTAAAATTACACTAGCGACGCCACTATACACCTCTATTTGCGAATATCAAAGCAGGAGACACATATAGGATTTTGAAGAGACTTGGGTCTCTGACCACCACGCCACAACACAAAGTGTGGGTTTCCGGTATGCTTAATTACGAAACTTGATAGTTTCACTCAAGTCCGATCGAATGAAAGGATCTCTTTTAGACCGCATCCACTGTAACGCAAACTTACTTGTTCTCTACCGGCTCAGCATTTTCACTGCAGCCTCCGACCGGTCGTTTTCAGTAGTTGTTTGCATATACAACATTGTGTATAAACAATATAGATAATATAATATTATCTCATTGTTATGTACGACGTGTTGTGCAGAGCCACTGGCTGCAACAATACGAATATATGATTTTCATCATCAGACGTAATCATGTTATTGTTTTTGGTTTTTTATGTTTATTTTCTTTACGTTTTATTGTACGAATGACCATTAGTCAATAAATTGTGCTACTAATAATCATAATATTATTTGACCACTACAGTAAATGAGAAACTATATTCTAAGTAATTTAGT
This sequence comes from Metopolophium dirhodum, assembly GCF_019925205.1. Classification (NCBI taxonomy): domain Eukaryota; kingdom Metazoa; phylum Arthropoda; class Insecta; order Hemiptera; family Aphididae; genus Metopolophium; species Metopolophium dirhodum. The sequence goes on from NC_083562.1 coordinate 18,035,580, forward strand.
CCACGCAAAGAAAACGTCCGCGGATTATATTGAAGAAACTTAATGTTACAAAAAAACAGGGAAGTCGATATGCATTATAGTAGGTGTCGAGTGTTTTGAGTAGGTCACTGCTGTACTGGATTTTTTAAATTTGAATTCAATGGTAAATCAAGAATGAATACGACGAAAAATGAATTCGAGGGTAGACAATTTACAGAAGGTTGATCGAATTTTTTCCAAAAATAAAACACATACCACCTATGTTATAAAATAAGATCTTAGTTAATTACAAAAAATTACGTATGTATTTTTATATTTTTAAATCTATATAATAAGAACTCATGAGGAATCATATTTTAACTGAGTTGAATTTTTTTAGCATGAATAAACTTTTTTTATCAATTATTTTTTAACAAATACTCAAAAAATTAAAAAGATTTCAAATATCTATAAATTATTTAAAATTATTAGCCTAAATATTTTGAAGATTTCGTTGTATATATTAACTAATTATAATTTAAGTAAAAGTGGAAAGTTTCTAAGTTCCTACAATCAATATTTTTTGAATAATATTAAAATAATAAAAATTTAGTTAGAGGATAATCAATTCATTACTATAGGTAGAATTGAGTAACTATAGGTACACGTTTGATTACCTATAAACATTTGTTTTTTAATTAAAAACTTCAATCACTCATACGAACTGTGTGTGAATTTGTCCTTAGTTAATTTATTTAATTAATAATTTGTATTTAAACTCCTTATGAGGATCCATATTCCTTATATTAAATGTTCAAACTTTTTTACTCAAAAACAAAAATGTTACCTATCGTACATAAATTGAAAAAATTCCAAATAAAGTCAACTATTTAAGATATAAATAGCTATAAATAATATATAAAAAGACCCGTCATATAAATATTTAGTGAAATTTTCCAGTCTCTTGGGATATTCATTTAAATAAAACAAAATTGATTTTTTCGAAATCCATCGAAATCCCCCCAAAGTACCAACTAGATCCAATTTTCTAGAAACTATCCGATTGTTGAAAATTAAATTATTTTTACTGATCCAATAGGCGATCATAGACAAAAAAAACGTCACATTGTAAAAATAATACATTCATATCGCTCCACTCAGAATCGAAATCGATTTTAAATATTTATACTGTTCAATATCATATCATAGTTTATTATAATAATGCAAATCACATTAAATAGGTAATCTTTCTTTTTTTTTTATTTCCGTCCTTTGGGAATGTATCCACAATAATTATGAAAAAGAATTCATATGTGAAGGGTGCACGACGCATGTATAATCGATTTTCAGCGTGGCACAAATTACGTGTTTGGAATACAAATGTATAAAAAAAAAAGCCACCCATTACTGGTTTTTAATATTTATGTAACACCTAATATTTACAAATAATTAATATATGTGAAGTTTAAATTACTTTATTTTATTTTATTCTAACGCCTTTGCGGCACGCGTGGGGTCCTTATGAAAAATACTACCCTCGTAAAAATCTATCGTTATTTATCTAATATTATTGTTTTAGTAATATGATGATTTTGTGGATTTATATGTTTTAGTTTTTGAAATAAAGTCTAATATAGTTCACATCAAAAGCCAAATTATTTTAATTTTAAATGATGCAAAAATACATGTTGTAGTTGTAATATTCAGATAACACATTTAATACTTAATTTACAGTAAGTTAGTTTATTGATTTTGCAAGGTTTCCTTTCATATTTTATGCCCTGTAAAAATTAAATAACGCTACTTTATTATTATATTAAAGTAAAATGTAGGTACACATTTTAATACTATATTTTTCTTAATTGTATATTACAACAAATTGTAATGCTTTGGAAATACTGTGTTCTATAATGGCATTTTTTTTAATGTATTTTTGTAGTGTACTTGTAACAAAACGTAAATTAATGAAAAATGTTAATTTTTATTCAATAATTTAATTTTCCTTTGTTATACCATCGTGAAAATCTTTACAAGAATAATACAATTATTATTTACATTCATTAAACTATTTTAATTATAATATGATTTGTCTTAACTACTTATTCAGTTAGATGGGCCATAGACATAAAAAACAGTATAGATATTAACTCTATAAAAATATCGTTGAAGCGAAAAGAGTACCTATGTATTTTTTAATGCAAATTTAATATAGGTAATTCAAAAGTCTTAGAAATATAAATTGAAATAATTTAATAAGTACGTTGTTTTTTTCTACCACAAAGCTCGATTAAAAGAGCAGTTTGATAAGATTTAAATAAATTAGATTAAAAGAGGTTATGGCCTAGTTTAAACCGAGAATTCATTAAACGTAAGTACAGCTATTGGTTTGATGTTTTTATTTTAACCGTTTCTCATGGTTCATTGAATTTTATGGCATTCAGATAAAATTTTCTTAAGCCTTGATACTCATTTATTCAAACTCGAAGTTTCTAATGTCTAAACATCTTTTTAAAATAAACGAAACGTATAAACGAGTTAATTGTATTGGTCGAACAAACTCTACGAGTACACTGTTAATTGTTATATACTCGTAAACAAGACTTAGCTATGAACATTCTTGAAAAACTAATATTAGTATACCACAGCTGTTAATTTTAAATTCCTATAAGGTATTTTTAAGTTATACCTTATATAATAAACTTAACATTTGAAGCTATGAAATATCTAGCCTCGTGACTCGCCTAGTCCCCAACCACTTAGAACAGTAGTCCTGTCGAAAAAGTGGTCCTTCAAATATGCGTATAATATATCGGTATTTCTAGTAATTTTCCACACGTCGTTTTCCTATACCGAATAATGTACCTAAGTCTCACTCAGACAAACTCGTTATTGTTTCATTCGTAAATATTATGATCAGGTACTTTATGTGTATTTTTCGATCATCATGCACTTTTATTATCAGAATTAGCTGGTTCGATGTTAGACCAAAAACTTCCTAATCAAACGCTGCCGTCCATTAGATAAATGGATGCTGTTAAGAAGGGACGAAGGCGTTAGTGAGTAACCTGTTTTCCCACTCACACTTGACAAAATAGACAAGAGAAGCAATTGTTAGCACTTAAACATAAAAGCTGTTCTAGCAAAATTGAGTGTTGAAGAAATTGTATACGTAGGTAAGTATACAATTACACGTTCAATCAGGAAATATCCACATCTACCTATATTATGTTTATAGACATATATACATTATACACATTTATAGATTAGAAAAAATGAAAAACAACTAAACAGGTGCTTGTTTTAAATTTACCTTTTGGATAAAATATTCTATTGGTACAGAACTCATTTATAAATAAGAGCTATGGATATCCAATTATTAATAATCCAATACTTTCCACGGGCCGCGGTTGGGATTGACAAAATATAGGTCCTAATAAATTACTCCTCTAAATTTTCCTGAATGTGATGCCTTCTATAATTATGGGTCAGTAGACTTTATAGGCTCGGTCTACTCCTGCGTATAACCTATTGAACGCTTAATAAAAAGTTCCTCATAAGCGGTTCTTACAGCAATGAGCAAAGTTACTATAACGAGATACGCTCGAAACCTACTATGAACCATAAATGAGTCTTCTGGTTTTTATAATTATTTTTAAAATAATGGTAGATGATTGCCATTTACGTAAGAAGTTAATGTGAATATTGACATTTTTTCCAGTTGAAAATTTAACAGATTTATTAAAATATAATCTACATTAGTTCTTTTCATATAAGAAAATCTTTAAATAATTTTTTTATTTGTTTTTAGCGGCACTGAACGAATTTTAGCGTAGCCCCTCCAATCCCTTTATTTGCACCAATGCATTTAAGACAATTAATCGTGTTAAAATACTATACATGTACGAAGGTAATAAGTATAATGACGTAGTTGAGTATATTATTACAATTTTAATTAAATTCACGATTAATGTATTGTACTTATAGTAATAAGTAGGCAGGTAGGTACTATTGTATTTGCAAAATTGTATTATAAACAATCAATTAATAAATCTATAATCTTTGAACTAAAAATAAATACCTTATATATCTATGTATATTGAACTTTGAAATATTTTTAATAAATTAATTTCAATAATATTCAAAGAAACCCTCGAATTAATTAATTTTCAATTACCTAGGTAATAAAAACTTCTCGAAGTAATTGGCGAAGTATATTAATTATTACAATATAAGAAAAATATAAACTCAATAGTAAGTTAGATTTTTAATTTATTTACTTAATTGTATATTGTCGAGGAACATTTTCTTGATTTCGTGCTTTTCTTGGTAAAATATAGTTTGAAGGAGTTGAATAATTATTTCAATAAGCGTATGCAATTGATCGAAATATTTTGTGTAGGTATAATACAAATATAAATACCGTAAATTATTACTTACGACTTTACGAGTATTGCCAATAAACGCATATAATATTGATCGATAACATTTTAAATGAAATGCGATAAACAACTAAATTTACAGCCAAAGCCTAAAACATGCAAAAATCTGTTTAGGATAGTTTTAGAATGCTTTGATAAATCGCTTTAATATTTTTACTTCTCGATCCCTCTGTATAATCTCTTGACCTATTATGTAATACAAAATCCCTACCACACATAATCCCAGAAAAAATGAACGTTACGCATCGAATTCATTCTCAAAATTCTGTATAATAATTGATAACCATAACTTTCGTAAGTTATTACTTACTAGGTGGTAATAAATGCTAAAAGCAAATAACTCATTTCTACCAAACCATGAAGTATAAATGTATAATACAATATTAAAAATAAGCAGCCTTATATATAAGGTGAGCATATAAATTTGATTAATTATTAATTATTTATTTATTTATTTATTGTGCCACAAAAGAATCAAATAATACACACAAAATATACAACATAAATAATATAGGTGCATACTACATAACAATCAATTTTAATTTTTAATATAATTCATTTTCATGAATGCATAATAGGCTTATAAAATACTAGACAATTGATTGTATGACTAAGCATTAAATTTAATTATATATAGTATAATACTAAAAATAAGTAACAACTAATATCTATACTATTAAACCTTTTATACGCCTTTATACGCCTTTTATAACCCTTTAAGCATAGAATTTTGTAAACAATTAAATCTCAAAATGTTTTAAAGAAATTTGAAGGTTAATTTTTATTATATTTTACTCTAATTGTCTAATTATTAATTAATATTTAATTTAAAATTATAAAATTATTTCATTATTAAATACAATTTAATAGAACTGAACACAGAAAGTTGTATAATCACTTAGCAAATAAACCTTCTGTATTTAATTAAGATTTCAAAATATCAATTACATTGATAGCATCTCTCCCGTTACAAAAACCATACCTAATAGAATACTTTTTTTGAAAACCTTAAAAAGAATGTTGAGTTGCACAAATAACTACCATCAGCGTATAAATGAAATATTAAAATATTAAACTAGGAGTGGTTGCATTTCCCAGTTATCCGTATACAATTTAGACCAACAGTAAACGTATCCAACCACGAATGATATTATAAAATAAAAAATGTAAATTTGATTAGAAAATATTATTATACTTTCGAGACGTAATATAATGGCTTTTATAAAATAACAATTGGATTAAGTCCTCTACAACATTTTTATAAAGCGTAACCAGAATTTTTGATGTACCTAACATTATTTGAAAGTGCTACAGGTGGTATATTGAATATTTTTACTTTACCTAGCTTTAATTTACCTAGTAAAAAATGAAAAATTTGCATGCCATTTTACATACAGAATCCATAAAGTTTATCTGCTCCAGAGTGAGCTCTCCTTACTTGTTTTGTTAATTATTTAAAAATATTCAATTAATGCGATCATTGACACCGATGGTTATGATTAAAAAAAAAAAATACGAAACAGCAATAGGATAATTACGTATACCAGTTCATTAAAAATGTCTGTATAAAATATAATCTTTCTAAAAATGAATAAATGTATATTATTTAGTAATTATTACAATCTTAGTTCAAGAAAAATATTAAAATTGATAGTAACCTTCTAATTGTTTATTTATTTTGTTAATCAGATAAAAAGAAAATGTATGAAACTCGACCTTTACTCTAGACTGTTAACAGCTAAAACGTTTTCCGGGGTTTTTACTCAGTTTATTTCTCTTTGGCAATTTTAAAAAGAAGTTTTAATTAAAAAGTATTTTAATTATTGTATAAAATATAAGCCTAAATATAAAGGGCATCTACCCCATCGCAGACTAAATAATTTTTCGTTGAATGAACCAAAACACATAAAACTAAATGTCTCAATAACTACACTTTTCATAACTTATCGAGCATTTTCAAATTCAAATTATAATGGAATTAGTTATATTACATTAGTTAAAGATTATATACACGATTAACTACTACCATGAAAGAAATAGTGAAGCAAGATTGCAAATAATTTAGCTTTTTTGTAACAATATTTTAAACGGTTGCCAGATGATTAAAAACAATTTTTTAGCTAAGAAATGAATGAATTTTTAACTTTTTTAAGCGATGCTTCTAAATTAATGTTGCAACATTACATTTTTATACTGTATGTCTTGGATTAATTTTCTGAGAGCACAATTTAATTAAATAAGTTATTTAAACACAAGTTTTTGTGCATTTATCAGTTAAAAAATAAAAACTAAAAGTAAATAATAACCGATTTTGCGTCCAGGTATAAACGTATGTCGTAAAAAGTATTTAGGTGCGTACTCAAATAATGTACCATCCACAAATATAATATCTTCACGTGGTGTCAATATATTCGTAGTCATGCAAATAAATTGCAAATCGTCTGGTGCATGAACGAATTTTTTTTTTTTATTTAATACAATCGTTATCTTACATTTGTCAACACTGAAATATTCAACACTATTTAATGAATCCTAGAATAGGTACACGATTTTCATATTGATTTGATATCTGAATGTATAGCGTTTCGAAATCTGTTGCAATCAAATTAGTAATAATTATGTTTTAAGGCTTAATTGATATTGATTCATTTTCTTTACGTTTAACATTTTAACGTAAAACTTTCCAACCGATTTATTTCGTCGTATCAAATATGTGATTTATTACTATTATATTCGCCCAAAACTTTAAGTACCTACATTTAAACAATCACTGTTAGTTGATAAACTGGTGTTACAAATTATATTTGTAAAAAACTTGAACTTTTATGTATTTTTGTTGGCATTATAAAACAATATTTTCCTGAATTAACTAGTCAAGTGAATTGACAAGTTTTTGCCCCGTTCTGGTGTAATATTTTTCTCATTGAATTTTTTTTATTATTTAAAATTTTAAACAATATTAGAAGGATACAAAAGAAATTTAAAATTATGATCGACACTATACAACAAATATTGGTCATATGCAACTGAACCGTGGATGTCCTATAACTGGAAGTATAAAATATATCTTACCAAACGAAAAAGGTTATTGTACAATTAACCTTACCTATAGATATGATGCATAATATAATTGACATCATAATGTAACACTGTATACATAGGTACTTACAACGGGAAATGGTAAACTCCTACAAATGTATAGGTAATCTCCTTCATAGACATAGTGTTAACTCCTATAAAAGATAGTGTTGGCTCCTACAAAGCATAGTGTAATCTTCTACAAACGATAGTAAAATAATAGTAAGTTTTAAAACAGTCCAATTAATTTTTAAAAATGTGGGACAAGTGGATACCGATTGTACCGCTGTTGTTTCCTCCTAGTATACTTATGTGTATAAATTATAAAATTTAATAATTTCCTTCAGTTTAAATCGTTTAATTAATTAATTACCAACTACCACACATTATTTTATATTAAAAAACTAAATGTCTTAGGTATATAGGTAAAAAATCAAAATAATGTTAAAAATGAAATCAGTAGAAAAAAATATGTCTTCGTATTTTCGACATTAAAAATAAAATATCTGTCTTGCAATACATTGATACATATTATACAAAAATCAATTTAGCTATCTATATAAATATAAACTTAAATAATAATCATATTAAAATAAATCATTCACCAAGTGTTTGTATTTTATCTCTAAAAATATATTTTTATAATTATTATTTTCAAGTTATCATTTTTAGCTTTATGAGCTTTTCAATTCCAAAATCATGTATTCAAATAAAATGTTGGAGCATAGGATATTACTTTATTTTTTTTTCAGGCAACAATTTTCATATAGAAGATTACAGTATCTTTGGTTTTCAGGTAAAAAGGTTATTCGTGTAGGAATTTACATTTGGCCCCTACAACAATATTATACCCGGCACCAATAGACACAACAAGTTCGCAACTAAGGGGTAGGTTGAGGTTGTTATTATACATTAGGTTAAGTATTAGCACCCCAAACTGGTAAGGTTAGTTCCAACTTCTAAAAGATTATTAAATAATATTATTATCATTCATTACTAATTTTTGGATTTTAATTTTATTTTTTAAATCATGCATTTCTGTAAAAAGTGTCTTCATTCTCAATTTAATTTGATTTTTTGAGCCTTAAATATTTAAATTTGTTCGTCAAATTGTGAGCCATTTTTATATAAGTTCAAAGTTGCAACCTAGTGTTTCATAAGTCTACCTTATAAATATTTTCTTCTATAAATTATAATATTATAAATGTTTAGTATAATATCTATTATAATTATATGGTATCTATTCAGCAGCAATGCTGCATACACTAGGTACAATTGATTTTTTGAATATTCAAGTACCTGTATTTACATGGTGATCTTTTTAAATGTCTACACGCATTATTTCAAAACGCTTTAACTTTTTGAAAACATTAACTTTACACAATTGTATGGCATTGTAAAATTATATTTTTGAAAAAAAATGTAAAATTAATATTTTTTACAAATTGTATCGTTATGACATTTTTCTGCAGGACACCAACCCCCCTTACAGCGAATTATTTTATATTTTGTTAATAACCGTTTAAAAACTATTGTTTTTTGTGCAATGACTTAATCGAACGAAATAGTAATTACGCACACATCATGCTAAGAAAATTAATATCGAAACATGAATTTAACATATTTTCATTTTGAGAAATAGCGATCTGTTATGCAATAGTATTACAATAATATTAAGTTGTGATGACTGATGAGTGTAATTGTGTAGTGAAGTGTGGGTAAAGCTGGTATCCAGTGATATACCACTTTGGATTGATTTATTTTGTATCGCAATGAAAAAAAGAATAGAAAGAGAAAAAAAAGTGATGATAGTAGTAACTTATTGGAGAGTTATTTAAGTGCCATGATGTAATTTATTTCTTATTTGAATAATTTATAGTACATTATGTTGCTTAGTTTAGTGAAGAAAATCCCTAGGCCATTGTAGTTTTGATATTCTCGAATGGTTTTCGGTGTGACAGAGTGAGACTCGAATTGAGAGGATTATAATGTTCGTGAAGGCAATTATGGAATATGTTGTAGCATCGTGTTACTATAATATAGTTTTGCCGTGTGATCGTGACTTTGCATTGATAAAAAAACAACTGAACAGAGTGGATCGTCTATATTTTAGAAGACTATATAGAACTTATTTTAAAATCATCAAGAAATCCAAAAAAATGTTCAGTGTTTCTAGTTGATAAAAGTATGATTTATGACTATCAAATGTGGTTTCCACAATTTTATATTAAAAATACTAACGCATTAGAATGTTTAAGCCGTAATAAAACATTGAAACAACGTCGTACAATAGAAAAATGTTTAATTTCTGAGTACCATTATTTTGAATGTGTATCGGAAATATGTGGAATAATTAAGGCAAGTGAATTTATTGACGGAATAATATCAAACCATTTCAAATTGAGAAAAAACAATGCAGTGCCCATACAACTCCCAAAAACACTAGTTTATACTTCAAGCTTACCAATTCTTGAAAGCAAAATGAAAGATTTGAAGCAACTAGGGAAATATATTTCAGAGGCAGCATTGCAATAATTTTGGAATTATATTTTTTCGTTACAAACTGAGACACCTCAAAGAAGGCAAAATAGAACATAAGATATTTATATAATTACATTTCTAATTATTAAAAAAAAAATCAAATATTTGTGACTCATTATTAGTATATAATCTACTGCATATTATTTAATCATGTCATTTTAATATTTATGCATATTAAAGCTACTTATTTATACGAAAACAGTTATTTTCGAAATATAAATGATAATTTGAAGCATAAACGGCACATGTCCACAACCTTAAAGTCCTTCAGATACCTACAGTTTAATATTATATTTCTTTAAGTGATTGTAGAAACATGTATACCATATCTTAAACCGAGGCTGGGCAAGTTAATGATTTTTTTTAACTCAGTTAAGTTAAGTTAATATGCACCAATAACAAAACGTTAAAAGTTAATTTAACTATAGGTTAACTCAGTTAAGTTAAAAGTTAATACACACTTTTTGTTAACTTTTTATTAAGTTAAAAAAAAGTTAATTTGTTTATACAACGCTAGCGTACTTAATTTTTTTCCAACCCAAAATTAAATTATATAGGATATAGTGTAATACTTCATACAGTATTTCCATATAAGTTAGATTCAAATGATATACATTTTTAACTTTAAACAATTTACGATACATATTTTTTGACATGAAAACGAAATAAACTGAAATATTATAAAATTAAAAATAAAATAAATTAACTTAACTTACTTCTTAAAATGAAAAATTAACTTGTTAATTTCACGTTAATTAAGAAAGAAATTTAATAAGTTAACTGTTAAGTTAATGAAAAGCCAAAAGTAACTAGTTAAGTTAAAAAGTTAAAATTAAATTAACTTTTTAACTTAACTTTAACTTTTTAACTCGTTAATGCCCAGCCTTGTCTTAAACTATATTATTCTATAACATACAATTTGTAATTCATTTTTTTTCAAAAATATTAAGTTTTTTGTGTTTCCTGAAAAATTTTAAAACTTGGACATATGTCCTTTCTGCATTTAGCGATTCATATTATTAACGCTTATTAGAGCTAAGGAGAGTTTTTTTTATATAATGGGGCATTATATAGAATATAGATGTAAAGCATTGCATTTTCAAAAGTCAAAATCAAAGTAACTACTTTCAATTGAAAAACTTTAATTTTAGTAGTGTTAGATTTCTTAGCGAAGCCCTATAATAGGTCAGGTTAGGTTAGATGACCTAAGTTATAATTTCTTACCTTAATAAATACTTAAATAACATTGCAAAATCAAAAAAATGGAGGGGGGTTACCATGACGCTGTACCTATGTAAGCTATAGTCAACTTAAGCTAATAATATTAAATATTAAATTAAAACGAACGACGAGACAAAATATTTTAATTATTTACCTTTTGATAGCTGGTAAATTATAGCTTCCGTGTAGTATTTATCATTGCTGTTATTATTGTTATATTATTATTATGATGTTATACTGTTATACAAACCATCATTAAAATTAAATACTTAAGAGACATAAATATTTTAGTAATTTAGAGACCAACGCAATTCGACTACAATAGTTAAATTATATACTCATAGAATAGTGCGCGATGCACTTTTACTTGATTTATTGACTACCTACACAAATGATTATTTTGAGATAGACACCGTCACTTTGTAGTACCTATTATAATAGTTAATAATAAAACCTAATTTAACACAAAATCATAAAGTACCTATTATTACAAAAAAAATATTGACGTTCGGAAAGTTCTCGAAAATACTCCAATTCTAGATATTATACTAGTAAATAATATGTATTTTAAATAAAAATATATATTTCCACTCACACGAAATACAACAGAATCATCTTGGAAAACAATAATTTCTCATTTGACGGAAATAAGGTCGTCCATGTCAAAATTTAGGATTTTCTGAACACTTTAGCGCACCCATATTATACGTACTCCATTATACAACTAAAATGACGTATTTGTTTAAATCTAATTTCGACTTCTGGTGCAACTGGCATTATTCTCATCGTTTCCTTCCGAAATTTTCTGTGTATACACAATAATGGACGTCCGTCATTGTTGTTGCTGTTGTCTTGGAATTTCAAGTAAGTGGGATGTAGTTTATTGTAACTATTACGTGAGTTTGATTTTCAACCGACACACTTTTAATTTTAACGCTACCAAAATCTTTGCTGCAGAGCTATCAACTAATGATTTAACACTCGGAGTATAAAATATATACATTTTTATTAGGTCATACAATATTTAAAAATAAAAATCTATATTATTTTGTTAAATCTTTAACAAGTGCCTTTTGTTTAATAGGTATGATAATTAATTGTATTTGCAAATTTTTAATTTATTACTTGTACTAGGTAGTTAAGTTTATTTTTTTGATGTGAAAACATCTTATGTGGCATTCAGACTTTTCCGCTTGGGCAGTGAAATTTTTCGAGCGTTATTCGAGCGTTACTGAGCGTTACTGAGCTCAAGCGCTGCTGACGTACTTCGATGACGTGCTTCCAAGCTTTTCGAAAAACACCCAAAATTCGTTAGCCACCAAAAGTCTAATTCAGACATCAGACTGGGCCTTGGAGGTAGGCCGAGATCGTGCCGAGCGAATTTTCTATGGAGGAAATATTTTCAGACTTGTGATTTTTTTTTAAATTCAATTAATTGTTTGTCACTTTTATATAATATTTGTGTGTAAATATGTACGTAGCATAACTACTTATTATGTAAATATTTTATTCTATTAATAGTTGATAAATTTTCATTTTTTCATTTACTGAGAACATATTTTCTACTAATATTTGTGATTTCAGACTTCAGTCAACTATTACTTTCATTTGATTCAAAATATATGACGGAAATGAATATCTCTTTGTGTTCTGAAAAATAAAATTTGAACAAATATGATTCTTATAAATGTTCAATCCTACCCTACAAACAATATGATAGCTCGTGTCTTAAAATAAGAATATTTACTTCAAATTCTACGTAATAATAAAACTATATTTCTAAGCTCATATATATATATATATGTTTTCACATCTTCTGAGGGTCACTTGAGACACAAACGTTTTTTCAATAACATCGCTTGTATTCATAAATAAATAAATATACTATTACCATATTATACTATTATTATTTGTTTATAAGCTAATACCGACGTAAGTACAGTACGTATTACTACATACAATAATAATAATAATAATATAATATGTCAGAAAGTTACAAGTTCAAGTCTCAATAATTATGCATATTTAAGTTTCAATCGATTTTACACTCATAAATGTTTATAAAAAAATGTTGTATACCTATGTAGTATGTATTTTTTAAATGTTTTAAATACTATAAGAACAACTTATAAGAAAATGTCTATTATATTTTCAAGATTTTTAAATTTTTTCTCAATATACATTTTATTGGAAAAAATTCAAACATTTAAAACGCCTTTAATATAAATTTCTTAAAATAAGTCTACATATTTCAAAATTGTCTTTGTGCTAGAAATGATAACTTTAGTTATAGTGGAATGTTTCAACTTTCAAGCTTATACGATTAATGTCTTTTGCAAATTTGCAATATAAGTTACAACCAAATAACAAAGAACTTTTGAGTTCAAACTTCAGCTTACATTTTTTACCAGCAATAAGATTAACTTATAAGTAATCTTGTATCAAAGCCTTGCTGGTATTACAATTTATACTTATATGATTTTTTTTTATCTCGTCACGAATTAATAAAACTAGGAAGTGTATCTACGTTAATTTGATACATTTCATTTAAATCTGAAGTTCAAATTTTTATTTAAAATATTGTAATCATGTATTCTTCTGATTTTTATTTTTTTTTTATTTTTGCAAGGACAATTTTTAAGGAACGTTGTATTTAACTGTCAAGGCTTTTGAATTCCACACAACAATTTTATCAATATAATAAATAAAATATATGTGATATTTTGAGGTTTTAATAATTCGTCCGGAACATATTTGCTGTCTCAAAAAGTATTTTCCAAAACTTACAAACCAATAATATTGACATTGTTAAAAAATAAAATAATAGGTACCTTTAGTTTTTTGTTTTTTTGTATCATATTATTATATTATATTTTTCTAAATTACAAAACTATCGACGCATTGATGTTTGCATTGTCGATGATTTATATTGTATATAGTGCGAACAAATAAATTTGAATTAAGTATAAAATGTTTTTTTTTCGGAAACGGAATTTACATGTTAAGAAAATAACAACAACATTCATTGGACACCTGATTCTTTTTCTTGGATATTTTTTTGCCTCCACGCATTTATTTAACATTCCCTAAATTATACTGTAAAGTCTCAGCTGTCGAGTATTTGAGCTATTTCACCGAAGTAATATTATAGTTAGAACATTACAATATTTCATCAAACTATCTCACGAGTCGTCCCTAGCACCACACGCTATAGCCAACATCAGCACCCATCGGTTAATCATCCTCTGCTATATTATTGTTGTTGTATACGGAAAACAATATCCGGTCCCATACGGTCCGCATTCGACCCCCTATTGTGCGATTACCGCCCGTAGGTTTGGATGTAATTTTTTGGCCTCGTACCAAAATCCAATTGCTGCCGGCTTATAAACTTAAACTCTCGTACGAGCACATAATAATATCATATAATACGGTTATGTGCGTGTGCATGCATATTGAAATATGTGTTTGTTCTATTAATTGTAATAATTAACGGTAATGACTGGGACACAACCCTAAGCTAATAAATGAATTATTCTTAAATATACACCCAAAAAAATAATGAGAAAATTCAACCCACACGTTATACATTTTATTAGACATAACCGACGGCGTGTATCAGACCAACGGTAATGTTTTATACAGTTTTCAAGGAATATATTATACAACCAACTACACATATTATTATACCCGTGGCACCTATATACGGCTATACTATTGTTTCAAAACGACAATAATAATTCGAATTTAAATGAACATTGCACTTGACTTTTAATTAAGATAGGTACTTGCTGATAATATATTAGATTATTTTTTTTTAATAACATTTTCTTGGACATTTAGACAGTTTAGAAAGAGTGATTTATTTGTCTTAAAAGCTGTTTCGGTTGCAGTTAACTTAAAATTTACGATTTTTAAAAAAAATAAATACCGTCTCAGTTTTAATGTGGATTAAGAATTCACTTTTTATGTATTATATAAATTATTAAGAACCTATTTAATATTTTAATATCATAATTTTGTTATTTTTTGCTATCCTAAACGTCTGAACCAAGCTGGTACCTATCACCCATTTATCGTAACTGTTGTAGTAAAATTATTGTTATTACCTACACGTCATTATCAGCTATAAATAATAAGAATACGTAAAAAAAAACTCTGTAATAAACTATTTGTTCTGAGCGCCACGCAATGATTTAGTGTTCGAATATTACGGGCAATTAAAAACAAAAAACCAGGCGAACATAAAGTATAATAATAATAATATGTCTACGGTATTTGTATTACGATATAAATTTATGTAATGTTTAATTTTCGACGAATAATTGGTATAATTGCAAACAATGTAATAAAATACAATGTATAGTGGTAACTGCGGATAAAACCGTTATGAAACATTCGAGTTTCTAACTACAGTTGTTGCCTGTAACGCCAATACATGGTGTATAAATCATTATAATAATATTATATACCACGATACCCAGATAAATTATTGATAACCAAACGCGGAGAAAATGTTCAGATTCTCGGACTAGGCGAGTAACACCAAAACGCAATTTCGCCGTTTATGTAGGGTCGATACTATAATATTATGTATAATAATCGATTCGTACCGTGTTGGTTTTATTTAAGTCATTCTCGGCTGTATTAAGTACCTATTCAAATACTTTTTGGTAGGTATTTCAAATCCATTTTAAATATGTTATTTGCATATTTTAATTTTAAATATTTTATACTTAAGTATTTTAAAAAAATCCAAACTTAATTATATGAAAGTTTGGATTCACTCAATTAAAAAAAATATTTAATCATAGTTGTACTCAAATATTTATGTACCAAAATAAAACGTGCATAAGCTGGTTCAGAAAAGCGCTCATATACCTATATTATGTAAGTAATGTGATCATAATATAGTTATTGAAAATGTATCTAAATATTTTTATTCAGACCATACGGCTAAAGGCTATACCTAATAATCGACTACTTTAAATTAATTTAAAAATCGTTTTTTAACAAGACATAATACACCCATGTGGTTACAGTGATGTTATAACATCGACAAACGCCGGAGATTATTATTATAAATATCTCAACGTCTTGCGCAGATTAAAAACTGTACGGTATAATATATTATAATATCCGATGTACGGAATCGTTTTCGTAAGATTTATCGTCGTGTTCATCGGCGGAACCATAATATTTTATTCTCACGCCCACATAACTATAATTTTATTTACCAATGATACCCGTATATTATCGTCGTGCACCGACTGTGCGATGGTGTTGTTAACCTATAATATTGTATACCGGGGACACCTTCAACTTCGATAAGCAGACCGGAGCCGATGTTTATCGTCGCTAAATTATTATATGTCCGGTGCGGCAACGGGTCTGTCTCGGACGTCCGGCGAACGAGACCTATGATCATCAACGACATTATAGTACCCAGAGGACAAGATAGTATTATAGGTATATACTTACACGTGCTGACCCGATGAAAACTGCGTAGTAGATAATATTATTGTTGGGCTGTAGCAGTATTACAACATATTTTAAATCCGGTATCTGGTGTTTGTTTACTTACTATAACGTGTCGTGTATAGATTTATTATACTCAACGTTTTAGTAACGTTTTACGGACATTTTTTTTTTGCTTACCTACACAGTGTAATTACGATTCGTCAATCATTTTTACGGCTCGTTAGATTAGAGAAAAACAACGAAACAAAACCATCGTGTTAATTACGACGGATTGGATTATATCTTATGACAAAATGACTAATTTATGTGTTTTCCTTTTTTAGTTTCAAGCCGCTCTGCTACAACGATGGAATCTGCCGTCATTCATGTGCGCCTTCTGTCCATTCATACACGTCCTTTCCATCACGGTGAGTGTGTTCACACTGACCGCCATAGCTGTGGACCGGCGCCAAGCCATACTCAATCCGTTCGCGTGAGTATATATAAATTGCAACTGGTAATCCTTTGAGAATTGGGTCATATTCGTTATTAAAGGGTAAGGCAAAATTCAGACGGTTTTGAGTCTGTGATGTTATCGGTTCCCGAGTCTATAATAGTTACGACGAACGGCGTCCGTGTAATTAATCCTTACTTAATATGGGTACTTAATTAAGGCCGATATAATACTTAATAGTAGTTACCTATATATTATTACAAATTTATTTCATTATAATATATGGTTACGTATCGTTTGTCAAATATTTTTTTGTAAGATTTAAATTGTTGAATTGTTTTCCGTTGCAAATAATAATTAATCAACGGTAAAAAAAATTACCATCGAACTACGATGCAAATTAAACACGTTTTATTCAAATCGACAATGAACAATCAATTCATTATAATTTTTATTGCTACCTAACTAAACTAGTACAAACGCATAAATGCATACAAATTACAGTGTACAAATAAAACTGATTCTTAATTACTTACACACTGATTGAATGAATAACAATTGGATTTAATGAAGTTTTAACGGATTTATAAATAATATAATATGATGTAAAACAACAGGACTATAAAAAAAAACTAGTCTCGCTTCGATTGCAATATTGTATCACAGGGTATAGAAGTATAATAGTAATGTATTTGTTGTTAATTTGAATTGAATATATTCTAATATAAATAATATAAATCATCGCATGATTGGAAAAGATTCTGAAAGGACCTCACTTCAAAACCACGCTTAATTTTGACATTTATTCAACGGTTGTCAGCAGTTTTTTTTACGATAAAGACTATTGAAATCCAAAAAAGGTGGATAAGTGGATGTCGCTCTGCTGTACAGTAGGTGAAAAGAGGGTCACTGTAATGGATGGTGTTAAATTTGAATTCAATGATATAATGTCATTGAATAAGAAAAACGATTCTGAACGAAAACGGTCAGTCAGCCTATGATATTACCAAGTATATTTGATGATATTATTGTGAATAAAGTAATTTATATATAACCTATTTACGTGGTGCCTTGTTTTAAATTTTCAATCCTTAGCTATAAAAGTTGAACATTTTATACATTTTTAACTACAAAATAATTATCAAATTATAAATTTGATAAATGTTGTCAACATTTGAACTTTAAATGCTTTTGAAAAAAATTGAATTGTGCCTATGTATTTTTAATATTTTTCAACTGCTATTAGAACGATATATCAGGAGCCTTATATTAAATATTCACGCTTTTTTACCCAACAAATAACATTTTATTGATATTTATAGGAAAAAAAACTAAAAAAATTTAAAACTGACATGTCCGTAAACAGCTCAAAAAGAGTCAATATATTTGGAAAATGTTACGGTGTATAGGAAATTCAATTATAAACATTCAGTCGAAATTCCCTACGGTCATTTGTTTTAGAGTTACACCAAAAACCAAAATCGATTTTCTCGAAAACAGATTTTGCGTAAAAATTCCCGTTTTTTCTTAATTTTTCTTTTGTTTTTCACGTCGCTTTTGAAAATTACAGGGAAATTTTAACCCTTTTGACCCCCCAAAGTACCAACTAGATTCACTTTCCTATCAGAAAAGTTACTGTTGAAGAAAATCCAAGCACTTTTACTGTCCTAAACGGTAATGACAGACACAAAAATAAAAATAAAAATAAAAAAAAATAACACACATCATTGTAAAATCAATACATTCATCGTTCCACTCAGAATCTAAAATGCATGTTTAAGTTCCGTACAAAGTTCCGAGTATCAACTTTTGATCTACAAATATGTGAAGATTCTACATGAAACTTTAAAAACAATTCTCCAAAAAGTGTTCAAAGGAAAACATAGAAAAAAAAAACTTCACGGTCAAAGTGTAAAACCAATACATTCCTCTGTATGCATCCAGTCTAAAATAGTTATAATTTAAAATTGTTTAATATAAAATTCTGGTATTTTTGAATGATGTATGGCGTATTGGCGTAAGTGCCATGTGAGAACTTTGATATTATGTTGTAATAAAAAATGAAACATTGTTCTACTTGAAGAACTACTTGAAATGTTGACTTGAATTGAGACTAAAATATAATAATTGAATAATATCTAGTTTAAACAGAATCGTACGCATTTTTTCGTACACTGAACTAGCTTCTTATTTTTCTTATTCTTCTCTGTTTATTCTCCACCTTTCCTTTCGTATTAGTAATATTTTAAAAATGTATATTAATGTTATTAGTGTACCTACTGTTCGTGTGGTAGGTAGGTACCTATGTTATCCATATTACGTATTAACATTATGTACAATATATTATTGTTTGCCATTTGATGTTTAGATAGTGTATTTATGTAATACACTTAAACCGGTAACCACATGTCATATAAGTTTTTAAATTTTGTAATAATTTTGAAACCAATAATGTTTTAATAAATTGCTATGTTAATACTCTTAAATACAATTTTAGTGATAACTTACTTATTTAATAATTTTTTCTTATGAACTTTTAATATATACTATTAGATGCAAAAAAATACTTAATTTACCTAGTGTAATAATTTTCATAAAAAAATAAATACAAATAATTAAGTAACTTGTAACTTTAAACCTTAAATGTAACCAAGTCACTTTGATTGTAGCCTGTAACTAGATACACAATTGTAGAGTAAATTATAACTATAGCTAGTAGTTACAATTTATAGAGGAACTTGTCCATTCAACGTCCACGTCCCTGTAAAAAAATATAATAATATATTGCAGTATAATAATACGTATAAACTATAATATATTATATTATACTTGTTGTGTGGGTACATAGTCCACAGAATCGCAAATACTAATCCAATGAAATCCCTTGGGTATACATTGTGAATAAGAAATCCTAAGCACGTACGTTTATTATTATTTTACATAAATAATAATAGTGCGTAATATGCATGTGAATAATGTGCGATGGTATTTCATTCTAATGTATTATAAATGATGATAAACAAGGTATAATACAACCAATTTTATATTATCAGTAGGCTCAGAAACCGTAACCATAACATACGTTATGTGGCTGCTGCTACTAAGAGGTTATCTTAAGGGTCCTGGCTCATATGCCATAATATATTAAGAGTTTCCAAAGTGCCAAAATTATTGTAGGTATGTGCTATGCGGAAACGTCGACGTTATTGAAATTACATATTTTACGCGAGTGAAAAACTGCAATATCACACACGTACGAGATTGCACATAATAAAATTATTAAGATACGCTCACCGTACTCTTCCACCCTGTCAAGACGACCAGAAATGGAAGAATTGGTACATTTTCATTCAAATGTTGGACTTGCCGTTACTCGTTACAGCATTGACTGTACATATCGATTGCACGTTCTACCGATACTTCGAGTAAACCACATAGCTACGTGGAACAATAACGGGTGCATTATTATATAGTTACGTCGTTTTTATAATAATAATAATTATGATATCATAATATTATTATTATATACGTGGGTTTATAATATGCCATGGAATTTCGCTTGCGAGAAAATTATTCTTACGAGATGATTGTTTTATTTTATTTACCGCAGAAAAAGTTATTTCATCAAACCGAACCACTCAAGTGTTTTAAAACTAAAATGTCCCGTCAATAATGTTTCATGAAACAATTGTTGAGAAAAGAGCAGAGCACATGACAGCCATTTTGACTTAGTTACAAATTTTAAATAAATTTGTAAATAGTTAGCTAAAATAGTAAATATAATACCTATATAGTTTAAGTGAAAATGAATATTATAATGTCCTATTGCCTAAGCAACATTATTCATTAATCATTAATATTATGATCAAGTAAAAACAATAACTTGAAAAAACAAAAACTACCGAATCTATCAGTCTTACATCTAAATTAAAGAACATAATATTCAATAAATATTAAATACTCAATGATGGACGAAATAAAAGATGATTACAATTTACAAAATTAATAATCGTGGAATTGATGACCATGAAACCAAAAAACGTGATGAACTGTCATAAACTCATAACTATATTATACAATAGGGGCAAAATGTAAGTGTTCTATATTATAATAGTATAGACTACAAACCTAAAACTGACTATTATAATAATTGTTCAATACCTATTTCAATAATAATAATAATGATTAAATACTAAATAGTAAATATCATGTATGTGCTACGTGGTTAAAAATTATAATTACAATAAATGCAGATAGGTAGTACCTAATGTCTATAATTTGTATAGATATTATTATAAACAGTATCGACTTTTCAAAATTAAATTCAGTTGAATTATATAATATTATTATTTATTATTTTCAATCATTTAGTAAGTATCATACACAATAAACAGGCAATACTAAGAGCCGGTGAAGTAGACCTGCTGTATATATATACAGTAGGTTTTGAGTTTATAGGTCGTTGTTGAGTAGTTCATTGTAATAGTGTAATGGATGAGCTCAATAATTATTTAATTTAATGATAAATCATTACATAACGATTCTGAGCAGAAAAAGTATTCCAGTCTTTTTATTAGGTTATATTATTGAATTAAAATTTAAGACATCCATTACAGAGACCGACTCAACGGCGAGGTATGCAGGTACACTCGAAACTTCCTAAACATCAGAGTAACTTCCACGGTTTATTTACATTTAGAAAAATCATGTAAATTAATATTAAGAATAATATCATATGAGTTATGAGTTTATGACTATCATAAATTGGAAATGAAAGTTTAAGTTAATTATTATTACCTCCAAGTCAAAAGAAATTTTCATGATTTGTTCAGCCATTGAAAAAATAATTGTGAATTACATTATGAAATTAGTTGCAGATCAATATAAATATTATGTTGACATTTTCAAATTATAGACTTGATCCAATAAAATTAGCATGAAGAATTATTTTTAGGCTCTTTCCAAAAACTATTTATGACAATATGATATTTTTTTAATCATGTAAAAAGCTTTTTTATTTACGAGATAGTTTAAGTGAGAGACAATATTATTATATTATATAATTAATTAAACGATCATTTTTCAATATTATATTCATAACATTAACTCCAGACTCCAATTACTATGTTTTTTTATACATTTTAATCAATCAATAAATTCATCATAGTATGAAAAGCGATAATAATAAATTTCTCTTTCTTCTTATTTTCCTATATATTGTATTCATTTAGACTAAGACTAAGCCTATAGATTGAAATGTTTAATTTTGCAGTGCCTTTTATAAGCTTAGTTAATTATGTCCACAAACCAATTATATTGATAAATTATATTTTTTTTACTTTTAAGTATAATACACTTTACTCCATAGTTCAACAATAAACATGAACGATGCATATTATGTTGTAATTTTTTTCAAAAGTAATAGAGAACGTCATATTATTGTAAAAAAGGATGTTTGATGTTGTGTTTTGAAATTTTGAAAAATATTTCTTAACTTACCTCTAGAACCTATATTTATGCTATGGGTTAACTTGGTAAGATAATGCTGTGTTATAATTCGTTTATTATTTGAATTTTATAAAATCAGTAAATTTATCTACAGTAAAAAAAATGTTTAAAAATAATGATAAAAATTTAGCTTACATTTAGCAAAACTTTGGTTTTTTTCACTTAATCTATTTTAAAACTATAAAATTCATTACCTACACGGCTCCACTTCACGATAATTTGGAAATAACTAGTAATTTAATTTTTTAATTTTTAACATATTTTTTCATATTTTAACAAACTCGTTTTATTATAAATAATTGTTTTTCACCGTATAAGTTATAGTTTAAATCTTTAGTTATAGTTTTTATCTTTAGTTTTCAGACCATTGTTTTTCTTAAACAAAGTACTTTTGACATCAGTATCATCATAAACGCAATATATATTATTTTATATTCATCTCAATATTATATAGTTATTTCCGTAACCTCTATTCGGTTTATATTACACATTCCTAAAGCTATTCCGATACAACCCTAGCTACTGTGCCTGGATTTAGTTGGGTGGGCATTAGGCGGTAAAATAGTATTTATTTTAATACGATCACATTGTGCTATACTATGTGATATTGTTATGAAAATAAGTACACTGCAAACTATTGCGTCAAATAGGTTTCTTATTTTATTTTTATAACAATCATATTTACGCGATTTTTATACGAATAGCAATAACAAACTATACATACGCTTTCGCGTTTATTTCCTCAACCGGACAACGTGCTCACTCACCTAGATGAGAATGCACATAGAAAAGATAAGACCGCAGTGGATCAGCCAATGTTTCGTGAAAGCTTTTGACGCGCATTGTCGTGGATTCTCACATACCGTGCTTAATTTGTATCGTTTAACTGTCTGTGCATTCATCATGATCGATCGATCGCTTTGATGGTCCGTGATCACGTTAAAGCAAATCAATAAATTTTGCACAACAATAAATTAAAGCTGTGCATGAGCCGGGTGAAAAAAACCCTCGCCTGCAGCTTTCTAATATTCGTATTAAATTTACATCTCTTCGAGTTCAACAATAGATCTATTTACGATACATTGAATGGGATACGACTCATATTGTTATATCCAAGACAATCATTGGCATTTGGCGGGGAGGGGACAAAAATCAATAAAATACAACGGATAAATAAATTCCTAAATATTGTATAACAATGGTTAGAGTATAACTATAGCTGTCTATAATACCGGGTAACTGGAAGAAAAAAATCTAAACAAGTACCTAGGTGTATATATTATATATTTGGGCGTAATAATATAATAAATATTGATTATTTATTTATTACGATATCATGGACCATTTCATTTATATTTATTAATTATTATAATCTCCCTAAAAATGTTATACCAAGTCCCAATAATAGACGATAACAATAACAATAATAACAACTACAGCATTTGTGTGTTTGTGTTCGCAGTGCAAGGACGTCAAAGACCCAATGCCTGTGCGTGATCGCGTTGATCTGGATCGCCGGTCTGGCGCTGAGTTCGCCGATGGCGTATGCACAACGGGTGGTTTTCGTGTCCGAAGACTGGCCGTTCTGCCTTAACGTCAACTTATCACAGAACGTCATGTTCGTTTATAGGGCACTGCTGGTTGTCGTGCAGTACGTCATACCGCTGTCGATCATGACGTGGGCCTATTCAGGGATAGGATTCGCCCTGTGGGGTTCGTCGGCTCCCGGAAACGCACAGTCGCAGAGAGACTTGAATCTGATGAGAAATAAAAAGCGGGTAAGTAATAATATTTGTATCTAGAACGCCATTATTGTGATTTGTAATATTATTGATAATTCAACGGTTAGAAGGTAAAAGGGCGTAAACGCCACTTTTTTCAAAATCGATGTTTCTGCATATTGTTGTAAACGGCATTATTATACATCGATTAATCCAACCTAAACATCGATATCATTTGTATATATCCAAGAATCGATATTTTAATATGTGACCGTAAACGGCACATGATTTGAGGGAATGAAAAAACTGGGTGTAAACGTCAATTAAAAGATGTAAACGGCATTCAAGGAAACTTGATAATACGTAAGCGTCATTGTTGATGGTTACATCAATTTATCATTTTTGTTAGTGGTTTTATCAGCACTGTAAAAAGAGTTAAGCGGCATGATAATGCAATGAACGTTTTCATTTGAACAGAACAGTAAAACTGATAGGTACCAAAAACAGTCAAACACTCAAACATCTCAAACATGAAATCGAAATGGATTTAAATATTAATTTGTAAGTATACATTATTTTGGTGTTTGAATGTTTGAAAATAATAGTTTATTAACTGTTATTGGTTAATATTCAGTTTTAATAATTTGGTAAGTGCCTACCTATGTACTAAAGTGTATTTTTATATTTTTATTCAGATTTTATTGAATATAAATATAAATATTATTATAATTATAAATTAATTTTTTTCACATGATAATGATTTTAAATCTTAAGTTTATATTTACAATTTTTGAAATACTTTTACTACCAATCTTCATTGAATTTAATCTTATAATATAAAACAAATAACAATATTAAAGTATAGAAGCCATTATAGTCAATAGAACATTTAGAGCAAGGCTCAAAAAAAGGGGCGTAAGAGTCATTTTTTTTTAAATTGGCTAAATACACAAATTTATTATAATTATGAACAATTAATCAATACAAAATACGTAAAAAATCATTATAACTTATAAGTCATATTAAGTCTCAAATCGAAGTGTTATACGATGTTCTAAGGTTGTAACACAGTTCATGTGAAAATATCTGTTTATCGGCTCTCCTGACAATTTGGAAATTGGCGTTTACGCCCTTTTACCTTCTAACCATCGAATTATAATAGTCATCGATTAAGTCGTTGTGTAGACAAATTATTATTACGTCTAAATATTGCATTTTTTATAATACATACATATTGTTTTTACATACCAATAATATATTATTACGTACTATACAACTTTAACGTCATAAATCATAATACCATGGAACCGATCGATAAGCATCCAAAATTAATTTTCTCGTTATAAATTCATATTATTATAGTTGTCACGTAATCAAAAGTATGAAACAATTTTATCATAACATTAATATAATATGTGATTGTTATGTCTTTCTCCCGTCGTACTAACACAATACAATTTAGTTATAAGATACATAATGAATCCTTAAATGTAGTTTCTTCTATAAAATACTTATGTGGTTGGCTATCCAGTGACTTATCATTTAAAATATACTTGGACCAAATATATAAAAAAGCATTTATAAAGGTTTAGGTTTCATTATACGCAATACTTGGGAATTAAATAACCCCACTTGTATTAAAGTGCTGTATTGTTCATTAGTACGTTCCATTCTAGAATACTGTTCTGTAGTATGGAACCCGTTTACTGGTATTTGGGTAAATAAACTTGAAAGTATTCAAAATCGCTTTCTAAAATTTTGAACACCTAAATTAAGATTACAAATTAATGATACAATGTGATCTTGATCCATTATTTAATGATGTTAATTATGAATTTATGTTTATAAACTTATTAATAATCAAACTGATCGTCCCGATCTATTAACCAAAATTAAATTTAAGGTACCTATATGGCTATATTCAATCCTGGAAATCGCTTATTATATCATATCGACTGCCACCGTCAGAATTACAGTTACTATAGCCGGTTAAACCGTATGTGTATGTTCTGTAATAACCTTACAAATTTTTTTATAATCCACCGTGTATACTATACTCTTTATCAACTAAGTAATGTATTTTAATGTATACATATTCTGTAACGTTTCCTCATTTTGGGCGTAATTAATTAATAAATAATAAAAATAAATAACTACAGAAATTTTGTAGAACATAAACGACTAAAACTTTAGGTATACTGGTGAGTTCAGCTTTCCAAAATACGTATACGCCCAGATGAATTATTAGGGTAATTTTATGGTGTTTTTCCTTTTACTCTTTTTAAAAGTTACTACTATTACTACATCATCCAAAACCAAATGATATAAGACCACAGTTCTTCCTTAAACTCTTTACAAAATTCTATTTAATTTGTAAAACATAATATTGCAATAATAATAATATTTTTATACATTTTTTAAAAAAAAGAAACTATCGCACTACTTTAAAACGTATAGACAGTTATTTTCATACTCTATTTCCAATTTATTAATATAGTGATATGATAAATATTTTTAATGGAGATTTGATTTCGCCATAAATGAGATGGACTTAATTTTTTTTATTGATTTTATGACCTAAATCCAAGAAAATAAAATCTACTAACTTGTACATTTTAAAATGTTTAAATTAAATTTCGTGAGTGTTTGGTGGATACTATCTATAAAACAGAAAACTGTTCAAAACTCTCTGTTAAATCACTGTTTCAAATTTTTTTTGAATTTTTGATTTAGGTATACAATTACATTGAAGTTTGGTAGCTTAAAATTTATGTTTTAAGTGGAATTATTGTATTTCGAATTGGTTCATATTTTATATTATTATTTTTGGTTTTTTAAATGTAGAGCATATTTATGTTTAAGCAACCAATAAGATTGAGATCATTTCTCTAAATAATACGTTGTTTCATACGTACGTATAAAGTAGGTATATTACTGTATAATATAAAACCATGAAGGCACATTACGTGCTTATAACTAAGTAAAATATGAAGAAAAATGTAAAAGTTCAAGAAAACTTTCAGCTTTTTGTGTGGACGATAATTAATCCAAATGTCCATTAAGTGTATTATTAAATATTATGTTTTGCATTGTTTGTGAATTTCCTATACGACTCTATTTTGTTATATTATTCTGTTACAATACTTGAATCTTCCAGACACTATTTTTCTCCGGTTTAACAAGCGATAGTGATTTGCAATTTCTATTACTTATTACTTACTATTTATTGACTATGACAAAAAAAAATATTTTTAGTCCGTGACCAATCCCAGGTCGCTTAGTATACCGAAACGTGGGACGTTTTCGATTTTAACTGTTGGATGATTTCCGTTATACGCCACCCCAATTTATTGGCAATAATCCAGCCATATTACGTCTCTTTAGATGCTGACAAAAAAAAATGGGTTTTACGCTGTGGATCGCTTATCTACTCGAGGTGGTTTTGCATAGCAAATCGAGTGATGTTTTCGATTTTAACTGCCCCAGCGAGCGTAGCGATCGAATGACCCCGCGATGGGTCTCTAAAGGTATTTTTTTTTCAGACCCTAGCACGGTTATAGCACGGTTCCTATATACGCTCATTCGGACAGATTATGTAAAACCATCTCGGGTACGTCACAACTCACAGGTAAAACAATTTTTTTTCAACACCTATTATAGAGACCTGGTTTGATTTTTCCATTTAGTTCGTTTGTATTTTTTTCTAATGTAACCTATTATTCTGTACACACAATAATATTGTTCACGTATGTACCTATTCACTATTGTAACTATACTAGTTTAGAGTTAAGGTTTCAAATGGATTTTTTTTTATAGTTATATAGGTACAAGTTTTTTTAGATTATTATAATATACTTTTCGTCCTAATTTTTTTTCTCCTTTAACTTGTGGTAGGTTACGTTCACAATTCATTCTAAGTAGTAGATAAAGTCGAGTTTTCTATTTTACCTCTACGTTTAAACTGACCTTAAACCTGTGACCAGAAATGTCATTCACATGGCTAACTTAATCCCGTAAACATCCTTATCCGGAGACTTTTCCACACGAAAAACACTTAGTAAACCATATACATTCACACGCACGCACACAATCAACATAATAACTACCTATATAGGTATTATATATTATATTATACGTACAATTATTATAGTTTATATTCATATCAAGTTAGAATACACTGTCATTAAACTTGACACGATTATTTTCAAGGTCATAAAAATGCTTATCATCGTCGTTGCGTTATTCACGTTGTGCTGGTTGCCCCTGCAGACGTACAATCTGTTGCAACACATATTTCCTCAAATAAACGAGTGAGTACCTATTGTATTTATTATGTTAAATTAATGACTAAAATCACTGTTTTCCTGAGGACTTTCTACTTTTGATAAATAATAATACACTTGATTGTCATTTAATTTCAGGTATCCTTATATCAACATAATTTGGTTCTGTTTCGATTGGTTCGCCATGAGCAATAGCTGTTACAATCCATTTATTTATTCTATATACAACGTGAGTATAGAACATCCAAGTTTATACATAAACACTTTTTATCTATTATTATAGCTATATTTTATTCGTACCCAAAAGTAGAAAAGTAAAATATCATGATATAAAATTTAAAATTTTTTGGCATATTATATTCTGGCGATTTTATATTATCAAAGCTCTACTTAGATGAATATATATTAATATATTATTAAAATACTCTTTTCGATACGGATTCTCGTGGGAGTTGCATATGAAATTAATTGGATTATGTATATTATACAGTACCTACACCTACTCTGCAGTTTAAGCGTAATTACTTAACAGTAGCCAGCGAGTAATGTTTTATGATAAGGACTTTGGTTCAGGAAATTTCCATACAAATTTAAGATAATTAAAATTTAATTATGTATTTCATAGTGTTCTCAATTTTTTTACATTTTACCGAAATCTACAAATTCCCAAATGACAATAACATGGTTAGGTATTTTATAATTATTTAAATATTTTCCAAAAACATACTTTTTATTTAATAGTATACTTCATCAGCGTATTTTATGTTTATTTTAATCAAACACCGTCAACAATATTATTGAGCTTTACGCCGACGATAATTATTATTCGCAGGAAAAATTCAAACAAGAGTTCAAAATGCGGTTAGACTTCATGGCGGGCAAGAGGCGGCTTACCAGGGACCTAAGCGCATTTTCCAGTGGTCGGTTCGAGTGGCGCACCAATCACGTGAACACGCACGAACGAAACCTGAAGCACAGCTCGATCGTCACCAACGACACGCCACTGATACTCACACCCGACGCGTGATTGATCGATTGACCGACAGAAGGGCTATGGCCTCGTGAGACGTTATCGATTTAATATTTATTTCAGTGTAACTGTTATTGTTGCGGTGTCGATGTAAAATAAGTTTTTTGATTGTCCCCCACGCACAATAATATAATGACATATATGTCTTGGCCGGAAGTACCGACACTCCATCGTCCCCGTTATAGAAAACCGATCCCGTGTGATTTTTTTTATCATCACTTTGTTTTCTTACTCCTACTATCATACATTTCATTCTATTTGCTATAAAATTGTTTATATACCATACATAATTAAAATATGTAATATAAGACTCATAAATTATAACGATTATTGTTTTATTACGTCGATACTAAATCGATTTCGATTGGTTTTTCAATTGAATATTTTTCATTGTATGTATTTATATATATTATATATTATAATATATAGGTATGTTTACTGTACCAATTCCAATTATTATTATTTTTATTTTTTACTGACGTAGTCACCTTCTAATATTTCATCTAATTTTCTAATTTTCACAAAATAATTTATTTTCAGTTGTCACATATTTTCCACGTCCAAAACGGACATCGTTTTTCTATGATAAGTAACAATACAAACCTATACAGAATCCGAAAAAAATGTTCCTGAGTTTTTTGGTTTTGTTACGCTTGTACAATTTTGTATCAAAACTGTAACTAACTTAATAAATACCTACTTACATAATATACGATTATTAAGTGTAATCACTAGTTATACATTTGTATTATGTATTTTATGATTATTTATTAGAAAACAATATAATCAGTACCTATACCTACTTAAATATCAGAAACTTTAAATAACTGTTTTGTACAATAGCGTTTAGGTTATATAGGTTTTAATCAAAATATGAACTTTGCTGCAAACGACAAATAAATTATTTATGAAAAATCTAAATTTCACTATTCTCTGATGAAACGGTAAGTGGAGAGGATTCAGTTATTTGCTACCCACTAAAGTGAACAATCAAATACTCAACGTGGGATACAGTAACACTCAGTAAGTATTGTCTTAAATTGATTATAAATTTCAATAATAGTAAATTATTTTTAAGTATCAAGCAATTTGAAAACCCGATAGTTTATCTTATTTGTTATTAGATTCTAAATAGTATAGGTATTATTTATAATACCTATATTTTTTTCAAAATAATATTTTATATTTTCGTGAATAATAAATTATTGTTTATTATAATGTACATTTTCCGTAACGACCAAATACTTCTAACATGACGTTTTTAAATAGAAAATATATTACATTTAAACTAAAAAATTCTAATTTAAGTAGTTAAATTATTTCAAAACAAATGGCTGGAGAGTGGAAACCAACAGGCTAGACGGTGCCACTTATCGAAATAAAATATAGCTTATAGATCCTTGGTATAGTGTAACTTTCTGATGGTAAAAAAATGTAATATCGGTGAATTAGTTCTGGAGATTGCCTCAAACAAACAAACAATGTTTCTTCTTTATATTAATATATTATATAGATTACAGGTGTTTTAAATTTACAAACGATGAAAATTAAGTTATTTTTCGATGGAAATGTCTTTCCCAACTTCTACCAAAATTGACATATCGTATGTCAATGTATTATTATACTAGTAATAGGATAAAACTTTTGAAAACATATTTGAATTCAACATGGAGTTTACTTAAGGCAAAGAATTGATACTTTAAAAAAAACACACAAAATTATTAATATTCGAATAGCGCATTATTGTCTATTGACGTGTACGTGTACGTGCAAAATAAATATAAAATATTCTCATCTCTATTTCTTTTACATTACAATCACAAACATTAATGATCACTTACTTTGTACACATATATTACACAACACGCATGCATTTAGAAAATTGCCTATACTTAACTCCTTAAAAACGCTTGGCATCGAATCCTCTTAATATTCCATGAGTAGCCAATTTATTGGTACCAAATGATGACGCTTGTTGTAGTACTGTAGTAGGTAGTATTTATTTTACTTGCACAATTCTGCATGATGACATATTGGCTAAAAATGATATCACAAATCACAATACTAAAAATGTTCTAACTTTTAAACAGCTGACAGTTCTGTATTCGAAATTATCATACAAAGGTGATCAAATACGACATTTTAAGTGTGTACACTAATTACATTTTCATAATAAATAAGGTATTTGATGCAAAATCGAGCAGTGTATTAAGCAACTATAAAAAGTTAATCGATCATTAAATATTTGAAATTATTATAAATTAAATTGTTTCAACAAATTTGTGAATTAAATTTATACATTAATATTATACATTATATTATAATATTAATAATGATAATAATCACAATTAAAAACTTAAAATTCAATGCACGGCTATGTATAACTGAAATATACAAAAAAAAAATGTTTTGCATGAATAACTCAGTACCGTACTAGGTACTGTGGTTGGCTGGTAGGCACCAATATACAATACAAATTAATATAGTAATAATAATAATAATAATAAAATATAAAATTAATAATCACAGATAGTATGATAAAAACTAACGAACTGTATTGCAAAAATTAATACAAAAAAAAATATATTAATTACATTTTTGTTTGGCTCAATGTTATACACTTATACGTAAGTAAATACAAATTCATAAGATTAGATCAAATATTAATAAAAAAAAACGTCAAATTTAAAAAAAAATGTGTGCTTACTTCATTATTGTGATGGTAAGTGATTAACCATATAGTTTCAAAAAAAATCGATAGACTTAATTTAAATCATTATACTACACACAATGAAATAGTAACCATTATGATTCTTTGTACAGTGACGCTGGAGGTGTTAAATTAAAATTAATATACAATTAATGGTATACAATAAATAATAACATATAAAATAGTTTTAAAAAATACGAATAAGTCATTACATAATAATTATCATTAAGTTAACAGTTTAGTACCTATATTATTAGAAAATTTTAGATTTTGAGTGAAATTGGTTTATATTTTAGATTGTCGACCCTTTTTTGAGTCAAAGATCATCAATAAAAGTCAAATATTTTATTAATTGGGAATTCAATATATATTAGCTACTTTAAGTAAATACTTATAAACTATTTTAAAATTCTAAACTGTTTTCTAAAATGTAAGAAAAAATTGAAAAACAATTTTAAGGGTTTTGGGGCCCGCGCGTTTTTAGTTCAAAAAGTTAAGTTACTAGAAAACCCTCTCGCCTCCTGAAAAAGTCAGATTTCAATCATATTTTTTTTATTTGATAGAGGACGATATTTTACCTACCAAACTGTACTATGATAAAAAAAACTCTATTTTCTGATGTTGTAATAAACATCTGTATTACAATATTTGAGTATTTGAAATTAATTTTTTTAGTGTCATTTTAAATAACATTAAAAATCGGAGGTAAATACAACCTGAATAAAATGTCCTCTTCCAAATAAAAAAAATCACCCAATTCCCCCTATTCCATGAGACATGAATACATGATCGTTTTTTTTGTAAAGCCATTATTGAAATTATTTTATTTTTCAGTATATCTATAATTGTATGACCACTGTGTAACGTAGCTGAAAATATTATTTTTATATTTCCCCTTCAATAAGAAGCCAGGTTTATAAGTATAATAAACTAACAAATTTCAGGTTCTCTACTTTTATTTAGCTATGTTCTGTATTTTTAATCGTTTATCAAATGGAAGAATTTATTATAAGTTATAACTTTCAAAATCAATTTTACAATATAAATGTAACACGTTTTCCCTCACTCGACTTATATCATTTATCTCATCAGAAAGTATTTTTACTGCTTATTTCTATTAGAAATTAAATAAAACATTTTGAATTTTCATGAACTTAAAGAAAAATATTGTTAATTAAACTTATTTCCTGGCTATAAAATATTTATTTTTTGTTTTAATATTATTATAATTTGTGCTTTACTATATTATTATATAAGTTATAGGCATTAAACCTCTCTCCTAGAAATAAATTGAAGTAAATCAAAAGAGACGAGAGTGCTTTATCATAAGCTTTTAATTTTAATCCTCTTATTAAGAACATATTTATTGCAATATAAAAGGAAAAAATCCGATCACTATTTGAATTGTATATGAACTTGAGTCGGTTGTCTGTATTGATACCGGAAAACGTCATATAACTTGAAAAGTAGATTTTATAAGTTGTATTAAATATTAATTATTCTTATAATTTTATATTGTTATACTTCTATAAGTCTATTTCGCTAAAAGGTAAACAATGGTTTGTTTAAACAATTCCATATCAAAAAAATTCACACATTTTAAAGCAAGTAAATAATATAATCACAGTAATAATATTTACATTTTTAGGTCATATATAAAATTAAAATATATACATATATATTTTGATTATATAGTTATTGAATCACAGCACTTGTACATGGCAACTCATATCACTGAGTTCACGTCTAATTGATAGTTATCATTTTATCAAGTTATTACCGAAGCCTTTTCCATCTATAATCATAAGAACAAAAAAAATAAAATAATTAAGTACTTACTTAATTTTACAAATATTTTTTGTGCATAAAACATTTAGTTAAAACTTACTTTTTATAAGAACAACATAAAAGGCATATTGAAAAAATCGATACAAATCCAATGAAAATTGCAATACCTAACACCGATATCTGTACCCAAGTAACAGCTGATTTGACTTGTTTTGGGGAACATCGCTAAACAGATACGAGTAAAATATTTTAGTTTCTAGAAAAAAAAATAATAATAATATTATTCCTTACTTCGATGTTTTTAACTTCGTATTGTTTGTACACGTTTTTCAGCTCATGATTACTAGGGTCTTCGAGTAACGATATAGTATCTTTTGGATTGTAATTGTTTGGGCCCACTAGTTGAAAACACGAACCTGTGCTACTAAAATCTAGACTTCCGTCATTTTTTGAATAAAACTGGGTGTCATACAAGTTTAAACTAACTTGAGGTATCCCAAGAGATTTTTCGACTTCTTCTTTGAATTTAGTAATGTAATGGCCTACTACATTTGGTGGTCTTGTGAAAACAAACTTCAACAAGCCACGGTCTTTTACAATGAACACCTATCAAAATAAAATTATGTTGTTATTAATATATTTTTGACTGTCGTTCGAATCAACCTATGACGTGAGACTTGACTTACCTTGATTGTAGTGTTAGAATGTCGCCCAGGCACGTCACTGTTGATCGCTGCCACAACTATGTTAAAGTAACCTTCTGAATAGGACGCCATCGAAGATGTAGTTCTGATCTGACCACTTAATTGATCTAAAAAGAATGGCCAGCTCTTGATCTCTTTTGGGCTTTCAAGCCTATGAGCAAAAGTTAGATTTGTGATGTGATACGTGATTTGTTCTGCCAAATTGTCAACATCTGTGGCTTGTATTGTAGCCACAAGTGTGTCAAGAGGAACGCTTACCCTAACACCTAAAAATGAACATTGTTTAGGCGAAATCAATATTTATACAGCCATAAAACAATCACTCACCTAAAGTTAAGTTTTCATCGATGAATTTCGGTAAATTGTCATCGACATCAAGTACTTTGATGACCACCTGTCTCTCACTAGGATCTTGTTTGTTGTACGATTTATGCAAACTATATGCTTTTGTTTTATGTTTGAAACATTTTATTGTCAAAACATATTCAGATATTGATTCTCTATCAATTTCTCCACTTACTCTTATTTCGGCTACATTATTTGATGAGTTTAAATAAAATACATTACCCTCGTTTCCATCTAAAATTAATATTGTACAACTCATATAAGATTATTGTTGATATTTTTATTATTAAATAAATTAATGTACCCGTTATAATGTAATCAATCAATGCATTATCCCCGATATCCGGGTCATACGCTGCTATGGAACCAACTAAGGTACCATGAGACGACTCTTCTTCGACTTCCATCATTAAAGGTTTTTCTTCCTAACATGTTTAAAAAGTGTTAAATAAGTATGTAAACAAATCTATTGGTATCTACTTACAGAAAAAATGTGATTAATACTCACGATTGATCTATTGAATACTGGTTTATTGTCATCGACGTCGGTTATAATAATGTTGAAAACTTTTGTGGACTGTTGAGGAACATCGCCTAAATCTCTTGCTACTAATACAAGAGTATATTTGTCTTGTATTTCTCTATCCAAAATTGACGTGGTCGTTATCAATCCTGTTTCTGAATCAATAGAAAAAATTGAAGAATCTTTTGTTTCTTCTAAAAAGCTATAATGAATTGTTCCTTCCAATGTATTGGGATCGTCTGGATCTGTAGCCATTGCTCTGAATACTAACGATCCAATGGATGCATTCTAAAATAATAAAAACAATGTAATCAGCTTGTAAGATATAACGTGAATTTGGTTGTATTATATAATGATCGTTTACCTCAGAAACATATGCGATTTCATCAGCAGTTGGATGTACAAAAGTCGGAACTCCATCATTTTCAATTATATCGCTGATGTATAGACTAAGCTTAACATCAGAAAACATTCCAGGTTCTCCATTGTCTTCGGCTCTTATTTTCATTTCATACGGATCAGAGCGGCCTTTACCCGTTAATCTTTTAGAAGTCTTTATTTGTCCATTCATTGGATTTATGTACAAGAAACCTTTTTAAGATATAAAGCATACCTTTAAAATATAAATAAATTCTATGCATTTAAAATAAATACCATGAAGTTGTTGTTCATCGATGAGCTTGTAATGAACCAAGCCTGCAGATCCTTCATCCGGATCGTGTGCCGATACGTTTAACACACTTGTTTCGGGAACTACGTTCTCTAATACTACTGCAATATAGATTGAAGTATCAAATTCAGGTGCATTATCGTTTATATCCTTCACATCAATATGAACCTAATAAGAAATTATGACTACAATATTAAAGTTTCCGATATATTTATAATATATTTAACAATTAATTACTGGTACTGAAGACATTTTTTGATAAGGACCACCTTGCGGCGTATCTGATGCAAATAACATTAATTTTAAAATTGGAGTTTTTTCACGATCAATTACACCATTTCCAGAAACTTGTATCTCTCCGCTTATAGGATCAACAGTAAACAAATTTGAATTTTCACCTCCCAGATGGTACCTGATTATACCATTTTGGGACGTTGGTAAATCTTTGTCGCTTGCTATCACCGACAAGACAACAGTACCTTTGGGGCTGGATTCTACGAGAGAAGTTCGATAAATCTGAAATTAGATTTAAATTATAATATACTACTTTTGTTATAATGATGAAAGTGATGATTTTTTTAAAACAGGAGCATTTAAAAATATAATATAGCACATTTATGGATTGTAAATCAAGTCAACAATTTTAGACAATACTTTAAAGAGGTCAATTAATGTGACGTTATATATCAGGGGTGATATTTTTACTAATATAATAATAGGTAATATTATATTATAATGAAGACAAAATTATCTCATACTAAATATATTATTGCTTTAAATTTAATACCTGCAATCTACCAAAACACAATACTTTTCCACAAAGAGGTGAATGTAACAAGAGTTTCCAATTTCAATACTGTATTTAGTGCAAATTTTTTTGATTTATTTTTTATCAATTCTAACATTATTATATATTATTGTATTTAAAAAATGTTACCAGTATTAATAAAAATTATTCAGTGGTTTTACGTCCAACTCAGATACTAATATGACATATTATTATATAGGTACGTACACACAGCAATCGCATACAAATTATAAATGTATGTAATTTGAAACTTAATTTTAGTATTTATATCCATGGTATGTGTGTATCATATTTTAAGAGTTCATAATACAGCTTTCAAACGAACTGTAACTTTTTTGTATAAATATTATATTACTCAAAAGTCAAAACATAATTTATAATTATTAAAATATACAAAATTTAATTTAATAGGGAAATTATTCGTCACAGAGGAGAAATATTGAATTATTTTTTGTATTAAAAATGTCTTATTCCAAATATTACACAGTTATAAATATTTGTTTTGATTACCAATTACCTAAGAATGAAACAAATAACGTCTAAATAAAACTCTTCGGACTACCACCCGTATTTTTGAATAATTACCTATACTATTCTAGTTTTTTACAAATAATTGTTAGCCAAACATTAAAGGCTTATTGTTGTACATTTAACCATAAAATACTATACAGGCTTATTATTGTAACAATAACACGCTCATTATATCAAAAAGTATAAACGATTTTGAAAGTATTGATTTTTTCTTGATTTGAACTTTGAAGTCATTATTAGACCACAATTTAAAAAAAAAACTGTTTACTATTCCTTATTGTTATAATTTTTAAAGATTCTTATGTTTTTAATGTAGTGTACATGTTGAAATTCATATTCCGAATACAATATTTTGTTGAGAATTTTGACGAATATAGTGGTGTGGGCATTGAAGTACCCGGCCAAATGTTGGTAGATAATAGGAATACCTACTACTACGCTCACATTATCTTTAATTACCTGTTTTAAAAATGTAGTTTATAATGACTTTAAATTGTAGAAAAAAAAATTTCTAAAAACTTAAATACATGTTATGATAAAAAGTGGTTACTGTTAATAATTAATCAAGTATCATATTATACTTTTTTTTCTACAAATAAAACTCACATAAATAATGTAAAATATCTACATTATGAATCCGTAGGTAGATAGCAAGACATTTTTAAAAATGTAAAAACATAAAACATTTTATATGTGGGAAGTTGCACTTTGTGGAACACGATGTTATTTTAATTATTAATGTTTTATAAAAACTTCTACTAAATTATCAAAATGTATGTTTCACTAAAAAAATATTAAATATTCAATCGCAAGCTGCTTAACGAAATGTTCTTAACTCACGGGATATTCAAATTCTGGACTATTGTCGTTTATGTCTTGTACTTCGATCACTATGGTTTTGCTAGTGGACCGCTCACCGTCTTCGGTAGTGACTTTCACTTGAAACGTCAACGTCTGAAATAAAGTCACGAAATGTGTTATTAGTCAGTGGTCATACCGACATAGCCCGAGTATATAATATATCGTATCGGTACACTAATAAATTTGTAAGCAAAAACGTCTTGTAGAGGTATAAAAATAAATAAATAAATTTTACGACCAAATGAAACCTCTGGGCTCTGGTTAATTAGATATAGGACTGTAGATATTTTTACCACGGTATAATTTTAAAAATGCATGTGCTAGCAATAAAATTTACATTGCCACGCAACACGCTCTCACGTAGGTAAACGGGTTCACGGGAACATAATTTTATTTTACTTGTAAAAAATGTCGTTGTTGGTTACCTTGTTTTCCAGCGTTTCGTAGTCCAGTCGTTCTGTAAGTATGACTCTGCCGGCATAGTCCATGGCAATTTGTCGCGGTACAGCCGTGATAGCTTTAAAATCGTAAAGCGACTCGTTGGTAAGCACGTCGATGGCTTTCAGCTGCACAAGTTCAGTACCAATTGGCGTTTCTTCATCCACCCGCACGGTTAACGTGGACGAGTCACCGTCGGCCGACCATCCCGGATTAGTGAACACGGGGTTTTTATTCATGTACGGCTTCACGAAAAATGTGATTTCCACCTCGTCGAACTGTTCGTGAACGTTTTCAACGGCGTTCATGTCTACCGCTCTAATGGTCAATACGATCACCGACGCCATCTGAGAGCTAAGCGCCGAATTTACTTTGATCTCGCCGGTATGTTTATTGATGCTGCAAAAGTTTATCAAAACTATAGTGCTATACGTTATGAAACATTTAAGTAAATACGACTAACTATGAAAATACACTATACATGATAAAAATATATTATGTATGTATTTTTTTTTAATTATCTTGTAGAAAATGACAATTTTCTATGAAAAAATATTCATAAAAAATAATACCACGTACTAACACACATTTGCATATCATATAAAATGTATATTATACGATGGGAGCCCATCAAGTTTTTCCGTTATAGTATTTTATGTTTTTATTATTCCGATGACGGTAAAACTTTCTAACTCGTCCTGTCAACTGATTAGTATCGTGTAAATGAATATATGATCAAAATATGTACATAGTGCATCCCACCTGTAAATTTAACTATCTTGTATTTTGATTACTATATTACCTGAATACATCTTTGAAATTATACGAGCTTGTGTTTTTCAACGGCAATCCAGTTTTGTCATTCGCTTTAATTGGTTCAACGATCGCATACTTGATCGACGCATTTTTATCCGGGTCGACGGCATTTACTTTGTACACGACTTCGCCTATTTCCGTTATTTCAGGTACATATACTATGTAACTTATATTATCGTCGAACTTGGGAGGTTTATTATTCACGTCTGTGACGTTGACGAACACGTCAGCGTGTGCAACCTCTCTGATAGGCAGCCCACTGTCCATAGCCATGACGACCAAGTGATAATGCGACAATCCCGTTGAGTCCAAATCGAGTATGGCGCGTTCCGACACAGATATGGCTCCAGTTTTCTTATTGATGTGAAAATTATCGTTACTATTGGCCATGCTGTACTCAATCAGATGGTCAGGCCCGTCTGGATCGGTCGCTCGAACCCTCAGTATGTCCGTTGTCCTAGGAGTGTTTTCTGGTATCGTGACGGAATATGTGAGATTTTTGAACATGGGCCTCTGGTTTCCTGGCACACCAACCCTGACGTAGAGGTTTGCATCCGAATGTAGAGGTGGAATTCCCAGGTCTGTCGCTCTTATCACAACCTCATATTGTCCACGAGACGTGTGACTCGAGTTTACCGGAGAATTCAATGTCAGTTCCCCGGTGATTGGATTCACCATTACGACGCCGTTGTAGTTTGAGCTAGTGACCGAATAACGAATCATAGAATTGAGTCCACTGTCGGCGTCGGATGCCTAAATAATTATCGTGGGAAAACATTTAAATCATTCAATCATTTTATGCTATCGGAAAAATAAATGATAACTATTCTTACCTGAACAAAGAATTTTGGCTGAAATTCAGTACCTCCTTCTCGTATAGTTCTTTTGTATTCTAACGAATTGAATACTGGAGTATTATCGTTAACGTCTACAATTTCGACCAAAATAACTACGTGGGTGGAACGATTGCCTCCATCTTTCGCTTCGAGAGTTAGAGAATATGAACTTTGCTGCTCGTAGTCGACCTCTAAAAAAACAAACGTCTGATTAATTAAATAATTGAAAAATTAAATATATTTTCCAAAATTGTTTTTAATTATCTTGACGTTATTAAGACGTTTGAATTGAAAATAATCTACATTTAACTAAGGCGTTTGAAAGAAAAACCGTTTGATGAGTAATAAGTAATAACTAATAACAATATTTTTGAAAAATTTGATAAAATAAATATTTTTTATAAAAAATTCTCAAAGACCAGTGATTTATAATTTAAAACAAAGACACTAAGGTTACACTATTTTTTTTTTCAAATATATTGTTCATAGAAAAATACATTAACGAAAAATATAATTAAAAAAAGAAAATTCAATACATATGGCTGGGTAAGCTTTCGACTAATAAAATTATCATTGTAATTAGTAGGGTTTAGATTTAAAAGCAAATGCATTTTTATAAATAATACCTAAATAAAATTTAAATAATTAAACTTAATTACTATTAAAATGGAATA
This sequence comes from Metopolophium dirhodum, assembly GCF_019925205.1. Classification (NCBI taxonomy): domain Eukaryota; kingdom Metazoa; phylum Arthropoda; class Insecta; order Hemiptera; family Aphididae; genus Metopolophium; species Metopolophium dirhodum. The sequence continues at coordinate 18,076,977 of NC_083562.1, forward strand.
AGCTTTATTTTCCTTTTATTTGCTTTTTCTCTTTCTTTGATGTATTGTGTTAAATTATTAATCTATTATGATAATTTTAATTGTATTTATGGTACAAATTCATGAAAGCTTGCAAACACGACTCAAATATCTATTTGTTTAAAATAATAAACTAGAAAGTACCCACATATGTAATTGTTGCTGATAGCCTATTAAAGTACTTTTTTGTGCTAATTTATCGTAGAACGTAGTACATAATCTATTACCTATATTATCTACTATTAAAATGTGTTTTTTATAGTTCTGTCAGCCCATAGTCGTCAACCAAAAAAAAAGGTAGACAAGTGGGCTTTGCTATAGGTTACAAGTGGGTCACTGTAATGGATGGTGTTAAATTAGAATTCAATGATATAATATACATTGTATACGAAAAACGATTCTGAGCAAAAACGGTTAGTCAGCGTACGATATTACTAAGTATTTCTGATGATATTATTGTGAATAAACTAAATTATTTACTTATTTACGTAAAACCTTATTTTAAATTTTCAACTCTTAACTATTAAAGTTGAATATTTATAAATTGATAACTACAAAATAATTTTTAAATTTTAAATTTGATAAATTTCGTCAAAATTTGAACTTTCAATGCTTATAAAAAAAATTGTACCTTTACCTATATTTTTAATATTTTTCAACTGTTAATGTAACAATATACAGGACCATTGTATTAAATTTTCATCCCAAAAAATTAAATTTTATTGACAATTATTATGAAAAAAAAACTAGAAAAATTAAAAATTGAAAACGTCCGTAAACAGCTCTAAACGAGTAAAAATATTTTGAAAATGTCATCAAGTATGTTGATTGATAAAACAAACATATGGTGTAAATTTCAAGTATCCACAGTTATTCGTTTTTGAATTACAACAAAATAAGAAAATCGCCACATGAGAAATCGAAAAAATATCCAATGTTGTAAAAATTTGAATTTCAAATGCTCACAAAAATTTTATTTGACTGTCTGGGAGAAATTTTTTTTTTTTGATAGAGGTATACATACTTATGAGGAATATTTATTGAATTTTCAAATCTTATATTTGAAAAGAATAAAATGTATGAATTCTAACTCAAATAATTATCAAATTTTCGTCATTTTTCGTATTTTGTCAGACTTAAAATGCTTATAAAAATTAAGTATACGTATACGTATTTTATATTTTTAATTGCCATTGTAACAATATGTTAGGATTCCTGTATCAAATTGTTAAGCTTTTGACCAAACGAATACAATTTTATTGACATTTATAGAAAAAAAAACTAAAAAAATTGGAAACTGAAAATGTCCCAAAACAATTCAAAATATTTTGAAAGTTTTAAGGTATATAGAAAATGCTAATATAAATAATCAGTGAAAATTACATGTACATACGGTAATTTTTTTTAGAGTTACACCAAAACCAAAATCGATTTTGTCGAAAACGAATTTTACGTAAAAATTCCCGTTTTTCCTTAATTTTTTTTTTTTGTTTTTCCCGGTGATTTTAAAAATTACTGGGCATTTTTACCTCCCTAATGCACCAACTAGATTCACTTTCCTATCGAACAAGATACTGAAATTGAAATCGAGGCATTATTTCGACAACTTATAGAGTACACAGACCAAATAAAAAAATAAAAATAACACACATCTCATTGTAAAATTAATACATTCGTCGCTTCGTTTAGAATCTAAAATCGATACCTAATTAATTAGAGGAGATGTACAATATTTTTTACTGTTTTATATAGGTACATTTTTTTTTAATATTTACATTGCTTAAAAACCAAATACCAGTAATTAGGTATCATCATTAAAGGAATCATTTTCAACATTATGATAATTGATTTTTACTATTGATACACTAGGTAAATTGATTATATAGGATTTTTTTTGTATTAAAATTATTGTGATTAACAGAAAAATAACTTACTGCCAGTCAAATATATACCGCCGAATTCAGGATCACTTCCAAACTTGTCCATTCCAAAACCTTGTAAACTGTAAGTAATTTCTCCATTTATACCACTATCAATATCGGTAGCAGTGAGATTCGCTATACTCGTCCCAGGTACCAAATTTTCCGGTATGGAGTATGCATATGTTGACTGAGCAAATTTAGGTAAATTATCATTAGCATCGAGTATGTTGACTTGCACATGAGCTGCAGAAGCTTCTTTGAACCCACCCTGAGATCCATTCAAAATATATAAATACACATTAGTTAAGAAATGTATTACAATGTTACTTACACTCATTTTATCTTGGTACATAGCAACAATATCGAATTCTACGTCAGTTACTCCTGCGTCATAATCAAACCCATCGTTGTCAACTAGACGAATCAGAACGGTTGACCTTCCCAAGGCCGTTTCGGGAATAATTTTAAACCAATTAGACACTCTGGAGTCTTGGGTCCTCATTACCAACACGTATCTTCCATTATCCCCCAAGTCCTTGTCATTAACTATAATATTTAATCCCGGTAATGGAGTTCCAATACCTGAAAATAATATTAAATAATTAAAGTAGGTTTAATTTAGGTAGTCATTTTTTAAAATATAAATATTATTCAATCATAATATATTCCATCTTACTAATGTCTTCGGATACCGACGTCGTGAAACTCCTTTCATTGAACTCGGGTTTTTCGTCGTCCACGTCTTGAATTACTACAGTGACGATCTCGTAGCTGACGTCACCAGGTAATTCGTTGTTGATCAGCTCAGTAGCCTGTAAAACGAAATACCGTTATACGTTGTCACGTTTGATTAAGTGATATTAGTCACCTTTAATCTGAACGTATAAATACCACCGGCGTCGGAAACTACTTTGTTTTCCCGATCGATAGGATTGTCGCTGGTGAATATGTAGGCAGTTCCGTTAGACTCATTCTCGACAGTGAAATATCCGAGAGAATCATCTTCTAAACTCAACACGACTGGCCTCTTGAAACCCGCGTCACCGTCTTCGGCGTTGACCTTTAGTACTTGTACGCCTGCCGGCGTATTTTCGTCGATCACGATCGAATACGGCGAGTTCGTGAAAACCGGACGTTCATCCTGCACGTCCTTGACGACTACCGAAATATTTGCAGTGGACGATAGAGTGTTTTTCAGCCCTCCATCTGATGCTTTTACAGTGAGTTTGTACGATGACACCGTGTCGAAATCCAGTGGACGTGCCAATCTAATAGAACCTACATACGTACCTGTGGACACCTGTAAGCAACATGACATGGTAAATTAAATAATCTAATACAACTTTACATCCTACACTGGCTACACTACATTTACATATGACCATTTGAACGTACTTACAAAGTCTGCACGTTACTTACTTTTTCGGTGAGCAGGTTAAATGTCACGCAAGGTTCATTGTTTTGAATGCATGTCATAGAAATCTCGCTATTCAATCCAATATCTTTATCGATAACTGTCACGTTACTATATATTATGGTACCAACTCGTGTGTCTTCTGAAACACTAAATGAATATGGTCTCCCTAGGAACTCCGGTGGATTATCATTGACATCGATGATGGCTATTTCTCTTCTCAGAGACACCGTATTTGCATCAGAGTCTTTGATTGGCTCGTCTGAAAAATTTTTGTTTAACCCCTTTTTTTATTTTATTATGCTTCTTGACACAGATTTTGATATTCAGTGTCAATTATAGTGATATAGTGTTTACCGGTCACGCTGATGACGACTTCAAGCGAATCAAGCATTTCCCGGTCCAAACGTTTCGCTAGTGTGACGACACCAGTCGATCGATCGATGTTCAGATGTTGGCCGCTCACGGTGTACGTCACCTTTGATCCCTCGGGGTCGATTGCCGACAGTTTGTAAACCGACTTTCCAACTGGGGTATCTTCGGATATGGAAAACCTTGCCATGTCGCCGCCTGGGAGGAATTGAGGCGGCCGGTTGTTTGATACGCATTCTGACCGGCCAAAAACTGCCAGAAATACGATTAAAATAACAAGCCAGTTATACGCCATCTGAAAACAAAAATAGAATTAATGTAACAGGTGTAAATCTACTGATTACTTTTAAGAATAACTAATTATGGGTGATCTACCATGTTTCCCCATTGTTTGTTGTATACTATTTATGCATATAACTGTACCAAAATGTATTTAATAATAATATAGAAATAATGGTTTCAATTATTTCAATAAAAAAATAGTTGTATTGCATAAAAAAAAACCAAAAACCGCATTGAGTGAAACAAATAAAAAAATAGGTGAACTATAATAATTAAGAAGCTGTATTAATTGTGTTAAAATTTATTTCATTTAAACAACTAAACTTGTTAGCACTCCATCGCTAATTTCAAATTAATAGATCAACATCCAATAGTAAATCACATGCTACACGAATGCCCACAAGACATTCGCTTCGGTAAGGTAGCACATCTAGGATTTTGTAGGGTGGATGCTAACTGTTATTAATTATCTATTAGGCACTTAGAATGTGTAATATATAAACTTTGCAACTTAAACGATATTAATGATATTATTGTTCAGTGGTATAATTGATATATGTTAAATATTAGGTAATACTACCACTGAACAATACTTGAAAAAATAAGGTAAATACGCGGTATGATGGGTGCCTACAGCTGCCACCACCCCCCCCCCCCCCCCCACTCACACACACACACTCAAAATCAGCAAATGGCTATAGACATCGTGGCCGAGGTGTTTGTGTGCCGTTCCTATTGTGTTGCGATACTCTCGGTTTCGTTAACCTCCCAACATATCGTTGCCGACGGGTCACGGCAAAAAATAACTGCACTCAGCCGTTCTCACGCGCGCCCGTATACGTAATCGGACGGTTATTAAAATCCGGTTTTGCGAGGCTTGGTCAAAACCTAGGTTCGTTTAGCGTGCGATGCGGTGGGTACGTGCTACACGGTTTACATAATGATACGACACAGTCGCGGTACGCACGCGGTATATCGTCGAAACAATCGTATAATGTAACCACACCCTTCAGACACGACCACGACCGTTTTTTTAAAGGTAGACCAATGGGCAAAGTATTAATACATCCCTAATCGTCTCGGTGAACGACCGGGTGGGCTATATAAATGGTATCGAAAACGGACTTAGAAAGTTAGAAACAGAGGCCGAAAACGTCTTGTATGTTATCGTGATAACCCGGGTTTTGTCAGACGAAATACGTGAACGCCCGACGATAATAATAGTTATCATCTTGTGTATAGTTATATGCCGCTCCATTCTATAATTTGTATTTTCTAATACCCCGCGAGCCGTTTCGTACTTACCGGCGGACGCATTGTTCACGGACCGTTCGCTGAAGATTTTGGCGCAAAACCAGTTTTCCAAACACAAAGCGACAATATCAACATGACACACACACGGACACACTCGCAAACGAAGAACGACGTTGGAAACGTGAACGCGCGTGGCTCACATGGCGGACGGAGAACAGACGACCTCAGGAATCCAGGTAGACCGAACCACTGAGGGGTCACGCAGCCGGTGGAAGACGAGAGACAGGTAAATAATAATAATAATAATAATAGTATATGTACCAGCTATCTTGCGGGCAACCGGCACCGCCACCGCGATACCGGGCAACTGCAGAGTGGGGCGAAACCGGTCATGCGCCACTAAGCGGCTCGGATCGGTACTATAATGGTACATGCAGGAGCTCGATCACCCCACCACGAACGACGCCAGCAGCTAGTGACTCTACCTCACAGTGTCTTCGCCTTAGATCATAATATATATATTATGTACCATAGTATATTATGATCTAAGGTCTTGGCCGACTACCCGCACCGAATATTATCATTATTATCACTGCTAGTGTTGTTATTATTTTACCTGTCGCTCGTTTGGCATACTACGTTATATAGGACGTACCTATACGATATTATGTCGATATTACGATGGCGTACCACTCAATTGTACTGAGTCAGTGTTTAGTGCTACTTGTGGTAAGCAATGCAGGCCTGACTACGCGTACCGAACACCAAGACGGACGATCGTCGATCACCGGCCGGCGGTCTGTTACTCCCATTGTAATTTGTAATGTTATATTATTATCGTCGTGGACAATTATTATTGTCGTATTGTCCGACGTGGGTATGCCGCCGACGGTTCGGTGTAATATTACAATATGCATTGTGAAATAATGGCCGTGAAACCGGTTTGAGAAAAGAACTTTTTACCAAATAACGATGGTGTACTGGTGCTTAAAAATTCCGTAGGTCTATTATTTTGCCCCCGATCGTGGGCGTTCGAAGAGGTCACGCGATATGGACATATAATATAGTAACTTCATATTATCATTATTATTATTACTGTTGTTGTTGTTGTTGTGTGTATGTACCAATGATGATAAAACGGTATTAATCGCGTGCAGTGGCGTATATAGGGGGCCCGTCCACCTCCCCCCCAAAAAAATTTAATCTTATATACGCCACTGATCGCGTGAATCCCAATCGCGGTCGATCGTGTCCGACGAGAATCGTTAGTGCCCGTAGCGACCGTGTTATCGTTGTCTATCGATTAATTCGATTTATCATACCTCATTCTCAAGGGATTTTCCCAGGGAGTATTATTGCGTCCTAAAAGAAGTAGGTAAGTACAATGTATGGGAACGAACTACTATCAGCGCTCAATGTCTGATACTAATCTCTCCTCAGTACGTACTAATTTCTATGGTTTGAGTTTCTTGATATGAGAATTGAACTAGATAACAATATGCAATATACTTATTACTTATTGTTTTAAATATTGAATGTTGAATCCATGACAATAATATTAGTAGATTAAACGAAAAACCGAAATGTAATGTAAATTAATAGATAATACAGTAGAAATCACTACAGCGAACATCGGTAAAACCGAGCAAAACGCTAGGTCCCGACACAAGATATTATGAATTTATTATGAATACGTTTACCGTGAGTATGGTTATAACAAGATATCGCTACAACAAGTAAAATAAAACGAATAATACAAATTACCTTCCGGTTATTACGAGCCGGTCGCTATCTTTTGGTCATTATTTATTTGCAATGGATGAAGAAATAATCAAAGATGTTATGACCATTGACCAGCAATCAAGTTGAGCCAGATAATGATGATGATTTTGGAACTATATAATATATATATACCATCAATATCCCGTAGCCTTTGCTACATTGGGGCTCTTGAACAATTTCATTACACTAATTATGAAGGTAAAGATGATGAAATGAAAGCGTTGTTTTTATTAGAAACTTTGGTTAACACTAAATATTCCACGATGAAAAGATTATTTTAAGAAATTAAATTCAAGTGTATAAAAATAGGTGATTATATGTTTTGAAGCAATAAAGATGGTAATACAAAATAGGTATTAAACGAATTCTGAATTTTTTAGCTCCAGAGTTTATGAAAAAATCAAATTTCATAACAAATAAATGATTCTTTGTCAAAAGTTCTCTCATATTTAATATGTATTTTACGAGTTTTAAATTTAAAGTTCGTTGTACTCACCCTCAAGGCCCAAACTTTATACTTAGGCACTTACAAATATTGCGTGAAACTATATTCGTATTTTATTAAACCTTGTTTATTACATGCTAATAATTTCCTCCAGATTGGTGTAACAGGGACAAGAAAAAATCTTAGAAGAGTTATTTATAAAAGATGTAATATAATTTTTAGAATTTTTTTAAATATTATACTTAATAGCAGTTATAAATATTCTTATAATATTTTTAATAATTGATAAATTAAAATTAGTTCTATAAAAAATACTTTAAAAACTACAAACTTAATGTTTATTTGTAAAATTGTACTTTTATTTGATTAGTTTTAAAACAATATCTATGATTTTACTTTTTGTTGAACCTTAAAATTCCTCACAAATTACATTAAACATGCATGAAAATTGCTCATAAAATACTTGCTAATAAATAAATAATATATTGAATAAAATATAAATTGAAAATATAATATAACATTGATACCTACTAATTAGAGTGGCAATCAAACTTACCTTTACTCTGTAGCTAATGAGTGGGCTTAAAATAATTATAATTGCTTAATTTCAAGTTTAGTTAAAGTGTATAAAAACATTTTTGTTGCAACAAAAAAATTAAAAAAAAACTGTTTTATAAAATACTTTATATAACGCTAAAGAAGAATATTCACATTAATATTTTCATTTAACAATGGCGTCGAATTTAAACGGTTATTTTATACACTGTTTATATTTTATAAGAGCATTTATTATGAAATAATAAAATTATTATTGTTTCACTAGCAAAACTTATGGAATTCGAAATGTATTGCGGTCGTAAAAATATACAAATCATTTATTATTAATAAATACGTATGCATAGCAAACAATATAGTTAAGGCTTAAGATGTTTCCTTATTGTTATTTAAAATTAACGACCTATTGTGATAACTGTCAAGAGTGTCAAGGCATTCTGTAACAGGAGTAACGTATAGAAAATGAAAATGGTTTAAGAAACAAAACAAATTTCTTCTGTGACAGGACGACGTGTCTGTATATAAGTCAGGTTTGGTTGAAAGTTCGAATAAATAAAAACAATATGTTTATTTATTCATGGTAAAAATCCATTTTGTACATTGATGTCACCATGATAAGAGAACAACGAGTTTTCGTTGTTTTGGCAAATACCTAATAATAATATAATATAACAATAATACTACGACGAGAAACGCTCTGCAGTGACACCGTTCGGTTACAATATTAAATGGGATCTCGAATTGGTTTTCACTTATATTACAGACAATCAGAGTTCAGACGACTTTTGGACAATGCGCCTGTTGCGCGTGAAAGTGTGCGGCAAAGCGTCGTCGATATGATGATAAAATATAACATAATATAATATAATGGATAGGTACTGCAGAGACTGGCTGATGATCCATTAGACTAATCACGAACCGTGTCCATAGCATATAATAATAATATATACGCCGCTATAGAGCTCTTAATATGTTACACTCCGTGTAATATTTACATGTACATATTATACAAATACAAATATACGCAATAATAATATAAGCAGCGTAATGGAGTGCTGTTAAACGCGTGCAAATAGCAAATGTGGCACACAAAACGAACACAGTCATCGTGCGCGTAAAAAGAAGTCGCACGAATTATCGTCGTTATTATGACGGGCCGGAATAAGTCACTGAACGTTTATGAATAAGGCGAAATTAGATTCACTATTATGTTTTTTTTTTCCCAACCAGATTTATGGGCGAATGATAACGTTATTTTATTATATTTTTTTCATTCAACGCCCGAAGTCTGAAAACTCGAATTTCATCTTTGCCTATACTCGAGGGCCACGTATCTATAATATAATACGTATTATCATTATATTATTCCTATAATAATAACAATAACAGTATTAATAATTCTATACATACAATATAAAATAATAAATTATTGTAGTATTGTTATGTGTGTGGATATGACTGTGAGATTCAGTGCAATAATTCGGGGTTAACGAAAGGAGAAGGGCAAGTCGTATAATATTATTTAGCATATTAGTATAATATTATTTCGAGCCGAAATCCGACGAGGGTCCCCGCCGACCGACGACAGAGTATTCCGTTAGCGATCGAAACTATACCAATCGCCACGGAACAGAATACCTGACGTTCTCATTACGTTATATTATTATTGTTATGGTGGTCGGGTTACGCTCATAATAAAATATAATAATAATATGTCATAACGTGTCATAACGTGTTTCGGCGGTCGAATCAACCGCGGTGGCGTTGTATATGTTACCTATCATTATATAGCTACTTACAAATTAATATTATACTCGTACACCTGTTGGCAGCGGCGGTTTTATCGATAACGTTTTCTGTTTCAAAAAATGGTGAAACACGATTTGTTTATGGTTTTTATTTCAGAAACGAAAAAATAACTTGATAAGACTACATAAATTATAATGATATATTATGATGTTTTTTCAATATTATACAACACATTATACAATACTTCGTACGTTGTGTTCCATCATGTCATAATATTACAGTAGGTAAGTACTAAGTATCTACTATATTGTTATGACTTTAGTAACTTGTTACTACTGTTAGTAACTTCAAAAACATAGTAAATACAGATCCGGACATCCGGTATTGATAACTTTTTGTACAACGAACATAATTATAATATTAACCAAATTGTATGTTGTTTGTAACACAGTTTTGTACAAGGTAAGTAGATATAAATTCGTGTTTCTTAAAATGTAAAGTACATTTTAGTATTTTTCGTTAAAATGCATTCTTGTAAGTTATTGTTGGTAGCTTCAATGCATCTTTACGTTATATTGTAGGAAACTCAAAACAAACTAATTTAAACTTTTTAATTACTTAATTCAAGGGTAAACAAGTTTAAATCAGTTCCAAAACATGACTAAATCAGCTCTCAGATTTTGATTTTTACCCATAAAAGGAATTTTAACTGACCAAACATACATCAAATATAATTTGTAACAATAATATTTTATTAAAACAATAATATGTTACCAATTCTAAGATCCTGGCGTCATGCATTATTTTTAATATATTTTAACTGCAATTATATTTAACAGGTCATAATTCATAAATATTATAATTTGGGTGATTTTACTTCTGATCTTTTTTTTTAAAAGTGGGTAAGTGGGTGTCGCTCTGCTGTACAGTAGGTTACAAGTGGGTCACTTTTGTAATAGAAGGTGTTAAATTTGAATTTATAAAATCATTGAATACGAAAAACAATTCTGATAGATGACGATCTGTCAGCCTATAATATTACTATATAAGTATTTTTAATGGTATTAAGCATGATATTATTTATTTTACTATTAAGCATTAATACAACAGTAGGATAAATTTATTTTTACTAAAAAAAATTACTTTTAAAAATTCTTCATTGTGTGTATAAAATATATTGATATCACTAAAAGTTTCATATATCTACCCACAAATAATATTTTAAAATTACAACAAAATAACAAAAGTCATTATTCTTGGTGTAGTAGGTATGTATTTTTTTCTAAATTTAATCTTAACATTTCTAAAAAAATAACTGTATTTATATATTTTAGTTTCTGAGAGAAGTCATGAGTGTAATAGTTTTACAATGATGTGTGTTTTTATTTTATTTTATTTGTGTCCGTCATCATCTTTTATGACGGTAAAAGTACTTAGATTTTCTTCAACAGCATCTTTTCTGATAAGAAAATGAATCTAGTTGGTACTTTGAGAGGTCAAAAGTAAAAAAAAATTAAGAAGACACTGGAAAACTCTATATAAATTTAATACAAGGCTCCTAATATATTAATACAGCTGAAAAATATTAAAAATACATGGGTAGTCACAATTTTTTTTAATAAGCATTTAAAGTTCGAATTTGACAAAATACGTAAAAACCACGAAAATGTGCAAATTATTTAGAGTTAGATATTCATAAAATTTTTATTTTTAAATCAAAGATTTGAAAATTTAATACAAGATTTCTTATAAGTTTGTCTACTATTATCGAACAAAAAAAATGACTAAGTACCAGAATGTTAAATTAAATTTTTATCAGCATTTGGAGTTCAAATTTTTACAATATTGGCTATTCAGTCGATTTTTCATATAATGATATTCTTATTTTGCTGTATTTCAAAAACAAATAACATTAGATATTTAAAATGTATACCATATGTTTATTTTATCATTTTCTGTACTCTCAATTAAAATTGTTTTTATTATTTTTTCTATAGTTGTAAAAAAAATCGATACAAGGCTTCTTACACATTGTTACAATATCAACTTAAAAATATTAAAAATACATATGTAAGATTTTTTTATAAGCTTTTAAAGTTCAAATTTTGACAAAATTAAAAAATTAAAAATTAAAAAAACTATAAAATGTTCAACTTTTATAGTTATAAGAATTGAAAATGTAAAACTAAGTTCCAAGTAAATAGTTAATACTATAATCAATAAATCTAAATAATAAACATAAACAGAGTTTTTTTTAGTTATTTTATGTTCAAAATTTGAACGAAATTACATATTAAATAATAAATAACCAAAAATACCAATTTTAGTTAATTTTTTGTAATTTTATAATATTAATCATTGAATTAAAATGTAATACTATCCATTAAAGTGACTCACTTGTAACCTACTGTACAGCCAAGCGACACCCACTTCCCACCTTTTTTTTTGGTTGACGACTACGGGCTGACCGAACTATAAATAACACATTTTAATGGTAGATAAAATAGGTAATAGATTATGTGCTACTATAAATTATAACGAACAAGTACTTAGTTTGTTTGGTTACAGTAAGGACAATTTATGTTTTGATATTAACAATTTGTTTTAAATTTTCAATAATTAGCTATAAAAATTAAACATTTTATAATTTTTTAACGACAAAATAATTTGAACATTTTCAAGATTTTGATAAATTGTGATCTTAACTTGTAATACTTATAAAAAAATATCATGCCTATGGATCTTTAATATTTATCAACTGCTATTCTAACAACTTATATGGAACCTTGTATTACATTTTAAAGCTTTTGGACCCAATGAATACAATTTTATTGACATTTATAGAATAAAAAACTAACAAAATTGACAATTTCAAATGTTTATAAAAAATTCAATACGAATCGAAATATTTTGAAAATTTGGTCGTTTATTGAAAATGATAATTTATACATTTAATGAAGATTTCAAGTACCTATGGTTATTAATAATAACGACAAAATAAGAAAATCGTTGTATGAAAATTTGTTAATTTACTAATTGGGTCAAATTTACTATTTGTCTATAGCTTCAAAAGCTAGAAAAAAAATTAATTTGACTTTCCGGTAATCTTTTTTTTGTTAAACGTAAGAAAACATAAGGGAAATCTTGTATTAAATTTTTTGAGTTTAGATATAATAGAAACTTTTTTTATGAATTTCTAACTTAATAATTTGGCAATTTTCGTGATTTTGATGAATTTTGTCAACCAACTTATAAGGAACGTTGTATTATATTTTAAACAATTTGTATCGAAAATATAAACCAAATATAAAATATAAACTATTATAAACTATAGTTTAAAAAAAACTAATTAAACTTGAAATTTTCTTATGTCTATGCTTAAAAAGAGACATAAGAGTCACAATATTTGAAAATGTTATGGTGCATAAAAATTACTAATATAAGCATTCAGTAAATATTTCATCTATATTAGTTTATTTTAAACTGATAAATAAAATCAATTTGTTCGAAAACTGGTTTTGCGTAATAATCTCAGTTTTTCTTTGTTTTATGTTTGTTTTTACTGACGCTTTTGAAATAATATTGGTCATTTTTTACTTTTGAAACCCCTTTTCTTTTTTTATTCGATATGAGCTAAAAACTTTTTCGTGTAGAAGAGTTCTTCCAAAAGTTTATTTTTAGCATCTTTTTAAATTGTACACAAATATTAAATTCTTTATGACTCTACTTAAGTTGGATTTTAAATTTGCTATTAAAAATTTAAAAAAAATAAAAATTAGTAGCAATAATATACGACACTGAATACACTCGGTTGATTAATAAACGTTAAAATATATTAAAACTTAAAATAAATTCACTTATGTTTCATAAGTCATAACTGGCTAACTAAGCCCTACATAATATGCCATAGCCCATAACTTATAAGACATATCACATATTATATTATGCTTATTTTATTATAATATAATATACACATATACACTCATATTTATTACAATTTTTCATTATTTTCAATACCTACCTCTATATACGTTTTGATTTATAAAATCATTATCATATTATTTATTGGTCATAAAAAAAATGAATTACAACTTTCGAGTCCATTACGGATAAGATGAATTTATTAATAATACCTGAGTGGCATGGCGGTGGGACTACACAATTTTTACTCTCCCGGACGGGGCTATAACAATAACCAGTAGGTACCAAAATTTTTAACAGAAGGTATGTTTTTTGATTCAAAAATGTAAATGTAATGTTTTAGTAAAATAAATTAACAAGATCGGTTGTTCTTTGTTATATCTGTCATGAAAACATAAACGTGTAATGTATTTACAGATATATAATAAGTACCATAATATCTTATACTGGAGTATATAATATTTTTAGAGTGTTTATCTTAGAATATAATATTATTAATATTTTATTGAATACGCATGATATTATAATAATATTATATACTTATTGTATCCAATATTAACTGTTCAATAGTAGTAATTAATTTGTATTTACAGAACATATACTAACTAGGTGTCTAAGTACTAAATAATAATATAATAGCTAATAACATCAGTCGTCGAAGCCTAAATCCATTAAAAAAAAAAAAATAATAGTCATATTATATTGTGACTAGGATTAATAGTTTTATGATTTGTTTACCACCAAACTGTGTTCAACAACCAGCAATGCTATTATTTTCTTTAAACATGAGATGCGGTATAATTATACCTACGGTATTTTCTTTTAATTCCATCCTCTTTTTACAAACAACGTAATAAATTATTCTCATTATCATTAGCAAAATATTTCATTTATTAACACACAAAACGAAAGATTTTTCACAGTCTACTGTTGTTAAATAACAAATTGCGCGTTGGACTACAGTAAATTGTAGGTAGGTACACGTAAGCACTAAGCATAAGAATAATTGTGCAAGAAAAACATTTGTCCGTATTTGCGACGTGTTTGACATACAAAAAAAAAAACCAAATCAAAATATAAAACAACACTATAACCCAAATGAATTCCTATAAATTATATTATATTACGGCAACTGCAGTAGTCGAAACAACGCACGCATGCATCATATCATAATTCAAATTATATAGGTATCGCCCATGATAATATTAAATTATTATACTATATTGTTGTGTCGACTGCAGTGTCGTGAAACACGGTGAGTCACGGCTGCCAGTTTTGATTAGCGTCGGGGTGGCCGCGGCTCGCGCAGCTGCTCCGATTTTTGGTTTTTAAATCGCATTATTGGCACATTTATGTGTGTGTGTGTAGGCGCTGGGCTCTTCACAAAAGCAAAGTGTGACGTCAAAGTAGGGTTTTTATTTAATTTTTTTTTCTGTTGTTCACCTAATTTTTTATCCATTATAGCAACGAAAACAAACAGTAGCCAGTAGTAGGCTATACAACAGCCACGGACATCGGTATAGTAACCGCCGTCGTCGTCGCGGTATTATGAGGTCAAAATAATCATAACAAAGGAGGATGATCGCAATTTTATTATGCATAATCCTCTTTGATAAACTGTATTGTGCGGTTCACGCGTATATTATACTCGTGTTTGCGTTTGAAACGTTTGCCGTGCATAATTATTATACTCGATGATTAGATATGATGATAAAAACAAAAAAAAAATTAAAAAGTATTAGGTTATGTTGTTACACATACACTATTAGACTTTGACTATTCAGATTTATCAATATTCAATACCTATACTTCTACACCATCTCTGTCGGAATCGGGAACATTCGCATCGTTCGCGTTGTCATTGTGGATGTTTCGCAAAGTTTTTAAAATATAATACAACATCGTGGAGACTGGCGTGATGAGCATCTGTTTGAATGACTGAATATAGACTTTCAACTCTTTTGTGTACAACGATTTCAAATATTATTTTGGACCTTTTTGCCACCTGCGATATTTCATTGTTCATATAGTTATCAATCTTATCTGTCAATCTCTAGGCATGCTATAAAACCGTTCTAGTCGAACCGCGCAGCTACTGCCCACAAAAAACCATTAATTTATAGTGTTTATAAAAGTTTATTCAAACAGATTGTTCTCGTGTTTCGAAATGTAGGTAATCTGAATGTTGAGGTGTGTATGACTTGTTCCGAAATAATGCCTTTTCACAGTATTTACGTCCAAAAAGTGCTTTTACATTATCATAAAATAGTTCGCACTAAATAAAACTATTTTAACTTTAATAATAACATCTTAAATACTTTTCAGTGAGCATTTTATAAACATATGTAAAAACAATGTCTTAAAACCTTTTTAAACCTGTTAAAAAAATTTGATATTGACAATATCTCAAAATATTTATTTTATCAAAATATTTTGTATATTATGTAAGATGTAACGTAGAATACGTAATATTGAATTTCTATGTAGTTTGGCTTTCGAAGTTTTGTAAGTATCAGTAATTAAAGTTATTTTTTTTTATACATTTAAACAGAAACATTTTAATTTAAATAATAATATTAGAATCCTAGATATAATATTATATATAATAGTAATTTTAAGTTAGTGACTTTAACCTTACGGCTTACATGTACGGCGTACACTGCAGTGTGTAGTAACTTTTTGGATATTTGTATTCTGATTCACAGGTGGTATTACATTTATTGAGAGATTTGGCGTTTTTGTACTTAAGATTTTAAATAACATACTATTGTTACAGCCTTAACTGGCCGATTGTTGAACTCCAGTGCAAACTCATTACACTTACAAAGGATTCAGACTTCATATATATAAATTATAGGTTTTTTTTTGCTTTTCGAAGAAACTACATATATGATATAATACAAGAAATTAATAATAATAATAATAATAGCCGAAATCAGTATATAATTCATATCCGGTGCAATGGGTTTCGAAGTCACAGCCGAATAGCTTTTCGAGGGCGTCGGCGTCGGAGCTATTACCGTATATTATTGTACGGACTAGAAATCAGAGTTGTGTCGCGGGGTAGGATTTGACAGGTGCTGTTAGGTTCAACGGTCTGGAACGCCCTTTTTCAACTTTTTTTTTTATTATTATTATTATTATTCGTATATGTGTTCAGCACATACACGTAACGCACGTATAATATAATATACAGTCGACTCGAATATGCGATAAAAGCTTAGGACGGCAATTTCAAGCGCGGCTTTTGTTCGCTTCCGAATCCATCATTCCGCAAACGACCCGCATAATATCGCATCGGGAAACAACAACTGTTCTTATACACAATAATAAAATCGGCGGAAAAAAGCGCTATTCTTTATGAGTTTAGTGTACTTATATCAAAACAAATAAGTAACAATAATATAACTTAAACGAAAATGGATTAATATAATAACTGAATAACATGGCTGACCGAGATTTCGTGAAAATATTAATGAATTTATACAATTAATATTTAAGACCGACGTTTACTTGATGCGGTTTCGAAAAGTTTTGTACGTTTTAGTCTATAGGTATATACTACTATACCTATTACCTATACAATCGCAAAAACGTTTGTTTATGGCGTAGTGTGGAACCTATACTTCATTATTATTTCTTGTTATTATTTCGAATCCCCCCACGACTGTGGTTATAAATTCGTAATACCCGAGAGAATATTGTTCACTACCATCGCTCATGAAACGCGGTCGACTACAGTTGTAAATTTTAATATACGGCGGCCGAGGCATTTGAATCTAATAAGTAATAAGTAGCCCGACCGCAACGAACATTATAATTTATATATTGTAATCGTTTGTCGTGAAACGGGAGAAATCCCAGTAAAGCATTCGAGCTGGAGAATCAAATTAAAAACTTACGTTTTTAAATGGAATTAAGACTTGAATAAATTACAAATTTGTAAAAGGCGTGCTAGCCAGGGAAAAAAATTGTAAATGTTGTATAATATTATTATACATTAATTCATTCGTTCGCAGCATTTGTAGCTACGGATTTTCATCATGGTTACCAAAATGCGTCTGGTATATTATTCGACTTAAAACTTTAAAAAATAATCCATAAGCAGCACATATTATAGGTACATAATGTAAATATATTAAATTGCATGGTACCGGCGGTGTATACTGTAGGTACCTACACATTTTATCATATACTATAAGTATCAGTGGCAGTCAAACAGGGGGAGGGGACGAGGAGGATAGATCCCCCCATGCATTTTTTTCAACATTTATAAAATTATAACAATTCATAGTTAAGTATATTCTATAATGTATTAAATGTTGTTCTATTTTTTTCTAAAAACAAATTATCAACTATTGTAAATTTCAACAGAATGTCAGAATATGTTTATACGTGTTTATATGACATGACTATATTATAATCCAGACTCATATCTAGGAACTGGGATATTATTATTATAATTAATATTTAGTTGTTAACACAAAATATCATATGGGAATCATCCCACTCGATGATCGATAGTTCTCAATAACAACCAGCTCTACACTTTCCCAGAACATTGGCTCATACGGGCGATAGTGCGATCGGTATTTTACAATATTACGTAGCTCCAGCCCCACGTCATTAGTTGGTTGAAAATATGAACAATCGATTGCCTATTATTTGTCATAACTCATAATATTTAGTCATCACCGTGATTCGTCTCAACTCTTTCGTACTCGTGTTTTCTACTGTGTGTCCGTGTAGTGTACTAAAGTGTATTACTATTATACGGTCGGTGTCTTTTGTAATATTGACTATTTTGTCTATTTTAAATTATCACAATTACTATGTCTAATAAAGGAAAATTACTAGCTATTTTGATGCAAGTTACTCTACTTCTAAACGCTCGGTGGATGAAAAAATAAGTAAGATCACTAATATCATAACAGAAAAACAAGTGTGGACTTAGCGGTAATATTTTTAGTATGGCGTTCATCGCGAGGTTATAATTTTATAAACATAACATCCAACGAAGTACTGAACGAATTAACAACAAAAAAATAGATTTACTAATATAATAAAAATATTGTTAATACTATAATATATTTATAAAATCTGTATACCTAAGTTATAAATAAAGTTTATATTTACCATAACTTTATAAACTGATATTAGACATAACCATAAATTATATTTTTAATGATAAAATAATGCATGTTAAAAAATCAGTTATATCCCTCCCCCCCACATGACAAAATCATTTGACCGTCACTGATAAGTATATCAAAATAATACCTACATAACAATGTTTATTTATTTAAAAAATATTTAAATATGTATTCATAAGTATATATTCATTGCCGATTCTCGAAGCCAATAAAAAGTTTTACTGATTTTTTTTGGATTTTCTCGATCAAACAAATATCGTACATCAACTAGGTATCAACAGCATGATATATTATACCTATTTAACAATATTATAACCTTCGCGGTTATTAAATATCAATATTTAACGTTTACTTCTCTTCGTGTGTGCAATTTTGCGCCACCGCGCCGTAATAATAATATACGTAGTATTAATGTATTATGTACAAAATGTAATACGTATATTATAGTATAAAGTTATGGAAAATTAATTTGACTATTTCTCATGGGAATTGTAAAACAAACAACCGGAAAATGATTAACTATAAAGTTCGATGTATTGCGGACGTCAAAATAATGACATGTGCGACTCATATACGTATAATAATAATAATAATAAAATATAATAATTTATTACTGATTAGTTGCTGTTCCATGTGATTTTTTAAGTTTGTTTGGATCTTGAAAACCCGAAAGTAAAATGTAGATAATTGATTACCCTTTTATCAGATATCAGTTTTATCTAATTCAAACTTTGGATGTTTCTATGTTGGTCCATTATTATTATAAATCTTTTTTTCAGTAAAATAGAAACAATTTAATTGTCCTACTAATAATTTTATTGGCTTCCATAAAATACAACGATTTAATTAAATTATAAAATAAATACAACTCCTAATTACATCAAAACAATTAAGCTATTCATTATAGTTAATCTACAGAACTTGGGTCTTTTTAAATTATTTTTCAGATTTAATAAAAAAAAAATAAAAGTACATTCCTTAGTTTGCACAGGGTTTGCAAAATAATAAAAATAAAAAATCCTCGAGCAAGTTGGGGTTGTGCATTGTACATTTGTACATATTTTATACTCATCCTTTTTAGGGCAATTATGTGTGTTCACATTAAAAAGTCCGTTAGTATTCAGTATTCACTGGTTCTACACAAGAAGAAAGACTCTTATTTCACTTTATGGAATTAAAACACAAATAAACCAAATTATAGAAATACATAAGTTGATATAATATTAACTTTAACTATATATCAAATATGTGTTTACATTTCTTGATAGGTAAGTAAATGCGTGGCTTGCGTTGCTTATTTTTGCATGATTATAATAGTGTTATAACTTATAAATAGCTAATTAATTAGCATGGAATAACTTTGTTTCAAAATATCTGAGGTCTGATGTGACTTATATGTAACATATGTTATGATCATTATCTTGAAATTATACTATTGCATTAGGTAAAATATTTAAAAAGTATGAATTCTTTGTTTATTTGATAATAAGGATATACCTACGCGTAAAAAAAAAAACGTTTAACTACCTATGTATAATAAACCCTTAAAATATAATATTTTAACGGGAATACTATTCAACAAAAAATGTTCTTAAAATCAACCAATAATTACCATAATATTCAATATCAATTCAATTAATTTTATTGAGTAAAATCGTTATTATTAAACTTAATTTATGAGCATTATGTAAATAAATATTTTATCTCCAATTGTAGGATAGGATAGGTTAGGTTTAATTACTACCGACGTGATTGTTTGTTGTTTTTTTTTTCCCAAAGTTATTAATTATATAACTAATTATAATATAGGTTTTACCCTATTATCATAATTCATCACTTATGAGTTTGAACGAATAGGAACTTCTACGCGAATTTCAATTATAATAGAAACTGATTAATAATGTAATATATGCATGAATAAATTAATAAATATAATGACTTTCGTCAACACGAAATTTGTGGTGTTCAAATACATTGATAATTTATTAATAAATACTAACTATATATGAATATCCCAGATAAAGATAAAAAAATTACGGCTAACGAGTATTTTAGACTGGAGTAACTATATGATATAAACATTATAAACTAATATGTTATAACACTATGAATGTGTTGCAATATTCAATAAAAAAAAAAAGAAAAACATTATATTCTGCGGCACTTTATTATTTTATAATGCAAGTACAATCGTTTTGTCCACATCAAGAACGTGTATAAAAACGTTTTCTATGAAGTAAAAAAACGAGTGTACATTTGTATATTTATATTTGCGAAGTAATAACGTTTAAGAACAAAATGTCAAAGATCTAATACTTTCTATTTTTATTTTTCTATCGCGTGCCTTTTAAACGATAATTTAATGAACAAACCACCGACTATTAAAATATATTAATACGTATAATAAAAAATAGAACCTTTGCGGCCAAGTCATATATTTTTGATTCGACCGATAAGTAAATAAACGATAATCCGACTTGTAATGCCTTGTTGACGCACTAATGGCTGGCCGGGTGCATGCATTTAATACATATACATACATACATATATATATATATATACATATAATATGAATACATTGTCGCAGAATACACGTTTTAAAATGAACAAAAAAAAAAAAGTATAAAGTATATACATCAAAAGAGGGAGAGTGATCTTTGAAATGAAAAACCCCCGAAGGGTCCAGTTAATAATTTACCAACCCTTTTCTTTTCAATGGAACCCGTTTTGTTCCGGTTGTTTGTGAAGCCCCAAAACCTATACACGTATAATACACAATACGAATGCAAAAAGTTTTTTTTTGTTTTATTATTATTATTATTATTATTTTTATTTTTTTTTACCCTCACCCGTTCCGTACTCGACGCGGTGGTGCAAATCGGTAATTCGGCCGAAACTTTTGATACTCTATTACCACAAATAGGATCACTGTACTGCAGGGTCTAACGTGTGTTAAGCCAATAAATTATAATACATTATTATACTCGTATAGAAAAATACATTACCTATGTATATGTATCAGCCTAACAGTATAATAGTAGATATATAGGGTAAAACGTAACGTCGGTTAGATAATGGTGTGATGTACGTCTATCGAATCAAAAATTATACATCGTTTATTAAAGTATAATAGTATAAGACAATTTTAAAATGCCCAAATGCTAGCATGTACAATAAATATTTGAGCATACTTATCTAGGCTAAAAACAATATTAATTAAAGCAAAGGAAATATTTTTATAAGTTATTTATATTAGTATAATAAATAGTAACACATTTCTGTTAAATGCGGTATATTATACAAACACAACTACTGAGAAATTAATTATCATATTTTTGCTTTATTAGATACGTTTGAAATATTTGTTTTTTGGAGCATATTATTAACTGATCCAATGGAAACCATATTGTTAAGATACCGTGATAAAAGGTGTCTTTTGTTTTTATATTTACTTTTCAGTTCATTAGTATAATAAGTGTTCGTAGTTTTAACAATATCGTAGAAAACAGAAGCCGCCAGGGAAGTGATCCTGAAAACTACGAACAGCGTATATGTATTATCATTATTCATTTGCCATTGGTAATTATTTATTTTTGTTGCCTGAACAAATACTCCATTGAAACAGATTCTTTACATGACCACATCCTGGAAGGAAGGCATATTATGTTCATATAACGGTAATTTTAGACGGATGAGTGTTTTTTTCACATCGTAACAATACCATTCGAGGTAAGTTCACATGGTACAAATAACATATTTCATTGAAAGCATTATAAGCGTGGTAATGTACGTCGCATTTATCATTGCGGGTGAGTAACATGTTATGTTATAATTGCATTGGGCATTGACGTGTTGGATATGGAACCATAACATTATATTATTAAGCACCTACATATTTGCAAATCATTTTGCCCGGTGCAATCGCGGTTGTGCTAGTTTGATAAATTTAATCATTCGAACTCAACAGTCAACTTTGAAACGTAAGTAAATATGTTTGAAAACCTAAGCCCACCTGTCAAGAATATACCTAGCATAACCTTAACTATGCGTATAGGTAGCAATAGCGCTATTCGAGTGTCATGTGGTCAAAGGTAACGAACGTGGTTACAAATCGTATTCCGCAAATATGGTCCACGGGTCACGTCTTGTACCTACGACACGGAATTTTTTTCTAGATCACTGACGCCGCTAGGATTCACGACACAAATATAGTTTTTGGTGAAAAAAAAAACGTCATCCGGAACGCTTTAATAACGGGCATCGTATAACACGGCCCGTAGAGCTTAAAAACAATATGTACATTAATAGTATGGTAGTAATTAACATCATATTTGCGTGTGCCCGTCCTCATTTAAATTTATGCCCTAATGGACATCGTCATGGCTTCCCGAGCAACACAATTGAATGCGTTTATCGGTGACTTCTACGTCTACGTTCAAAATTACACAGGTCAAACTGTTGTGCACACATTACACCCATACAGTTGGTGTATCTTCGTTTTATTGTCGGTTCTCTTAGTACCTATAATATATGTATTATATACAGACGGCCCAGCTGGTTGGAAATATTCGTTACGAAAATAATATAATATGGTACTTTTTACCCCGTTACATAATATTATGCTATAATTTGATTTACGAGCGCCTTGTCCCGAGTTCACAACGCTCTACTCCACTTATTGCTATTTATTTAATATACAGAGAGCGCCAATAATAATCATTTACAATTCGTTACAGACTAAATCACTATCATTTGATTTATCGATTACGCTTCCACGTAAAAAAAGAGTACGTACCTTATAAAAAACATGTGTTAACCCTTTCCGATTTTCTTCGGAAAGTGTCAGTGCCGCGTATACATCTGCCAAAAAGTGGTTTATGTGTCGAAACGAATTTCCGAAAAAAAAGTCAGTATAAAATTCGCAAATTCACGATTTACAAATAAAAGCATCACCGACCTGAAAACGGTCTCTGCAAATATACCCCCACCCTAGATGCGACGGCGATGATGAGGGTGTTGCACTTGTCCAATAGTAAAACGGCTGGTCCGCCCACCCCCGACCGTGTGCTCGTGAGGGTGCGATGATCGAACGCTCCGTGTTAGTGTATAACCAGTCTCTTGGTGACCATGGATCCGAAGAGTTTGTACGGTCTTGACGGTTCCGACTCAGGATTTGAAATGAGCTTCGACTCGGAAAATGAAGCTACGTTTTCGTTGGACGACACTATGGGCTCCGAGGATTTCGCTTCGTCTGTGAGTTTAGCCGACGACGATCTACAAGTAAAACCGAAAAAACGCCGGCAAAGAAGAACGAGAGAACGAAGTCCAATGCAGGTAAGATAGTGTAGTCGAAGTGGCAAGAAGAAAATATAAAAAATTAAGGGGGACCAAATGAAAAAAAAAAAATAATTAAAAAATATTTACGTGATTTAAATTTGTTTTTGTTCAGCTGATAAAAATAAGAAAACACCGTCGCATGAAGGCAAACGACAGGGAACGAAATCGGATGCATATGTTAAACGAAGCTTTGGACAGACTTCGATGTGTTTTGCCAACATACCCAGATGATGCGAAATTAACAAAAATCGAAACTCTCAGGTTCGCGCACAACTACATTTGGGCACTATCACATACACTACAAGTCGTCGAGACTACCGAACAATCTCCAATAGACCAAGACCAACCCCTAATGCTTACCATGGGTGACGTGACGGTCAGCATAAGCCAACAAGGCAACAAAGTGAGTAAAATATTTTTTTATTTTTAGTTTTTACATATTATTCCAAAAAAAAACAAAATAGAAAATTGTAATTATTTATAATTAAATACAGTAGACATTTTTATCAAATAAAAGTTATACGGAATTGTTTATATTATAGCCTTTCAATAAAGTAGAAAGTGGTTTGCTGTTTAATAAATCAGAAAAAGATTTATAATACTTTTTTTTGTCTCTAATATTCTATTTTGAACAGAAGTATTAATATTAAAAAATAAAAATATTGTTTATTTTTTTTTTTAAATATTTTCTATGTTTAGTTAAAAATATTTTAAGATTGCCACCAACAGAGTTGTTTTGAGAATTCTTATAATACTGATATTGCTTAAAAGTGTATGTCATTTTTAAAAATAAAAACTTAATACTTTTTTTTGTACAGTGAAATTTGTGACTATATTATTAAAATCATTACTAAAAAAATACGAGTTACAAAAATTACAAATTTCAAAATTTTCCCAAAAAAATATTTGAACGCTTGTCGAGTTTGTTATCATGGGAATAGGGGACAGAAATATACTCGGAAATAAATAAATATAAAAACATTTAGAAAAACACTTTTCACTTATGTTTAAAAAAATGGTATTAGTTACATTCTACACATCTATTCGCTATTAATTGTTGTCATAATTTACTGGACAGTCTTATAAATGGCAACATTTTACATTTTCAGATCACCTCTTCTACGGGAACGTGTGCTTTGGCACAACAGAAGAAACCGTGCTCGCCAATTGCCGAGCCACTGGCGACTTCGACGCCTATAAAGGAGTCGTCCAAGCCGCACCAACACCCAGCGACGAGCCACTCTCTCAATGATTCTGGTTACTTCGAACCGCAACGTCTCGACCACCTCCTTGGTATAACCAGCGAGCATACCGGGCATGACCACAGTTACCACCCTGACAGGTGGCTTCAGAAACCTGGTGACACTCAGCACCATCACCAGCACCAGCCGCCACCGCCGACCGACAAGACGTGGCCCGAAATGGCGTACTGCAATGAATACCAACCTACTTGGCCTCTACAGACCGCGTGGCACAATCACGGACCATTGACGTATCCATCATCGGCTATAGACCAGAGGTGCCATGAACCGATGATGTTCTACTCTTGAGATCGGCGAGAAAAAAACACTGCTTCCGCACTAATACCGGGAGAATTGAACGCCACCCGGCTATTGGTTTCTGATCGTCACCATTGCTCACTTATCCTACGATCGCTCGGTGCTTTTATCGTTGGCCTTCCCAGGTGACACGAAAACGCGTACTAGCTATGATTGTAATAATTATCGGGTCTTATTGTATGATGTCCGTTATGTTTATATATATTTATATATATATTATATTATTTTACTTTAGTTCGCGAACACTCGTCACCGAGGCGAACGATAACCAATATTATATTTTTGTACATATATATTATTATTATGTAATGAATAAAACAAAATTTACGCATTATACTATAATAACAGTTGTATATGTATTGCATTTGTCTTCCGACGAATGATGACCGGTTCAATTCTACGGAATAATTAAGTGACACCGCCCAGCAGAGTACCTACACCCACGCCTGGTCGTTCTGGTATTGTCGTGTGGCTATAGGGTGAGCACAACGGTGGTGGTTAGAGGTGACTGTTTTGTTCCGGTGTAACGCCTCCACGAGAACTTGTAATCCGCCGTCGTAAGCCGATTATCCGGCACAACACGGACCGACCAGTCACCCGTGCTCGGTGCACCCCCCATCGACAATTGGGTTCCTGCTGTCCCGTAAATATTTTGCGAACCCCGACAGAGTACAACCAGTTCTATACGACTGAATTAAAAATATATAACACTACCAACCGGTTAAAAATGTATTTTTTAAATTTTAAAATTAATATATTTTTTTTTTTTTTAATAAAGTGGTGAAAAGGTAAAGAGAGCTAGGCATGTAATTTTTAATTTTCCAAAATATAGGTTTAAAAACCCTTGAATTAGGATCAGGTTATCACCGTAAAAATGGTCAATATAGTGTCGTCGCTAATATATCTCTAATAATAAGCGAAACTAGAAAATTGTATTAGGACAAGCCAAATGATAAATATGAAATAAAAATACAAAATAAGTTATACATTTTAATAAGTCTGTATTTTATCCAGTCAGTACATTAGGTCAGGCAATGACCTGAGACAAAGTTTCGCCTATGCTTATCGTCACTATAGCCGCAGTCCACGGAAGACGTAATTACTTATCGTAGGATGAGCTACCGCTCATCGAACCTATAGTCTATAGGTACTATTATTCTCGTGGACCGGCTGCCAAAGACATGGCAGGTGACGCTGGGTGCACGCGGCGGTAATGTAAGCCACTAATATACTATTATAATATTATATATGTGCGTAATTAAGTATAGCATATATATTGGACAAGAATTAGGTAATGTCGAATATTGTGCAACATTTTAGGATTGTGCAGTGGGGGTAATACTTAATTTTTTGTCCATACGACATGATGTATATACATATACTAAAAAGCATGCAAAATATAGAAATGTTATTGTCTTATGCACTTGAATCGTCCCCACAAACATGATGTCGTGCTTGTGATGCAGATGTACGTATTTATGTTTGTAGTATACATATTATCTATATTTATTATTACGTGTGATAGAGTGTAGAACACCACCTTGTTCAGATTCAAAATCCTAAACAATTTCTATGTATGATAATTAATAAAATACCATATTATGTAATATATATGTACCTAACGAATTTATTCATCTAAATTTTTGTGATTAATTTCAATGACTTTTTCACAATATTTTAATTAATTCATGTCTCGTTCATCGATCGTTTTCTTTTTAATTTAAGCGGATTTGTTTCGCATCATAATTTTTTTTTATGTGTCGTTTTCTCCATAATACTATACTATACTTGTATTATTCTTACCATCAAAACAATTATAAATTAAGCGTAATAGTAGGTACAACTTTTTTTTTTTTTAGATAAATTACAAATATATATCACAAATTTAATAAGTTCTAACAGCTATATGTGCCTATATTTAAAGACATTTGAACTTGCAATTCAAAATCCAAGACAACGATAACACATCTATATATTAACAATACAACATTTAAGATTCACATTTTGTGAAGAGGAAATAATGTTTTGCACAATACCTACTGATGTATATTAAATTATAAACGCGGAAAGATGTTTATCACTATAGAAACTTAGCAAAATTTATTAATATTAGTACAATAATTAATATCAAAGACTGCAGATAAGTTGATACTTTTACGCGTGTTAAATAAAAAATAATAAATTAAGTCAAAGCAAATAGTTAATTCAATGTTTCAAAGACTTCGGTTAAACTAATCTTGAAAGATGTATTTAAATAATAGCTTATTTTCAATCCAAATAAATTGTTCTTGTTGGATAGAGGAATATTAAGAAAAAAAAATGTAACTAGATACCTATATTTATATGCCTAACGTCATTTTTAAAATGCATAACAGTAATATTTATCTACCTATGTAACTTGGTAAAATTAAAGTGTGTTGATTTATCTCGTTGATGAGGTAATTAAGATTCGCAATAAAATTTAGCTGAATTAAAAAATATAATATATTTCATTGTACAGCGATAATAATTTTTGCACAAAAATATATTGAAATCAAATTATCTAAAAATTAATAATATTAGGTACCTTTTTTTTTTCGTATTTTAGAGAACCGCGATTTGCATTACAGCTCCCTGGAAAATAATATTACCTAGGTGTGTTATTTTGTAATTTAACCATGTATAGAAAATAAGAATTCAATTCAGTATATTTTGTGAAAATAAATACTTGTTACTTAAATGTTAAAACGCTATACTTATTCTAAACTGAATAAATAAATCAGAAACAAGAAGGTCACATATTTTTTTTGTTTTTTTTTTAATGCCTTAACTTAACAATATTATTGTAACTATTATCATTGTACAAAATCTGCTCAACAATGAAGTAAAAAATTGTTTTTTAATATCTTATTAACGTCAAATATAATATAAATAGGTGTATCCCATTACAATGTATATCGTAACTAAATATAAATCTTAATTTAAGGCCGTAACTGAAAAAAAATTTGGAGGTCCAACATTTTTTTAATATGAAATATGGATACTGAACATTTATCATTTTTACGTTCAAAGTATAATAACTCTCTATGCTCGTTATTACTGCTTTAACGAAAATATAAAATTACTCTTAATACAATAGCTGGTAATAATAGGTAATAAACAATATTCTCGGTTCAAAATTTTTCTACTGGACCCCCCCACAGTTAAGGCCATGCATCGTATTGTCTTAAATAAAAAAAATATATACAACAATTCCTTGATAATAACTTATGTAGAACCTTGCGTTTAGTTTTCAAGCTTTTTGAATTGGAAAAAATATTTTAAAAAAAATGTTTATAAATTAGAACTTTAAAAAGCCAAAATATTTTATCATATCTATAAGGTACTATCATAAATATTTGGTAAAAATGTCAAGTAACTACAGTTGATCTCAGACACACAAAAAATACACTCATAGTTAATCCAATATACATTCATCGCTTCATTCGGAATCTTAAATTAGTTAAGCGAAATTAAATAAGCGAAAGTAACTCCATAAGTTTAAAAGTTTCATCTAATCTGATATTCATCAACTTTTTAAATAATTATATGTATACATAAAATATGTCTAAACATTTTTAACAAATAGATGTTTGATACCAATTCAAATAATACATATTATTTTGTTGTGTTATATTCCACAATATTTTATGACCGTAATATATTATTCTAAACCAGTTTAAGGTAATAAGGTCACATGCTGTAAAATATGCGATTATTTTGGAAATAAACAATTCCGTATCGTATTTTTCCACTAAATTTCAAATACCTTACGAGATTACTGGTTTTGAATGAACGCAATAATAATAATAATAATAATAATAATAGACGACCGTTACCATACCTATTCATCTCGTTATATTTTTTTTCGACACGATAGCTATGTGTTTATTGTAAAAATCTACTTCCGATCACGATTTATGTTAACTTACTTATAACCTAATAAATAACCGTTAGCACTCACCACAATAAGAATAATAGACATTCATCATATTGAAATCATCGAATATTCAACTCGAAACAGTTGCCCGATATTTGAAGATAATAGACTGACATAAATATTATTATGATTGTTGGGATGCACTATTGGTTATGCTCAACAGTAAATACAAAAAAAAAACTACTAAATCATTGATTGTATTTTATAAATTCATATATAATTTATATATACATATATATATAGAATATATTAATAACATATTATAAATATTAAAGTCGATAGCTAAACAAGAAATTATCTACATAGTAATAAAGGCTAAAAGAAATAAACTAACAATAATCAAAATACAAAATATAATGGTGTTCTCAATTTTAGAAGTCGATGACGGTGGCGATGTGTACATACACTACAGTAAACACAAAAGTTTTAAATCAAAAAAAATTTTGAAAATAGTTTAAAAGTTTTTGTAATCCCGAACCTGTGTTAAAATATCTATAGAAAAAAACATTGATAGAAAAATGAAGAAAATAAACGGTTTCCGAAAAGTTATGGATTTCTGGTTTTTTGAGCTGTTAAATATTTTTATATCTGATGTATTTTTATTGAAATATGGTTTATATTTTGTTTTTGAATATTTTTCTTTCCGGATGTTTATTTTTTAGATAGTTTTACCAGTTACCCTTGCAGTCCTCAAGGCACGTGCCCGACATGCATTTTTTTTAGTATTCCTATTTGTACAACGTGGATAATATTATATTATTATTATGCAATGTAAATGTGTGCATGCGCGCATATTGTGTACAATATCACAACGACAATGTGCAAGCTGCTCTTCTCTCGATCACTCACGCGCTGTATCATCGTCGTGGATATTAAATACACATCACATATTATATAGGCTATATAGCCATATATATAGTGTGTACACTGCCTTCGCAGGTATACGCGACGTAGGACACAATATGCGAAATGATTTTGTATATATACAAAAATAATAATAATAATAATAATAATACGAGCGCGCAAGGAAATGTACACGGAAACCGCGTTTAGGAATAGGACACGGCAGTATTATTATTATTGTTCACGGTATCGCGTTTATCTGCGACGTGATCTGCCGGGTAAACATGTGATCGTCGTTAAAATAATCCTGTGCTGCGCTGCCGTTGATTCACGACGCTTCTTTTGTCGACGTCCCGACAACAACGATAGCCGAGGAGATCGATGCGAAATCGGAAACCGAGAAGGAAAAACATCGTATTTAATATTATATGATATGTATTATTGTGTTATTGTCCATTGTCGTCGGAGTCGAGTGTGTTTGTACAAACATATCATTACCTGGCATTCAAGTCTCCGCCGCCGACGTACGACACGTACCACACGCTCCGCAGGTATTGTATAATATTATTATATACCTCTTACCCGGTGTATCTACCTAGTATCTATATATACCATTATTGTTATACCCATCTCCCGCGTGTAATATATGCATTATTATTGTACGAGGAGATGGACTGTCAGCTTAACCATTTATATACCGTCGAATTCGTCGACGTTAACTCTATATAATATAATATTGTACACATTTTATTGTATATATTATTATTACCTACTATCCGCGAGTAGTATTGTGCGCACGGCCAAAATCGCAGTCTCGACCGTCGTCACGGTCCATTTGACACTGCGCACTTACAATAATAATATAACATGATCCATCCGAGGAAGGAAGAGCTGCTGCAATGCGAGTATATAATATAATAAATAATACGATATTATTATTTAAAGTGTTTTCGTGTGTTTCGGTTCCGTTTTTATTTTTCAGACCAGATGTGTATTAGCTATATACACCGCAGCAGCGTTGCAGGCAGGCAGGTAGGTTTGGTAATCATAATGCTATATAATATTATATTATAGATACATTGTGTTTGATTTTCGGATAACTAGACGCGCACGTATTGTATAACGCGCATAAAGTGTCTGTTTGTGTAGGTATGAGTGTGCATGTCTTATACCTGGATCCGGTGAATCCACTCGAACGGCTGCCAACTCTTCGGCCCGTCATTGTTGCGTTTTTGCGGTCTTTCGCTCGGCAATCTCTCGACGACCGTCTGAATGTCTGATACGCGCATCCGACCACAGCTCACTATAATACATAATAACATAATATATAATATATATATACCATTATATATTATATTATATAATAAAGTGGTGCGTTTCCTCTTGTGAAAGACACAAAGTTCTCGCGAAGGGTATAATTATTATATTATATAATAAACCTATATCCTTTCAGCAGGTTAAGATGCGCCGTTTACGGTCTGGCGGTGTGGGACATGGTTAATTTATTATATTGTGCCGATGATTTCGAGTTTGAAAATACAATAGATTATGAACATATCAGCAGATTATCCTCAGACGTGTTCGTCTTTAAGTGTCGAACCACTGTAGGAAAACTTTACAGATATAAGATTCACGTTTCTATATAAATTTATAAATCTTATTTTTTCGTGTAATATTTTAAATAAAAAAAAGTTTCGAGAGTAGTGTAATATCGTTAAATCGCAGCGAATATCCACTGATACGTCATAATATAATATTACATACGTCACGGCGATTTAAAAATTTAAAATAAATAGGATTATACGAATATTTATTAAACTCAACAATCCGCACATTGAAAAACTGAATGGTAAACAAAATAATAACAATCGAAAATTCGTAAGAATAGAAAAATATTTGATTTGCCATGTCGGTTAGAGTACAAATTGAAATAATAACACTTATCTATATAGTTATATGCTATTCATTTAATATTATTTTTTTTCTTGTTTGTAGGGTGCAAGTGAATAGTGATGCACAGTTGTCGTTTGTTTTTGCTCTATTTCCATTTATTATTTTTCGGGGGACGACCGCAAGCCACAGTCAAGAGCCAGTTTTTAAATATATACGCACGGAATCGATAACGAAAACATCTGTCCTCGTATATGTACTGCACAACTCCCTCCCGAAAACGAGATTTGCCTATTTAGTATAATATTATATCCTATAACGTACACCTTTACTAGTTTGCTGTATTGGCACACAACAGAATCAGATCGAAACTTTTACCGTACACTCATTAAACTTTGTGAGCAGTGCAGCGAAGAGATCGAGTGTGATCAAGAGCACCTATTTAAGTTATATTATAATATACAATATAGTTCTACTGGCTGCAGGAACCTTTTTAAATCGTCCTCTCTGACTATGATGCACGCGTTCATATTAATTCATATTGTATTATGTATATATTTTATTATACGTCATAATAATATATAACCTTCATTTTTTAGACGATATTCTCTCTTCATTTTTGTTTCCGCCGTTCGCTCATACAGCTAGCTAGGGGTGGAAATTGTTAATTGCCGTTAGCTATCGGCTTTTAGCCAACAGTTGGTGATGGAGAGGGCCTTGGGGGACTCCTACGCTAACAATGGGTGGTCTTCCCCACATGGATATATTCGTTGTGTGTTTTTGCTGGTGCAGAGGAGAGAAAGAGTGCAGTCTAGGGGCACACACACACACATACACAGATGCACACTCACTCACATACACTAGCACGCCACTTGAAACGAAACCGTTCCGGGGCGCTGGGTTTGAATAATAATCGCGCGGTAGCTCGTCCAATGTTTTGGCCTGAGGGCGAAAATCGGTTTTTCTGAAACGAACGGAATAATATTATATACACGAGTGCGTGTATACACATATATATATATGTATTATAGAAACGATGATGGACACGGCACACGAATCATGTGTGTGGGTTGAAAGAATGAAAAATCCAATCCCCGCGAAATGTTAAACAGCAGGTGTCCTGCCCCCCAACGCCTTCCCCTCGATCGCGGCGACTACCCGCAGGACACGTCGCGGTAATTATAACTTCATTGTGAGTGTGTCTGTCGTGTATGTTAGGTGGTTTAGGTGTCCGTTTCCTGATTCGATGTCGGCACGCGACGTTTGTATGCCGTTAAAAATGGTCTTTTTATTACATTTCAATTTCACCTAATATAATAATACGTGCACACGCCTTATCCACTGTACGATCACGCACGCGCATCGACACTGAATTAAGTATAATAATAATATATTGTGCACCCTCGTAATAGATCGGACGTGGTCGTCGGCACGCGTCGTTTGTTTTCATTAGTTTAGGTAACTGCAGTTAGCTGCAGGTTGCGTTTTAAATCGCCCGGAATTATATATTATTATTATATGTATAGGTTATCTATAATGGATAAATAATATAAACGTTATATTATACAATGCAATTAACTACCTATAATATTATTATAGTCCTTAAACTAATTTATTGATTTAACATACTAAATAGGAAGTTCAAAATCATGCAAATGCAGTTCTAAAAGAAGTTTGATTGTTTGACAAGTGAACACAAATGTATTTGTGTTTACTTTATTATTGCCCTCCGCCACTCTATGTTGATGAGAAAGGGGTGGGTCATTGGAATATTATATTTATTGCTGACCGGTAGGTACCTATGTATACTGGTAAACAAATCATAATATACCCACGTACATATTTTGTAATGCGTTTTAATATATTTTGTAAACCGTCCATCTGTAAGGCCGATTAATTATTACAACAATACATTTTAATAGTCATATTCGTGAAATTAATTAATTAATACTTTGAATATTTCTGCATAGTCTAATGGCTCTAATAGCAAATAATACCTGTTATTTATTTGTTTTATATTTATTCGTAGCTCGAATAGCTCTGCCACTCCTACAGGCTACAACTATTATAAATTAAAATAGTCAAAACTCAAAGTATATTATTACATCAATACTTCGATTCAAACTGTCGAACAATGTAATATTGTATAACTTATATTTAGATTTACAAGTGCTTAAATTGTATGTTTGCCTACGCAAGTGAATACATTTTTTATTTAATTTAAATTTAAATTTTTTTTTACCTATATTTTATGATTATGATTCAAACATATATTTCTTGCCATAAAAGACTGCGCGATGACCCTGAGTAGGTACCAATACTGGGTTACCGATTTTATATATTTTACTATCTATATATTTAATATTATGTTGTACTGGTGGGCTCAGAAGGGCAATACTATTTATTTTTTATACAATGTATTTTATTATTATTGAGGACTGAGGAGCCACTTTGTTGTCAAGGGCTATAGGTTCTTATTAATGTTTTTTTAAAATTTATTTGTGAATCACTATGTCGTGCACCTATATCATTAATTGTTATACACTTATACAGCAAATACATAATGTCCAACATGTTTCAATTTTTAACAGCTTACAGGAGTACAACACACCATCACATACATACCGACATAGGTGCACAATATATTACACACACGCACAATGTATTCACCCACGTCGCTCATCAATATTATTGTCTGGTAATCCCGACCACTGCAGCTGCTTATTGAGACACTTACACTTACTCTACACGGCACACAACACGTCATGTACAATACGGGTCGGTCGTCGATGCGAATCGTTTTTCATATAACTAGACTATTAACTTGTTTACTTTTGCTCCGAAGATAGTTGGTTATGTAAGTATAATATTATGTTGTCTACTATCAACTTCGTGATTAGTATTACTACGCGCGTATTAAGAAGACCACTCCAGATTGAAAAACCAAATACGTATTATTGGTACTTAGGTATGATACCCAATGATATTTGTTTCATACTTCGAAGTTGACAGTTCGTACCAAATTAAAAAAAACTAAGTCTAAAATAACACTTTTAACAAGAAAACAAAATTAACAAATATTGGTACGATCAATTTTTACGGCTTAATTAGGTAAGCATGACAGGTATTATGCAAAAAAATCCTTTTCGTTAAACACGTATTTATAAAAATATGGTTTTATTTTTTAACATAAAACTTAATAACCTAATACTTAATAGCAGTAATAATAATAATCATAAATATTTTTTTAAGGCATTTATATAATTTGGAAGCACAATTTATCAGACCTTGGTATACGATACCCCATACCACACCCTTCGGCCTGCAATCAAAGTCTGCACACGCCAATATTATGCGTACCTTTTTTGATACTATGTTGTCTATGGGCATAATATTATTATTTATCATATTGTCAGACGATATTGTTTCACCGCTGCTCGCTGCGTGTGTGCATAGTATAATATGCGTATTGTATTATTGTATGTATTTTTGACTTCTATTATCGTCAGCCCGCGTATGTCGAGATATAAAAATGACGTCATTGCTGAGCACGAGCTTTATTCCTTTAATACGTAGGTACTAGCTGACTCCGTTTTCTAACGGATCTACGACGTCTCTAACAGCGTCGTGTGCTGTAAACCATATTTATTTATTTTTCACGATAAACGTTGATGTCATGGACATAGGCGTGCGCACGGGTTCCGGGTGTGCCTGGGCACCCCCCGACATGTAATTGGGGCCCTAAAATTGAAGTCTTATAGTATATATATGGGTCCGTATTTGACCTAATTTTACTAGAGTAAAAATGTTATATTTTCTAAAATATGTGATTAAAAAAAAATATATATATGTTTTGGGATAAAAAAATAATACAACGTAAAATATTTTAAATTTGCATGGTAAAACTTATTATGATTACAACAACTAGCTGCTAGATGTTATCGACTACAAAAGTAAAAATAATAAATAAATAATGCAATTATCTAAAAATAGATATTAGATCCAACTATTTAATAAAATATTATATATAACTTGGAACTAGTAATACCACTTATTAATATGTGATTTAATTCCGTGATACTATTAGAGACCATTATACCGGTTATGAAGTTATTTTTACATTTTATAAAATCGAAAATAAACACAACATACTGATATCTACTATTTGTTATAATTATAACATTGAAATATTATGATTTGACTGTTAACTAAAATAAATATTATTTACGAGTTATTCTAAAACGATCACTGTCCAGTGTTCACTAATTACTGAACCAACGTTGTATTATTTTATTTTTTTAAATTAAAATCATGCCACCTAAAAGCGGTTGCCAAAAACGTAAAGAAGAAATTAAAAATGATTTGGAACTGAAGAAAATTCGAGGTTCTTTAGACAAATTTATTCTGCCCAAAACAAATTGTAAGTATATCAATTTGAATAGTATTATAGTTAATAGTAATGTTTAAGTCCTATAGATATTATTAAATTTAAATCCTAGATATAAAAAAAACTAAAATATGTTTATTGTTATTTCTTTTTGCCATTCATTTTAATGATGGTAATTTAATATTTATGGAAAATATTGTCTGGTAAATTGTTTTCTATATGAATTATATTTTGCAGTTGGTATGGATAGAATTTTTCAACAGAATAATGATTCAATAATTACTGAATTAATGACATTAAATTTGCCTCTTTTCCAACACTAAAAATATTTGTACAATGCATAAAATAAATACTCCAGAAGTAAAAAAAAGAAAAGTTACAACTAAAATTGATCCGTCTCCTTCAAATCAAGTATTTTTTAAGACTAAATATGAAGAATTAAAAGTTTCTGTATATTATCCATTACTAGATGATCTTATTTCTGGAATAAATTCAAGATTTAAATAAAATACAATTTGCCTTATAAATGCTGTTGCAAATATTATAAATTTAAATATAACTACTGAAATAGCTACCATTTTGGAAAAGTTTGCGAAAATTTCATCAGCCACTTTAATTGCTGAAATCAAACTTCTCAAGAACTCGACAGACAAGAATATTCCTAAAGGAACTACCTACTAATGAATCTGTGTTTTTGTGGCTGGATTGGTTAAAATATTCCGGTAGATATAATATTTTTAATTGTTTTTTTAAAATACTACAAATGTTTAGCATTATACCCATTACTAGTTGTTCATGTGAACGGGTATTTTCAAAATTAAATATTGTAAAAAGTAAACTAAGAAATACCATGGCCTAAGACCGTCTGGAATCATTAATTTTACTTTTCACAGAACAAGAAATGGCCTCTAATGTTGAAGTAGATTTGGTTATAAATGAGTTTAGTAATTTAGGTAATAGGCGCATGTTATCATAAATTTATCATTTTTATATTAGAATATTAAATAAAAAACTGTAAGTTATGTTTATTTGTGCATTATAATTTATTAAAATATGTACATGTCTTGTTAAGAGATGGCCCAAATTAAGAAAAGGGCCCGAAAAAATTGTAGACACCCCCCGAAATTCAGGTCTGCGCACGCCTATGGTCATGGACCAACACTGAACCGTCAACTCTTTAACCAGTATAGCTATTGACACTATTATGCTAAACGTTCGTATTTATATTTATATATTTATATTATATACATTCCTGCAGTTCTATTTGTTTGTATTTACAATTATTGTGCTCCCATATTGTCGTACGTTTTTTTTAAACATATCATATACTTAAACAGATGGACCTATACTTAGATATATACTTATATCTTATACTTAGATCAGTAATTATTTGTCTCCCCTCCAACCCGTATATACAATAATAATATCAATATTATTGCAGTAATATAAAATTATTCCTGCAGATAACCCCCTGAAACGTCTTACGAACCTGGCCAAGAGATCTTTGAATTTAATCTGTCGGGTGGCCCTCCCAATATCCGTTAGTCTCGCTATTTATATATTATCTTTAATCAAAATTACTTATTGTACCAAATGTGTATAGATTGTAATTATATTTTAATAAAAAAATATACATATATAAAATTAACAAATGGTTTTGTATAATATAGGTAATATCTTCGGTAATATATCATTGATATAAATATATTTTACAATATAATAATACTATAGTTAGTATGTACTAGTATTCATAATTTATGATAATATATGTTAAGTTTTCCATCCATTTTATCTTATCGCATGTTTCCCACTACTCACTATACGTCATTACGTCATTGAAGACAACCCATCGTCCCAGCCCTTGCGAGCTCTCTACACCTTTCACGATTTTCCGCTCACAGTTCGTGACCGGACGCATATCTTAATATTACTATTATACAGTATACAGCAGTAGGTATACTCCTGGCATATACATTTTGTTGCTCTCGACCAGCTAGCTTATATTTTATTATTACGATATTAATAGTATTTTCATATTTAATATTTAATTGGGAATAATATACTCAAATTTTTATATTTTTGTTCAGAATTTGAATTTTGAATTCTCAATATATTATGACTTGGCGGTAATAATATGATAATAATAATAATAATAATAATAATAATAAGTAATAACAATAATAATTTAATATTTATAGATAAAAAGACTGGGATTTAATTGCGTTAAAAATATGTCAACATTTTAATGAAAATATATCGACATTTCAGAAAAAATATGTTGGGTAATTGCAATGACAAATACATTTAAGTTACATAATAAAATCATAAAATGTATAGTTGTTAATTACTTACTTAAATGACATGAAAAAGTATTTAAAAATTAAAATATATTATTTTTCTGAATTAAAATTTATAATTATTATTATTTACATATCTAAATTGTGTTATTGAAAATTGTATAGTCTGTTATTTAAAATATGTTTATATAATGAAAAAGTACTTCAACGTTTACACTTGTTATCGGTGCATATTTAATATAATTTAAAAAAATTGGTATTATATATAAATTAACATTTTGATTCAATGCAATAACCTCAGGGCTTAGAAAAGTATAAATAGTTTTATGTCCTTCATTTTTTTAAAGATTTATTTAAATTTATCTTCCATTGGGACCTGGAATACGTTGGTCAATAAATTATAATTATCGATGTATTATAATATCACGACACTATCGTATGACCGTATCTATAAAACTCTTTTCGCTACTTTTAGGAAAAACTTCAATGTGAACATTTACATCGTAGTTATATTTATTTTGTATTGTTGTTCAAATTACCTAAAATATAATAATTTGTACCTATATTTTATTACATGAAGTATAAAAAAATTGCAAAAACAAAACAATATAAATTAATTAATTAAATTAAATGGGAGGACTGTAATTTTATTAGTCCGATTGGTGTACACATTTGATCAGATTTTCTGATTTTGTATACCTGTTGATATCAATAAAAAGTTTAAATATCTATTAAATCCGGTCTTTATTTATAATACTTATATAATATTTTATAGATAGTTATAAATGAGCGTACTTACTTCTTATTATAATATACTGGCACAAACACAACCGGCTAACCGCTGAGTTTGATGGGGAAATGTATCGCGTCTCATTTTGATTTGCAAATTTTAATTTATTATTGTATTTATCCACATTCTACTTATTAAATAACAATACTTGATTATTAATTGTATAACAGAATAATATAAAGAACTATTAAAATGTAATTCCTAATTTATATAT
This sequence comes from Metopolophium dirhodum, assembly GCF_019925205.1. Lineage (NCBI taxonomy): Eukaryota > Metazoa > Arthropoda > Insecta > Hemiptera > Aphididae > Metopolophium > Metopolophium dirhodum. Next base: position 18,117,119 of record NC_083562.1, read on the forward strand.
TTTAACTAATTAGCTAGTCTCAAAGTTTTTGTATTATTATAATATACGCCTCACGGTTGTTCAGATTAAGTTATTGGTACTCCGATGTATACGAACGTTTTATATTTAGTTAATGTCTTGCATAATAATACACCAATATTTTTGACAGATATTAAACCGTATAAAGGGAAAAACATTGCCTTCATATTCCTGGGTATATTAAAACATGGTATTATGGTAACATACACTTTTTAAAAACCTTCGGGCATAGTCGTCTTGTTACATGATTTATTTTACCTATTTTCTTTTTTATCCAACTTTGGCAACACTGAAACACTGAGGTAATACATCTAAGACGAGGTATATAGGTTCGTAATTGAAGGGTTCAGTGCAACAACCACACAAGTCCATTTTTATCAATTGTTCAGGAGAAGCAAAACAAAATTCTTAATCTCATTCACCTTTATGGGCGGGAAATAATTCTTTTCGAGATATCTTTGAAAATAATAAAGTGATTTGTCTGATTGTTCTACCAAAATATAGATATTTCTTATTTTCTTCCATGAATAATATTCCGTGAAAACTCATTATCGATAAAAATTGACTTGTCTGGTTGTTGCGCTGAACCCTTCAATTTTTTCTTCTGGTTATTCGTATTCAATTTTGGATAAAACAGTTAACTTGATACGAGCTTTGTTTAAAAAACGCTCGTAGGTATCGTTGTCGCCGCAATGAAAATATAAATACCGAAGAAATAAAAATGTCACGACCACGAATAACGATGAAAATAGCTGGTCGCACACACATTAAAGTATTATCGACCATCGTCATTCGTCATCCTTATTTATATTGTTTTATTTCTGTAACTATTACTACTGTGTGTGATCTGTGAGTTATAGTTATAATAATAATAATATGTAGATTATACGCACGACGCGTTATCGGCCGCCTCGCGCGTTACGCGAATATTTAACACGGCCGCCGTGAATTTTTGTTCGTTGCCGTCCGTTGTCGCATTAGCATTGGCGTATTTTATTTATTATCTTTGTGACTAGTAAAAAACGTTATTTTTTTTTTATCCATAATTATTTTTATTTGATTTGTGCACTAATCGCCAAAACGTATATAATTTTGTGTGCGCGAATGTATCTATCTATATAGAATTGAATCTATAATTGTGAGCCATTAGGCTGGCGTAAGGTTGCCATAAGATCTGTGTTACATTAATTATCGTTTGATTCGTACCTTTGGCGTGTATTTATTCTACTTTTAGGCTATAGCCTAAAAAACTGCGACCTGTCTACGTTCCATAAATTGTGAGTTTTTATTGTTTATTATTTTATACATTTTATTTGGTAATGCCAAACAGGCAACTATAAATGAATATATATTTAATTGGTTTATGTCCATGTGCATAGTAAATCTATATGTCACATAAGGCATAGTTTAACATGTCTTATATGACACGTACTATTGCCTTTTTATACAGGCATTAATATTTAATATTTGTATTGCCGTAGATCATTTTTATAATAGATTATTTGTTTTATAACCTGGTTACCAGCAATACAGCAATATAGACTATAATTATAGGTACCATAGTAATAATCTTATCATTAAACTAACCATTTTGTTAAGCTAAAAGTGATAATTTGCTTAAATTATTATTAATTGATAAGTATGATTACTATAATTACATTAATTGTGTTGCTACGAGTTTTTATTATTATTATACATGCACAATATATCATATTATCATATTATGCATATTGTCATGTAATATACATAATACATTACATCTCATTAACAGCAACATGTAGCCATGTAGATGCTTTTATTATTATATATTTATCAACAGTAAGTAATAATTAAGTTCACACAAATTGTGGAATCTATTATTAGTGTATTTATCTGTAATGTTGTACCAGAATGGCCATATAATTATATCTTAATATTATATAATATATGTTTCTTCTGTTCGTGAGTAAGCATTCAAACTCCTCCTAAACGGCTGCACTGATTTTGATGAAATCTTTTGTATGTGTTTGAGTGGGTCCTTGGCTGGTTTAGATTCACAATTGGACCCAGTAGATCCAACATGGGGAGGTGCTCAACAGGGTTTTTGAGATTTACGATGGAAATTTTTATTTATAAATGGTTGCTATTGATTATAGGAGAAATAATTAGTAGAAATTAGTTTTATTTGTTATTGGTTGCTTATTGGTTATTCGGACATCAAATCGAATTTTCGTACATTGCCTACCAAGGTCGCTGAGTTGCAGATGGATTGCCTACTTGATATGCTGTCGCACATTGTCCGCGATCTGACGTAGTTGCACTAACAGAAAAGAGTTACACCCAAATTCAAGCATCTCCAAATCACTAATTTATTAAAAATAATTGGTAAATAGCTATTACAAAACCGTTAACGTCAGGAAATTGTACTTATATCTTTTAAACATTGCATATATACCTACCATTTATAGAATGGTTATTAAAATGTATTAAAATAATTAATTATGTCACAAGTGATTTAGTTATTTTTCTACAAAAAAAAAGTAACATGAATACTAATAATTTATATGTATATAAATTATTTACAATAAAATGTAATAAAATTATTTAGTAAATATGTTACAGTTACTTATAAGTTAAGTTCTCCCCAAAAATGCCAATAAGACATATTAAATAATAGTAGTTTTAATTGATCAAATAGAATCTAGTTTTGATAATTTATAATAATATTTTGTTATTCGAATAATTTAGCATGTTAAGATAAAATGTTTTTAGAAAAATAAGAATTTCATAAGACATTTTAAAGTTTTTGAACATCTCTGTAGTTTTTGTAAAAATACTGAAAATCAGTGGCGTATATAGGGTTAGGGTTTTTAACCCCCCATATATAGTTGGTACAATTCCTATATTCTCAACTGCTGAAAATAGTTATTAAAATATTATATATTTTATGTTATCCTTTATACTTTTCAGCAAACCCTTATTCGGGTAGAAAGAAAAATAACTCGAAAATTAAATAAAAACAGGATATTACTATACGAGTAGATTTTATTTTTAAATATTCTCTATGGGGGTCAGTTGCTCTACTACGAATAAGGAAAAAGTTAAAAACTACTGTTCATAAATATTTTCCATAGTTTTTATATTTATTTTTTTGTCATCGTTGACGGCAGATGTAAACGCCGCATATTAATTTAATGTTCCATACACATAATATTATTTGTTAGTGTGGTTTTAACTGCAGAAGTACATTGAGCATAATATATCATTTTATACTTGTACCTATGAAGTTATTAATATTCATTGAAATTATATAATGTTATAATGTACATCTAAATGTTCTGATTTATGTTTAGTACCTATGATCGATACTCATAACTCGCATAAATCATAATATCAACATGGCATTTATTTATCATTGTGCTCTTCCTTTATATTACACATTTGAAAATGCCTTATATTTATAAGTTATAACATAATAGTTAATAAAGAAGTGTGCTTGAACTACTTATTTAAATAATAAAGATTAAAGGCAGCGAATGGTGAATAGTATTATTATTATTACAACTTATGTGTAAACAAAATTAAACTTATTAGCATTAATACAGGTCATTTGTTGTCATTGTTTTTTTAAAACCACGTGTAATTATCTCATACAGTTATTTAAAGTGTTTTGTTGGATAAATCGTAGGTATACATCATAAGAATGGCGAAAGACATGAAAAAAGCCAAAATAAATACCTAACTTAATTACTATTATCTATAATAAAAAGTATAATAAGTATAATTTATTGTGTAAAAGTAAATGCGTGTTAAACCGTATCGTGTTAAATCTCAATGGCCGAAATAAAGGATAATTTATTTTAAAAAACAAAGGCGGGTGGTTTTCCCCTCATCCTCTAATATTCTTTTCAGCGCTTATAAATGTATTGTGTATTATTTATAATTATAATTGGTTTTTGTTTTTGTGTTTCGTATAATTTATCGAATAACAGTGTTGTAATGGAAGTCTATTAGTTTTAATTTTTGGATTATAATTCTGCAAACCACAAAATCATTGTTTTATTTTGACTGGGCTGGACAGATTTAAAAACAGATACGATGTATGGAAATTGAAGATACATTATCAAAATTATATGGTTAAGTTATTTACATTTTACTAACGAAACAACCTAATCTGTCTTTATCACTTTCAAAACCACAAGTTTAATGATTATTATTCATATTATTTAAAACGTTCTGGTTTTTATATGAGAATCACACATTTCGATTCCCCATAGACTTTGACCCTATATCAACCTTTTAAATCCCTTTCCACCATTTAATAATCACAAGTTTTCATCGTTCGATTAAATCCACGGATAAACCGGAAATAGAAAAATCTAAAACGGTCAGTTTAAAAAATATAATATACCCAATATAGAAAAATATTATGATTAAGGATGATAAGTTATAGGTTACCATATTTTTTCTATATCGTTTGTTTAGAAAAATATTTAAAAAAATATTACAATGCTAGAGTTTTATTTTTCGAGCCATGTGTAGATACATATACAATTATAATGATAGATCAGACACTGTATACAGTGTATACTATCATTACCTATCATCACCATTAACTAAAAGTTCCATGTGAACAAAATACAATATAATAATATTAATATGTTTAATAAAAAAATTTAAATAAATTGAAAAATATTGAAACATAGGTAGGTACTTAGAATACTTGCCTATTTATTTTTACATTACCGATGACATAAATAATTACATGAAATTCCAACCAATTTATATTAATTGTATCTCGTTATTTCATATTTTCATCTTAGCGAACCAAAATCGTCAGCACGTAGATACGCATGTCAGCAGGTTTTTTTACTACGTAAATTCATCTCTGTTGACATAATAAGTTCAACCAATAGGTAACTACTAAACAATTTTTAACAGTTGATGCAGCTTTTAATTTAACATGACTTGCGCACAATATTCTCATAATATATTATAAATATTACATTATTGTTTTTCTTGTTACATTTTTATATTTACTATTTAGCTAGTGTTCCACTGTTATTATTTTACCACACCACCATGACGGCATGTCCAATGTATAAATGTGTTCCATGTAGAATTCTAAATATTTCGTCATTATGCACGTATATTTAATTTGATTTTATCAATTGCTGCCTTCATTTTATTTATTGCTACAAAAAGTCTTTCCAAATTACATCTTTTTAGTCGTTTTTATAAATTAGTATAATTTTATTAGGTTTGTAACTTTTATAATATTATTTGAACGACCAATGAATTTATTTTACATTTTTACTACAATACGCACTCTCTCACTCAGTTGAATGCACCGAGTCATCAAACAAACAAACTAAATAATTTAATAATGATTTGATAACATAATCACAACAGTATAATTCGGTAGACTCAGACGGTAGTATGAGAACGAATGCAAGATATTATAATATCAGATGCCTGATAGAGTGATAGTTAAATAGAAGTTCGCATTGCTCTTACCAGTATACAAATAAACAATTACCGCAGACTGTATGTATATACCGATTAAAAATACCTGTCTATAAACTATACAATAATAATATTAATAATATTGTTTGTAGGTAACTTGTATCTCAATATTAATGTAATTTAAGATAAAATGTGAACCTATTTATAAAGTTGTTGCAGCCAATGACCTTAGACGCAGAGGCTTTAATAAAAAAAAAATATTTATTATATAAATAATATTATAATGTATGGTATAAATAGATATTTATAATAAATTCACTTTGCCTAAATATGCTGAAAATGATATTATTGACCATTCAATTACAACGACCGGTTATTCCACATGGGCCGTAACGTATTTATCTATCAAAACATGATTAGTTTAGTTACTTACCGTATATTAAATTGATTTTAGTAGCCAGTAGGTGACAAATCCATGGAAATCATTTGTAGGTCTTATGGTAGATAAGTGTATTTGTCAAAAACCGATTACTACTTTTTAACTTTTTAACAGTTACCAAGTTAAAAATCAGGTAAGTACTGTTGAACACTTCTGTAGTGGGACTTAGCCAATAACTGGTTATTATTTTGTTAACTTTAACTCGCTGTCTTTAAGTATATATGCACAATTTTTTTATATACGCGTTTAAAGTCCGAATTTTGACGAAATTGATCAAATTTTAAATTTAAAAATTATTAAGTAGTTCAAAATTTATAAAATGTTCAACTTTTATAGCTAAGGATTGAACAATTTAAAACAGGGTTCCACGTAAATAGGTTATAACTTATAATATATAAATTACTTTATTCACAATATCATCAAATATATTACATAATATAATATCATAGGCTGACTGACCGCCTTCGCTCAAGAATCGTTTTTCTTATACAATGATATTATATCATTGATTTCAAATTTAATACAATCTATTGCTGTGTCCCACTTTTTCTAAAATTTGATTTAGTTGACTTTCAAAAGACAACCACGAAATACCACCGAATATTATACTATATTATATTATACCACGTGCAACCGTAGCAACCAAGTCAATATTAATATTGTAAATTAAATAAAGTTAAATAAAGTTAAATTGAAAAACCTTTAAAAAACTAATCTTAGCACTTATTTATCATTAATAATAACAGTATTTATAATATTTGTGGTTTAAATATTTTTTCATATTTATTGTATATTTAGGTTTTGTTTTATCGCATGCATGTAAATGATGTAATACACAGAATATCGTTGATATTTGCTCCCATAACTTCTCATCCCTAGATATGATGGATTATTCAATGATTTAATTAACATACATAAAATTGTCTGGACGAAATTTGATCCATAACCGATTATTATGTTACAACCGATCAGCTGGTTTATCCGGGTCTCGAATGCCCGTGTCAGCGGATAATAAATCAAATTTCAGTACCTAGTTCAGATATAGGTCGGATGACCACGTGCTCACGTTATTATTATGTCGACGATAAACGTCCGCAGAAAATAGATTGTTCCGAAACACCGTCCGGTGTGTTTCATTAATCTCATTGGCCCGTAACCTGCTTACCTGGTTATATATTATTATTATGCCTGCCGATATACCGACGTGAGCTGCAGAACATCATCGCATCGGTACAGCAACCGTGGTTTGATTGACAACCGTACGGGGAAATCCGAAACGATGAAACCAATATTTCTGTTTTGTTCTTTTCCGTCGTTACCTGTATAATGTGTTTGGGGAACATCGAAACGATAAACGAATTCACCGATGTGTAAATAATTATGGACCTGCCAGTGTTTTCTTTAGGTTTTATTATTCTTCATGTGTCCGCGAGATATGTAGACCGTACAAAATCGAGCGAATTTTATATTATTTGATTGTTACCATTTGTTGTATACGCACACCGCAAGCGCATATAATATAAATCTTTATATATATATATGTACGTATATACGTATTCGCTACCCGGCCAATCAATATGTTATAACTTGCTCGGATAACTCGTGCCATTATATATTATTATTTTTCCGTATACACTATACGTGGCGCATACTAGAAGCATAATTCGATATTTTTCGTTTTTTTATTTATTTATTTATTTATTATTTTTTTTTTTTTTTGGTCTGTAATCCGATCCCTGTACGCGCTTACCAGCCCGGACAGTCAAACAAGGCCGCAGGACAAATGTAATCCCTCATATTTAGGGCCCATTGAACGTGGTCTCCGCGGCTTTCATTTCTCCCCTTGCCTGGTTTTATGACGTGCTGTGTAATGTGTGTTGCCCTGCACTGTCGTCGTCATCGTTCGTGTCACTATGCTAGTCGGACGTTTGATTGGCGTCCGCCACCGATCCCTAGGACCGATAATCCGGTTAATTTCCATTTTTCGCGCTGCCATTTACCGAAATCCTTTGGTAAACTCTAACGACGACGTCCGGCGGTCTCGTTTTTCTCTCTTTATTCTGTATTGTTTCCCTATAAAACGCGCGGTGATGGAAACGATAACTATTCCGCCCTAGGCACCGTGAACGCTGTATAATATAATCCTACATTATAATAAAATGTTTGAAGGAAACAAAAGATACGTGCATGGTGTTTTTATATTTGTATCCATTATCGCGTTAAAAAATATCAACAAAAACAATTCTCGAAATATCGTAATAAATTGATCTCACGACGCACGCTAGCTACAAAATTGTTTGATAAATATTGGGTATACCTACCTTATTTATAAAAACCTATTTCGTTGGAATTACATATTGTTATATTGTAAAACCAACGCCACCTAAAATTTAATGGACACGACAATGATCATTGAATGTTATATATTGTTGAACAAATAATATTAATTACTTTTAAAAACAAAAGTAAAAATTAAATTGCATGAAATTGATAATTAGCCAAAAACGTATGCTGCATCATTCGAATGAAAACTATAATGGTGCAGTGAGTAGATACCAGAAACTTCTAATAGAAATAACTACCGTGACAAAAGTTACTTCCGAAGAAGTATAGAACATAGAAACATTGTAAAACTTTAGTAACAAATGCACTACCTGGTTTAATTAACAATATACACATTTTATTAGGTTAATCTTTTCATTATTGACTGCTACAACTTTTGTGGATAAAACCTGTTGATAATCAACAAACATGAGTCCGTAATGAATTTGACAAATGTTCCATGTAACGTGCTAAATAGATTATATTATACTAAAACTGTTTTATATTTATAATAAATATAAAGCAATACAACAGTGGATAAAAATTTAATTGTATACAGAGTGATTCACCAAGCATGCTCACTCATAATTTTTAAGTACACATTAAGACTATCCTGTGACCTGCAGTGATACAAACTTTTGTTTTTCAAATGAGAACCCCTTTTATACTATAAATTATTTAGCGGATATTTTGTTTTGAATATTTTTATGTACCTAAATCAAAATTTGAACGACTAGTAAGTTGTGTCTCATTAATTATTAAAAATATTATATTAATGATATGATAATAATCCTTAAAAATGATTTTACACAAATATAAAATATAAATTATAAATTATAGATAAGCATACTTGATGAATCACTCTGTATATAGTTTTCTCGTATTCTCCAGCATAATAATCATATAACCACAGTATAGTATACAGTCTACCTATAATTAAAAAATATGAAAACAAATTGTAATATTTGTTTTAACTAAATAATTTGATACGGACAAATATAATATTTATTTTATTTATTTTTTCGAGGATCAAAATATATGCTAATAAAAATGTTTTTCCAAATACATAATATTCTTTTTGATAAAAATACAAATGAGAAATTTGTTTGAAAATTGTTCATGTAATTCACAATGTCATTACATTTAATTTAAAAATAAACAAAGAAATACTTTTTAATTCAAGTTAATTTTTTATTCCACTTCATAATAACATATTTTTGTGAACTTCTTTCACCTATTAATTAGTATTAAATACATGGAAAGAAAATATGATAAAAAAACTGGAAGTGGCTGATTAGGAGAAAATATTATGTATTTTCTTTTATATGATGTGTTGGAAGTAAATTATATGAAAAGTACTTAGGTATATGTAAAAGACAATATTGTGCTTTTATTTATCAAACCCTTGAAACATGGCACTTAAACTTAATTGATTTTTGTAAATTATTATTTTAATTGCCTATGAGATACACTATATTATGTAAATGTATAAATATTAATGTCAATATTAATATAGCCGGGTGACACTGCTAAGTGCCTGCTCATAAATGCTAACATCCTGTCAATAACCATTAATAATCAAATTTACTCATTATATTTATTGTACTGTTTAGACTTTAGATTGTAAATCAGTTTTTAACAATAAAATAATATACATAAATATTAAAATTTTATGAAAATTATATATAAGTGGATTACTGAAAGATCTTAAGTATACTTTTTTTTTAATTTCATGAAAATTCTTTTTTTAGTACAATATAATTATTAATTTGCTGTTTTTTATTTTTATTTTGGATAAGGACTTTTGTCTTTCACTTTATCTTAATGTTATGAATGTTATACTAATTATGTGCTTATTTGTAGTTTGATATCTGTGGAATTGAAAATGCATACTATAATAAAGAATCTATTACGATATAACTTCATCAGTAATCTGAGAGATATGAATGTATTAAAAACTACTTGTTGTTTTGAAGGTTGTTATAAATTTATTTTAACACTATTGACTATAATGTTTTGATCTATATTAAATTTCATTAAATTCGATTAAAAGATAGGATTTTTCCATTAGTTTAATGAGTTCTTTTTAATCTCAATACAATTAATAATTTTAATGCGATTTAAAAATAAAAACAAAGTCATCAATTGAAAACAAATTGAGCTTTATTGATTTAGAAAATAAAGTACAGGAACAGTGTATATTAACCATTAACACGTTAGCCGCCTGCATGTGACCGCGGGCGGCCATACGATACGTGTACGACGGTATTGTATTACCGATACGCCAAGCATATTTTTCGATGTCACTCCAAATTTGTATATGCTATTTTATTTGAAAAAACATTTAAAAACATTTAAAAAAAAAAAAAATAATATATATAATATAATACATCAAAACAATTGTAATGATTCTCAGTATGCCACTCCGCCACTGCACTTTTTTTAGCACATTATTGTAGCGCCATGGAAAAGTTAATAATATAAAACCATATTCATTTATGGTCGCCGGTGGTCATATGGCGTGGTAGTAATGATCAACTATGGACGCCGGCGGGTATAAATGTATAAAAATTAAACATTGCAATTTGCAATATGGCCACCCGCGGTCACATGCCGATTAACGCGTTTTAAATTATTTTCATATAACCTTATAGCATTATTCAAATATATGTTATGCAAAAATAACAATTTAATTATCGGGCATTGTATGTGACTTTTACCAAATAATATTTACAACGAGTGTATTCGTTAGGTTCATCTATCTATTTTATCCTTTTAACCAAACTGCACAATTTTGGTTATGACGTGTTATTATTGTATCGTATTATTTAATTTTAAACCGATTATGATTGGCTATTGTATTCAAAGAGACAAGTTAAATGATATTCCCTGTAAAAGTTTCTGAAGCTCTTTTGTACTTTTATTTCTCTGTACAAAGTATTTTCTGAAATATCACAGCATCGTAAAATCAATAGCTCTCGCTGTCAGCATGAAACCTAAAATATCACTATAAAACTGTTAGTCGTAAGGATGATAAAAGAAAAAAAGTTTTTTATGAACATAGTATATTATTAATTGTGCTATTAAACTCAATTTAAATGTTATAGTATATAATGGGGAACGGGTAACTTAAAACAGATTAATCGTTTCAGTAGCTCCTATACCTCTATTTGTTATATGGTATTTGTAGATCACGTTACAGCGGCTGTGTTTTTCGATCTCTTCTGTTTCAACGCCTTTATCATGATTTATGTTTTTTTGTGCAAAAAACACGAAAAGAAGCCCCCCGTTTTGCGCGCATCAACGCTGCCAACCCTCGTGACTGGTTTTTAGAAATCACGTAAAAAAAAAAAAAAAACGGTAAAAATCTTCCAGTACATCGAATCTTGTGTGCGCGCGCGCGCGTTCGTATCAGACACCGATCAATTTTTCGAAATCGTTGACAAGGGATGTTTTATGAACGTAAAATAAAATAAAAAATAGGGTAAAAACCACCATAATACACAATATATAGGTGTCCGCGTAATACTAAACTGTGCTCCGCGGGTCTTATTCTTTACGCGTGGACCAACGGCGAATACACACCGTGTGTAACTAGGTCTTTTGTAAATCGATACGAGTGTATAATAATATGTATATATTATAAAGAGAAGGGACAGCGCTTGTAAAAAAATATGTAAAAAAAAAACATGTCACCAGAAAAACGGTTCAATAGGTTCGCCGAAATCCTGTGATTTTTTTTTTTGCTCTCGCATGTACAATATAATATTATAATATAATATCGTATGATTATCATAATAAACACGACCGGTGATGGCTGTTTTTGTTCGCGGCAGATGGGACCGGGAGGTGATACGGAGGCACTTACAAAGTCGTAGGCACACACACGCCGTCGACCGTCCGCGGAGATTACCGAGTGCGAGCGTGAAATTTTCCGTTTGGAGAAGGCGAAATAGAATAAAAAAAATAAAAACGGAAAGTGATCATTTTTTATTCCAATTTTTTATCCCGCTATTATCATTATGTTATTATTATTCTATACGCACGCGTATCCGGCGGCTAATTGATATCATATAATATAATATTATTGTGTAAGAGCCGCGAGGCTCTTCGGCGGGGCTTTCCGCCGCTGCATATATGTGCCATAACGTGTACGACAACAACGGCCTTTTATATATGGTATTATAGTACGGTGGCGATTAAAAAATGTCGCGGCGGCGTTGGTTTTTTAACCGTCGGCACGTGCGGCGACCACTTCCGGTCGACACCCGACGACGACAACAATAATTAAACGGCGTTTATACGCGTCGGCGGCGGGGCAACGCGTGTCTCGGTCACGTGTCCGCCCGCGTAAACAATCCGTTAACAAGTGGCCCGCGCGCCTATAATGTTATACTATTATATTATTATTGATTGTGTTATAATACGTATTAGTGGCAGTGGTGGCTGTGATATCCGTATAGAATATTATTATATCGAGTACACACTATCATATAGTGTATTATATTGTAGTGCGAAGGCAGTCGTAGGTACTTGTCGTGTCGCCCCGGCACTTTGGCACGCGTCTTTCACGCCGCGACGGGGTTTTTTTTTTAAACGAATTTCCCGACATTTTTTTATTCGGTAATTTTTTCACACACGACACATTCACCCGACGTTTGAAGTACTCACCAGATGACAATCTATATAATAGGTGCCCATCATACATAATCATAATAATATAATATTAAAAATTATAAAATTATCGCATCAGGCGCGCGCCTGTCGAGTATACGCGATCGAGACAAAGACGCGCACGCGGCGACCCTGGAGTAAGTTGTAGACGAGTGATGTAATATTATATAATATTAAAATAATATAATACGTATAATTTGTTCACTATTATACTGTTCTTATATATGTTAAGGTGTATGACCGCAGTAGGCGAATATTGACAGTCACCGGTGTAGGTTGACATATACCAAAAACCGTAGTGAATGTTGACGAAATTGTCTTAATGCGTTCATACACCGGTGATTGTTGACATTTACAGTCAGTGTTTGGTAAATGTTGACCACACTTGAAGCACAATGTATGTATAAGGTATTTTTGTATTATTTTGTAAAATTATTAAGATGTTATCGCCCAGCCACAATATGCATTGGAGACGTTTGGACGTTAGTAATGTTATCGCATGAGACAATCCGATTGTCAATCGTTTGCTAGATAATAAAATATAAATATACCCTCGTCAGTATCGCCACGTATTCTAAACCGAGCGCAACAGTGCCGATCGCACACCAAAAGAGCAAAACTGTGTTAGACAATGCTAGTCATTTTCGTGTTAGTCAACTAAAAACAATTTGTTTTTATAAAGTGCACACTACCTAGACAAAACAGCATTAGACAAAATAAAAATCAGTAGTCATCATGTCATCTGATGAAGATGTTGCGATTTGCATGTGGTACACATTACAAAATGTAGAACAGAATCATAAAAAGAAAAAATTATGGATTCATCCGTTAAATAAAAAACGTATCACTCATAATGTAATTTTAACTTAAAAAGATGGATGGTCTTTTTTCCACTAAACTTACAAGTATTTCCCCATCACAAGCCATTATGTGATAAGTATACAAAAAATATTATTAAAAATATATACGAAATACAAAATTCACACGAATAATTATTTATTGTCTAGTTGTGACTAACGAAAAATGTGGACACTCAGACAGTAGACTCATGACTAATTGTGTTTTAAAGCAAAAACGTTTTGTTTTGACTACGTCTAATCAGTGTGCGTATGCAATGTAATTTCCTATGTTCTATTTTTAACAAAACTGTGTTAGGCTGACTAACACTGTCTAACACAGTTTTGCTCTTTTGGTGTGCGATCGGCCTTTAGTGTAATACAACGGGCCTTAGTGTAATATTTTATTAATATTATATTCGAATTAAAACTAATAATGGATAAAAGTATAAAAGATATTTTTTATGAAAAGTTTAGTGCACTTTTATTAAAAAAAAGGGAAGATAATTGTTTTTACCATGTAACTTAAATATTAAAAAATTAATTTGTTCAACTATATTTATTTATGAATTTATTAGTTATCTATTTGATTATATATTATGTTGTCGTTGTCACACATGTCAACATTCACAAAATAACTATTGCGCATGTCAACAAATACTGGTAAATGTCCGCATTGTGAGATATTTGAAATAATTGATAACATTCACCAAAATTATTAGTGAATGTCGACATACACCGGTGAGTGGTGACTGTCAACATTTACTGTCATGCGGTCATACACCTTAACATATATATATAAATATGCGTGTAATACTATATTATATTATTCCATAGCTGCTTATTATGTGTATTGTAATATACATAGAACAAAATCGATTCCCGTACGATTTCCCGTGGTTTTAATCCGCGACGATGAGATTGGGACGATGGCGTTTGGAGTAGATTAATAATATAGTTATACACGTATTTAATATAATATTATACGGTTACCTATAACCTACTCAACGGAATTATTTTTAATCCTCGGCCCAGTACCCACGTAAAGTTTCTTAATCGATTTCACGTGCAAATAGTTCCGAAGTGCCATTTCAAAGTTGGGGATCAAATATTTCACGGCTCTTCCGACAAAATCGAGAAGCAAACAGTTCACCCAGCTAGGTACTAACGGATTACAGATGCGGACTATAATTATTGCTGAGTATTATATTATTAATTTATCTCGATTCCGTCTGAACTTCGTTTACATACGTATAATATTCAATTATTATAATAACGATAGTATAACAATTTTTAATTTATTGTATAATTACTTATATTGACGCATCACATTTGGGAAACGTGGCGTGGACCGGAAGTGATTTGGATGGTAAATTATATACGAATATAGTTTTATCGACACGTTTCGTCGATATTTTGTCGCACTGCGCAGCATTTTACACGCACGCGAAATGTTCGACCAAGGCTAGAAGAAACGACGTGGGTGGATGAAAATGTCCGGTGACGACTACGTTTTCTTTGACTAACCGACGACGCGGAGATTATCGCGGTTACTTGCCTGCAAGTAAACCGAATACAATTGTTTAATATTTTCAAATGGTTAGTCAATTAATGGAATCATCGGACGGCGCGTCGTATACGTGGAGAAATACGGCCGGTGGTGGCCAGTACCGTTTTCCAACCGACGGAAAATATCGCGGATACCCTATAGCGAATAACGTAAACCATAATATTATAATCTGGTCGGCGGCCGCGGTACACGTCGTAAATACTCGGTATAATACTCGCGAACGGGTAACCGCGATAATTTTCGTCGTCGGTCCGCGAATCTGCCTTTTTCTCGACGGCCGCCCGTCGTCCCGTCCGGTCACATCATCCGCGAGTGCGTGTCTATATTCAGTGTGTCTGATGCATCGCTCATCAAGATGTGGATCACGGAGTTTCTATATTCCTATGCACAGAATAATAAAATATCAGTACAATGCTATGTACGGTACCGACAATTTCAAACGTCGCGTCGATTAGTGTATAACGATAGGTCGACGTGCAAGCATACGGTACGTGTTTCGGTCGGTATACTGTTGTATGCATCGAGACGGTGTTGCGCCGTCGTAAAAACTTCGTCGTTGTTCCTTCGCATATAATAATATACGCGCGTCGAGCCGTGTCTGATTAGTATTGATTTCGCACAAACTGTACAGTAGTTGTATCGACTAATATTCACATCAATGCGATTGGTGTGTGGATAAAAATATATCTAACAAATAATAACAGCTACGTTTTGGACTTTCGGGGCCTGAAATTCGCATAATGTTCTAGAAAAATTGTCTTCTAAAAAGAATTATTCGCTAAACTAGACCGGTTTAAGATTATCCCACATTATCCCGCACCGGGATATAATGAACCATGTAAATGATAATAATGGTAAATGGTCCGAACACGGCCCCGGTGCATTATTTTTCACACCGGTTTAGTCTAGCGAATTTGTGGATTGTGCACCGACAATTCAAATATTAAATATTAAATAAATCGATGCCAAGCTTATACACATTCAATTTTTACTACCCAAAAAAAAGACTCTGCATAGTTTTAGCAGTGCGCCACTAAATTCATTAATTATTGTAGTTCCTCGCCAGTATACTGACTGAGAAAATAAATAATTAATCATTAAGCATATGTTTTTTGTAATAATGTCGTTACTATTGTGATATTACCTATACCTACGTAATATTAAAACGTATGCGATGTAATAACCAGTAATAATATTGATGTCAATTTCTAGGAATGTATTCTTCCTAACTGGGTTACGACGTGTCACGAATAATCGTCTGCTGATGCTGCAGCAGGTCTGAGCACATACCTATACTTCGTCCGCGCGACGGAGCGGTCTCTCGTCGCAGTTCGCACAATATCGCCGGGTAATATATTTTTATTTCTATTGTTATACCATAATATTATGATATACACGCAATATGACACACGGCAGCTACCTTTTTATGTCCGCCGACTATATATTATTATTATAGTACCTACGTAATAAAACAGGTGGGGATACCTCTACTCCTCGATTAATTCTGCCGCGATTCCATCGAAATGATTAACGAGCAACACGCCGTGCGTTCTACATTGTACGCGTAAACGTTTATATTAGACAGTTTTATAAATTACGAATATGTGTGTTATAAAGTAGGGATTTACGTCATTTCCGGGATGCCGCGGCCCGCGATACCTATGTATAACATTATAATAGTATAAGAATATTAATTTCTCTGGAAATAACTCCTTTTGAAATCTCGTCTACCTACCCCGAAAAGCCGCAGTGACGTTTTTGATTCCAAACCCGACATGTGAAACGCATGTTGTGTGAAGGAAAAACCACGTTTTCTGTCATAATTAATATTTTACTCCGTCGAGAACGGTATATTATTATTATTTAAAGTATTTTTTGCGCTCAGTTTCGTGTAACACCGCAGTTCTACTTCGATAAAATTTAAGTAAAAACTATGTATTTCCATCTCAGTTCAGCACAATATTATAATCTTATACGAGGTATAACAATTTGATTTAATACCGTATTGCTGTAGTTAACTTTAGACTTTTATTGTTTTTACCTACTTCAAATAAATATTGTTAGTTAATTTAACTATTACAGTCTTCAGTAGGTATTGATATTATAACACTCTGGTAACTATAACTATATTATAGCTATACGATACCAAACAGTAAACACTAACTTAACTAAGAATAAGTACCTAATAACAAAACTATTGAACATGGATAATAACTTATAAGGCTTATTAACTTACTATAGTCTATAGTCACTGTCCGACCCTGCTTTGTCATGATGATACTTGCAATACCGAATTTCTATGAAGGAATTTGGATATTTGTACCATTAACCTTCACACTCCGACACCACGACAATAATACATTAAAATTATTATAATTTAAGATACCTAAAAACGTAGCATGTTTATTATATGATATAATAACTAACTACAGAATCGATTAAACGAAATTATATTGTGTCATTATTGAAATTTTATAATGAAAAAGCTTTTAGTATTTTACCATTGGTAGGCCCTAATTTATGGATGACGCAGAGCAATCCAGAATCGAAATCATGCTACTCTGATCATACAATGTTTTGACTAATGCACAAGTCCATCTAAAATTTTTGGGGTCCCCCTAGAAATCGTTCTACAATTAGTCCCGAGACAAAGTTGATACAGTTGGGGCAATTATAGCGGGGCGCTCCGTCTGAACGGTCATCCTGTCTATATAACGCTGTTTGTAGTAAATTACTAAGCGTTTTTTAGGATTATAAATCCTCACAAAAATCCTACAATGTTTTGTGTTTGATGTGACATGCAATTGCCGTCTTACGAAACGATTGAAATAGTATATCATCATGCTTGTATCGGGTGCAGGTAGGTATATTATATTATAATATTATATCCATCGTCCCGTTCTGCTACAATAATAGACGATTTACTGGTGTCGGTGAAAGTTCGTTATTTTCGTAATTATTTTTACTGACCTTCGTGCTGTACGCATTTTATGACTCGCGTGGTTATTTTTTTTTATCTTTCTCTATTTAGATCATCGATCGGTGTTTTATAGAACCATATATTGCTCGACAATATTGCGTCCGTCGTAAAACGGCAACACGCGCAAACGGCATCACGCATAACAATCGCAACGTGCATACTATTATAATATTATACGACGTGATTATTACTCTGGCTGTCTCTCTATTCACGCATAATATATATGTATAATATGTATACATAATATAATATATAAGGGGCAAATAATAAACCGGCATCGAATAAAACAAAATGTATTGTGCGAGGGTGGGCGGCGGCGGTGGCAGTGCCCAGACACAACGCGATACGTCATGGTGTTAAGTACACAAGGGGTGTGGGGGAGACACAAAAAAAGAGCCGTCCACCCCTTACATATTTCACGATAGTAATAATAATAATAATAATAATAATAATCGTAATAATAATAGAAATAATAAATGTGCAGGTCCCGCGAACTCGTGATTTGCTCGCGGGGCCGTGATATATATACGTATGCCTAAATTATTATTATTATTATGTATATATAAACGAGGACGCAAGCTGTGCCGAATTCGTCGAACAAAACAAATAAACCGCGTCCGCCAATCCGTCGAATTCGATTCAGGTCTGGACGCATTGCGCCGATATACGCCGCGGCCGCAGTCGATAACATCATATTATTATTATTACCATACATACAAATATTATATGAAAATATTGTTATCACGTCTTATCATTTATGTTATCACAGACAAACGGTTGACTCTAGCCACAGATTTCTATATATACATTATATTATTATTGCATTAGTATAGTAGTCTAGTGTGAGTATGTGACTCTAGCGGGTCGTCTACCGCATAGATATATAGAACAACTGGATACAACTTACAGACATGCAACGTTTTCAAGTTGTTATCGCCATTTGCCTAAACGGCAATGCTTACATTTTATCATATTTAAAAATATAAAATATATATATTTATTATTAAATATTATATTATTTTTTATTATATAAAAGTGTAACCATTGCCGTTTAGACATACAACGGACCCATAGCGGACGCGGCTTCAATAACAAATTATAGTCGGCTATCTAGTTGTTGATGTCTGTGGTCGACCGTAAGTTCTTATAATGAGATACGGTGTAGATGTAGAACTCACATCTTCGTTTAGATTAAAATGGTACACACATTGATATTATGCATCAACCGTCTTGAATCGCGATAACATTAATTATTCACTTGCGTTAGCTGTCTGCAGTGTGGTCTGTAACAGACCGTCTGTTCAAAGTGATGCTGTTCTATATGTAATCTACATTATATTATAATTTATTCATTTAATATACATAATACAAATTATATATTATATAACTAAAAAATATTACGAACCAGAACAGAAAACTATTTTTTCTTTAAACTTATTGTATACATATTTTATAATGCTATAAAATTTGTAAAATTATTTTATTTCAATGCATACATTTGGGTAACACACAATATTGTATTTTTCACCTTAACGTACGATAAGGAATATGTGTTATTGTTGTATTTATATATTATATTGTTTACATGTTGTACCTATTAACTGTTTAAATTTATTGCGAACGCACAGATAATTAACAGAAATATGATTTACATAGAAACTGTTTAGAAACAGTTAAAACTGCATTGATATTTATACTTTGTAGTACAAAATATTGACACATTTAACAATTTGAACTATCCATACAGACAGGTGGGTCGAATTAAATTTCCCGGCTATTCAGTGGTTTTTTTTATAGATTCGTTCCTATATAATATAATAATAAAATTATATAAGTACAATATTATGTATGATATCATCTTCGGTACAGATATCGAAGGTTACACATCGAAAAATGCTTGTACATATCTACCAAACCGCATATTAATGCAAATTTCGATATTATTTCACGAACAGTTAGTGAGAAAAACAAAAACAATCGGTTTTCTATAATTATGACACGCTTGTTTGACGATAAATTTCTGTCAAACTTTATTCTTAAATTAAATTACTACTTCGTATAACTTGGATTTAATTTCTTGTACGAGTGTATTGTGTATAGTTTGTTCTTCAAGCAACCCTTAATAATTATACTCGAAACAAACAACAAAAGAAACAGTGCACTTGGGTACGTTTTAAATACGGGTGCCCCGGGGTGATTGCACTCGCTTTACAATATTATTATAACCGAGTGCTTGGCGAAAAATACGAACTTAATATTCACATTTGTCGAAACCTCCGATATTGAATATAAGGCTAACGAAGTAAAAATCGAATAAGTTCGACGAACTTATTCTGTGCTTCATTTATTGGTTAAGTTCGTCGATTATTCAATTATATTATGTATTATAATATAAAAAATTATTTAATGGTTTTCAATCTTTTCAATAGAATACCAAAATACTTAATCAAAGAAGAAAAGTGTTAAAGAGACAAAAAATCATTGAACTATCTTAGTTATGTTGGAACTTATATTGTTCAGAATAGATTTTGGAATGTATATCGACGCGATAATCGTGATTTTATCTTTTTCATACCTAACAAAAAGTCACAACTTACAAAAAAATTAAATTTATAAAAATGCTGTTATGTTGTTCCTGGAGTGGTATTTTAAATATACCTAATCGACCAATTTTCAAAGCGACCTCACATAGAAACTCTGCAGTGACGAATAACCAAACATTGGAATAATAAATTGCCACGTGTGTGTGTTTGACAATGTGACTACTATTAAATTTAAGTGCCCTAGACAAATTATAACGACATAATAATTGCATCGATTCACATAAATTATGCATAAATCTAATCTTGTCACCAGAAATAAAGGTCAATCGTCCAAACAAGTTTTCCTCAGTAGTAAACAAAAAATACAAATAGTTATTAAATTTAATACGAAGATGATATATTAATATTTGGCATAACAATTATTATTATGGAAATAGCGTAACATGAAGTATATAAAATATTGTCCATGTACTAATAAAATATAATAATCTCATAGAGAATTGAAATATGTCCAAGGCGCATGTCAATTTGTTTAAGGTCAATGATATCATAACAACAATAACTATAATAGTTTGGGTCATGGTCATCTTGGCAAATTACAATGGAAATATTTTTTTTCAAATTTTTTTTTTGGAAACAATATAGGTACCTACTAGGTAGTATTATTAATGTTATTTTTTAATATTATTATGTTGAGACACTGAAAAAATATATTTTGAATAGATTTTGATGAATTTTTATACAATTGGTAACTGTTAAGAAATAAAAGATTTTTTATTAGACTTATAAGTTATAACTTACTTTTATAAGAACCTGGCACTGTTAAAACAATTCACAATATTTATAGAAATATTGTGTAATAACTAATAACTATTCACCTTAAATTAATTTACGGTTACATCATAATATATATTATCATTTTAATTTAAATTTGTGAAAGGAACATACAGAATGAAAATCGTATTATTGTGGCTGATTAGTGATTAAATTGCACGTTTTGAAAAAATCCTATTCATCCTGGATATATTATAAAAATTTGCATATCCATGATCAGTAACGACACGTAGATTGTATAATATATTAACACATGTACGATGTACAAATAAACGATTTTCAACATTTTATTGATTATTTTTACTGAAATAATATGCATAAGTAAAACTACTTAGAATTTAGAACTTATCTACGTTTAAATTAAAATAATATATTATAATATTTTGTTAAACGTACAATGTTATAGGTACCTACTACCTCAAAAAATATAAAATACATTTTTTCTTTTTACAATGGACATTTTTATGTTTCTGGTATGCATTATAATAAAAAAAACATAGTTATTATACCAAATAAGTTTTCTTAAAAATTATTTTTTTAATATAAGTAGGAACGTACAGAGGTATATATTTTTTTTATTAATTGTAATAAAATTACTTTTACCGCTATTTCTTGAATCACATCACGTTTTAGTTTCATATAAGCTATTTAGCTGTATAATGTGAAAATTGACCATTCCTTAGTATAATAATAGGTAATGATAGATCGTCGTTCCGAAGAATGAAGAATCATTAATAGCATTGTGCGAGCACTATCATGATTTTATACCTATGATTATAAAAATTCCGTTACACTCACAAAATTATTTAAATTATTATATATCTTTTATTCTTATCATACATTAAGTTAATTGAAATTTTCTTTTAAGTTTTCTTTTAAGAGTGATTTGTTTGTCTTCATTTTAGGCTTATAATATAGTAAGTTTAAAAATCACATTACACAAAATTATACAGTTACCTAGGTCTTAGGTAGGTGCCGCTTATAGTAATTATATCATTGAAACTCGTCGCGTCGTTGGCCCGTCCTATTTATTACACCATAAATTAATTATTGCATGCCAAATAAACAATGTTAAAGATACCTACCTCCATGTTGAAATGTAAAAAGTCAAAAATAATAAATTATTTATAAATTATAAGCATTCTGTAAAATTACTCTAAATCATCAGTTAACTTAGAATATACAGCACAAGGCCTGAACAACAATAATAAGATAATAACACTTATGTAAATTAAGATAAATGTTAAGTTTAAAACATGTATGTTCAATATATTTCTAATAATTTCATTTAAATTTAATTAGCTTCACTCGACATGTATTTATGCTCTTATTTTTAGATATGTAAAATATCGAATACAATGTAAAAATTACTATAATCTTTATTTATCCTGTTTTTTTATTTGCGTTGAAACTTATTTCGTTTTAAACCTACCTTAATTATTGGTCAATTCAATAATATTTAAATATTAAAATACGTAAAATTATGGTTAATACTTAATAGCTATAATAATTAATTCATGGTATTACTATACTGTTACTATACTGGGTAGAAATAAAATTGAGAGCCGAAATGTGGTTATCCCCACGACCCCCCCACCCTTCGGTTCGCCCACGACTACCCGTGCCTATATGGTGTATCTTCATACAAAACATATTACCTTAGTACTTTAATAAACAGGTTACAGTCTTAAGTCTACATTAATAAATCTCTCAACATAATACGCAGTTTAATAGTTTATAGTTTATGAATAATAATTATTGACTAATGACGAAAACTGAACACACAAGATGCACGCACACGTAACACACGTCGCACGAAGCAGTAAAAACTATTTCATGAATATGCGTTTGTAAATGTCCATAGTAGGAAATTACTAAGACTCGTGAAAGCTGTGGAACTAAAAAAGTAGGTACTCATTAACACTTAAGCATAACCTCAAAACTCTAAAATATGCGCGTAAATTATACAATCAAATATTATAGTTGAATTTGATATCATACAAATCACGTATTATTTAGAATATACTTTAATCTCCTAGAAAGTTTTATTTGTATTTAATGGAAATGGCTTTTTCATGGAAATATTGTATAAGGTGAAAATTATAATACAATTAACGAATTTATAATAACTTCTATTTTCTTTACAATAATAATGATTCTGATCGTCTGTGGTTGAAATACTATTATAGTAAGGAATATCTACATTCTACTTACAAAATAAAAAAATAGCAGCTAAAACCGCAGTAAGTCGTACTGGTTTTAGAAATTTGATGTGACTCAGTATGCACTAGGGTGGTCTACAGGGGCGTGAAGTCAAAAGTATTTACAAAGTATCTAAACCAGTGGCTCCCAAACTTATTTTCTTCTCAGCACATTGTTATTAACTATATAGGTACCTATTAAATGTTGTGGCACATTTTCGATAAACATTTATAGTTGTCAATAACAAATATTTTTAGGTAAGGGAAAAACAAACGCCATTGAACAAATAAAAATTTAAATATTCCCATTAAAATATTTAAGTATAGGTACCTACTAATATTTTTGTTTAACTGTAGTTACTAATTCTTTTCTCAAAATGATATATTATCTCGATTCATTTTTATGTTTATACCCATTGAAAATGTTTTATCCAATATTTTTTTTTAAACTTAGTTTTTAATAATATTTCTATTATATTGGTACAGGTTTAAAATTTAAATGAAATTCCTCTGCTGTCGGTTCAAACTGAGGGGAAAAAAATAACGAAATAGTTCTTATTTTCACGGCACTGTAAATACTGCAGTCTAAACTCTAAGCTCTTTACATTTATGAATTAAAATTGTTTACATGTTAATATGGCCTATAATTGTTTAAAACTACAAGTATTTAATTTATATTTATGTCATTTATAGATGCATATACTTTGTCTTTGTGGCTAGCTTTCCCCCATTTCCATTCTAAGATCCGTCACTGGATGTGTATACCTACACTACACACATGCAACACGCACGCCTTTTCACGACAGCCAAATTATAGGAATGAAAACCTACGGAAGGTCGCGGTCGTGTTTGATAGTTCGATCAGCGTTTTTTCGACGTTTTAGGTTATACTTATACACAATATTATGCTTCGATATATACATAATTCACATACGTATACGTGCGAGCGAAACCGTATCCAAAAAACTCCGGAAACGGAAACGAACGGCTGCATTGATAATCCGACGTTAGCATAATAATATATCGTCGCGGTCTTTACGGCTTTTCGGTTGTCAGCGTCGGCGGAAAAGGCGTCGCCGATCTCCAGGACAAGAAAAAAAAAATTCAAAATGTATTCCTCCAATAAATACGTTATTATATTATTATTGTACGTGCGGTGCGGGAAAAAAAAGCCGAAAATATCTGACGCGACGTGTTCGGTAACGATTTACGCGTATTCTCACGCGTACTCACTCTATAACCTCGTGCGATTGTCGGCGCCGCCGGTCCATGCCCATTTCACGGCCCATTATGCCGGGTGCTATATGATTTGTTTTTTTTCCGAAACGAATTTCCTTCCCCCCGACACACACTGCACCGACGAAACCGAGACGGACGTCCGAGATCTATGACGACCTTCGGACGCGGTCGGACGCCCAACGATCTATATTCGCACATCATATTATGTACGCGGTATAAGGTATAACCGGTGCAGTGTATACCTAACATATTATTATAATATTATGTATAATATGTTTAATATGATTTCATACGGATCCGTACCTCCACGCGGATCTCCCTCCACAACCGTTCACCGTTGGTTCAATTTTTTCCTGGGGTTGTAACTCGTCCGTTCTGTACGATTATCGTGTTATCGTATTGTATATTAATATAATATATATTGTTACACTATAGCTGTTATTACTCCGCGTGTCTTTTTGTTGTGTCCGCTTCCTCTTTCACTATAGGTCGGAATCGCGTTCGTATATGTAATATTATCGTCCAAAGGGTTGGGCGCGATCTAAACGATAACGAAAAAAAAACCCCGGCGTATGTAATCCCCCGGTAAAGGCTTTTAATCTTTTAAAAGGCCGAAATCCCCATTGTGTCACGACGGTGACAAGATCGCGTTTCATGCATCAGTAAAACATCATTAGACGTACGTAATGTTACGTGCGTGGCATTGTTGCTGTTAAAACGACGCAACGATAGATTTTTAATGGATCCTCGGTGTAACAGTTTGAATGGGTTACGGGGAATATAACTGCTGCAATCGTGTAAATATGTAACGTTCATATAGATCCGACTTGATTTTTTTCAACTTGAGTTGTATTTAACAGATATATAACGGTGCGTAATACAAATTATTATTAAAATATTATTCGTCATGATAATGATTTAAATCGTTTTCGTTTATCATGCTATATTAATATATTTTATACTAATTTAAGTTTTAACCCAGATACAGTGACTAAAATCGCAGTACGTACTTAAGAGGATGTCAGCGCACTATTTGTTTTCTCTCTCTGTCTCACGCACAACATATAGACAATAAAACGCATTTACGCAGAATTATTTTTTCTATGTTTTTAAGTAATCTTAGAGTAAAATCACACATTACAAAAAAGATAGAGAATAATATTTTTGAGGGAATGTCATATCGATTTGTTTAAATATTGTCTCAAAACAATTTAAACATCATTTAAATGTACATTTTTTTGTTTATTTTGAAAGTCAAATACAAAGTCAAATAATAATAAAATATAAAATCGATGTCATTCCCTCAAAAATATTACTCTCCATATTTTTTGTAATGGGTGATTTTACTCTAAGATTTCTTAAAACATAGAAAAAACGATTCTGCGTTAATGCGTTTTGTCTATGCTGCGCCTGCTCGTTGACCAGAGAGAGAAAACAAATAATGCGCTGACATGCCTGACATCCTCTTAATAGTAATATAATTTTATGCATTTTGAAAATAAACGTTAGCACGTACTACATGCAGATTAATATATTCTTGGAAAATTGTTTTGGTAGAATTGTCTGAACTATACTGTCCCACTATACCGTGCCACCGTGGTATTACATTTATTATAATATTCATTCCTATGCAAAAAAAATATATGTAACGATGTTGTAGTCGACAATTAGTGCGTTTATTATTACAGTTTTTTTTTTAAAAAATTTTTTTAACGCTATTGTTGGTAGTGCGTAACTGGATTCGATTACACGCTATTTAACGATATTAACATTAAAAACGACCAGGCGTGTAATAAATTATAATATCATACATATATAAGAACATTATGGTATGCAACCCGGTGAGTACGGATGCTAATATAACAGTCGTAATAAACGTTTTCGTTTACCGCAAACATGCATCCCTGCAAAAGCCTCTTCGACGTCGCATTAGGATAATAATATTAATTATTATTATTATTATTATTATTGTTACTATTATTGTCAGCGTTATGTATCGAATCCATTAGAGAGTCTCCGGTCTCTCCCCTTGTAGATTATTAAAATCGCATCGATCGTCCGGTTTTCGGCAAAAACGGCATAATCGAACGGGCCAATCTCGTTGATTTTATCGAATTTCCTACCCTCCGGCGATTTATTATAAACGGCCGTAATTTTTTTTTCCTTTTCGGCGGCGGCGAAGGGGTGGGACGCGAGTTGTGCATATATATATATATATATATTAATATTATATATGTGCACAATCGTCACGAGACCGGTGCAGCAGCCGCGGTAGTACGTATTATAATAGTCGTATTCGGTGCACGCAGTCGCGTATTTACCATTTCGATTATAATGAACATTATAATATATTATATTATGTATACATATATATAATATATATTTTTCCGTCACCGGTTTCCGCGGAACCCCACAAAATTCGAATTTCTCCCCGCGCCCGCGGTAAAACGTGTTATTATCCTCCGTCTGCGTTTGTCGCCAAACACCGCGAGCCGGGGGGGTTGTCGCGAAGGAAAAAAAAATAATATCATATATTACGCGTATACATAAATAATATCAATGATAATCCCTCTCTTTCTCTCTCTATCGCCACCACGACGATTACAAATCATATAATGTACGCGCGCCGAACAGAGACTGCAACGAGCGTATAAAATATAATATCATCATAATGCGAACGCGAGTAATATAGTACGCTGGGTAGTCGGACTGCGATTTCAAGCACATTTTACACGGTGATCGCAAACCCGAATATTCCACGTGTGCCGATATCTGTCGTCGTCCGACGGCGTGTGTGTGTTTGTGTGTGTGTGTGTGTGCGCCTAATTCGAATTTTACGAGCGTGGAAATTCGCGTGACGACTCCGAACACATGATTCGGATTCACCACGCGTGCTTGTGTGTATACGACTTTATTTGCTTCGGACCGTTAATAACAATATAAATATATTATAATAATATATTGCTGCCGTTTCGGCGGATATTGTGGACACGAACGAGTAACACCAGCGGCGGGAAAATGTGTACACAGAATTGTATATGACACATTTTTCATCAAATGTCATAATTATTATGATATAGTATTTCCGCGAGTTATCGTGATGCGATGCTTGCTGTTTATGAAAATATCAAATGATCGTTTTGCGTCCAGATAAAAGGCAACTTTTTATAGCTGGTCGTTGAATATAATATAACCTACACGGTTTTAAACAATGGTTGTACAACAAAAAAATATATTTATTTAATTTACTTTTTCAAGGCTGTTGAAAGCTGGTAGTTTTATTGTGCATTTACACCAGACTCTGACCAATAAGCGGAAGAAAAGTTCACACAGTACCAAAAGTCCGATATTAATTTTGAAAACATATTCGAATTCCTTATTCTTTTTTCTAGATTATGTAGGAAATGGGTTTTAGATTTTTTTTTATTCACATTAAAGTGAAGGTACATTTTGAAAAATACATATATACGATATACATGTATATAATTCATTTGGTACTATACTAATTAAACAATATAAAAAATATAAAATCCATTTCCTACATAACCTAGAAAATAGAATAAGGAATTCGAATATGTTTTCAAAATTACTATCAGGCTTTTGGTACTGGGTGAATTTTTCTTCCGATTTTTGGGACTTTCATGGTTAGGTTAGGTAACTTTCAACAGCCTTTTAACAGAACGTTCGTACTTATACTACACATTACACAGTCCAGCTGATTTTTAATGACAATCTTTATTATTATTACTAATGATTTTCCATCTATAGAATTGTGTACATTTTTTAATTTTATTATTTTGTATACTCAATTAATAATCAGTTTATTTATTTGAACAAGTATTTATCTGTCCTTTTACGTTTATAATATTAAAACACATTCTTCGTTGTTGTTTTAGGAATAGCCAAATTATAATTAAGAAGTTTTTTACATAAATATCATATTTTCAAAAATTTAAAATACAACACACCATATTTTTTTGACTTATAAACATGACTGTCGAAAAAAACAAATTACTATGGTTGACGAAATGTTAGGTTTACTGTTCGTTACTTATATAGTTATACATATGAGTAAAAACTGAACACGGGTGGTGGTATAACGAATTAAATAGTTTCGAGTTTCATATATTCTTATATATATAGTTCACCCTCTCGTAAATTAGTTAGGGAGATTAAAATGGGTACCGTAGGGCGTAGGTACCGTAGTTTGTTGATATTTATTTTGTGCGTGCAAAATAGAAACGATTTTTAATATCATCTATTTATTTACTTATTTGCATTGCTTATAATATAGTTAATGTTCAAACCACTCGCACGGTGCCACGGTCACCCTCGAATCAATTGTACGAAATTTAGGTAATTAACTTATGCTAATTTTAAACCTAGTTCAAATTTCCATTCAAACATTTCCACATTAACTGTTCAATAATGTATTTAAAATGTGATATGAAAACAAACACCACTTAAATGTTTGGACAGTCAATACATTTCAAATTTAATTGATGTAATATTACTCTGCTCTGGATAGAACAATATAACTAACCTAATGATTTAGGTACTAACCAATTGGCCACTAAAAATGTTGTGCAAATAATGTATAAAACAACTAGCAAGTTAATGGAAATTACGGTGAGATTGACGAACAAGTTTCTTTATCAAAAATGTTTGAAGGGTAAATTGTAAACGAAGTAGGTACATATAAAAAGTTTTACACTAAACAAAGTATTTTTAAAGTTGATTAACCATACTTAATTATAATTATTAGAAAATTCTTCGATAACCTTGTACAGTAGAAAAATATATTGGTACAATATTAAATATACTATATTATAAGCAATACAATATTCTCATTGAAAAATCCATGTCATTAGTTAAAGTGTTTTATAAAATAAAGTATTTTTTTTAATTTCATAATGTATGATTGTTTGATACGTTTATAGTATAATATATATAATATAGGCGGTAGGTGGCAATACTCCAATAAATTATCTCAATAGAATGCTTCATTAAAAAGTTTAATGCAATCAATTAATGTCTGTAATAAGCACAAAGTGAATATTATAACTAATTAAAAATTTATATTTTCAATAACATAACCTTATTATAATTAATATTATTTGTCATAGAAAATTAACTTTTAAATTAACCTGGAATAAATAAAATAATATATTTTATGAGAAATTAAAATTATTATATCTATGAACAAAAATAGATCTTTCAGTCTCAAGTCTTTTTATTTGTGTTTTTGAACTATTAACTGCTTACTTATTAATATAATTTAGACCTATAAATTGTTGTAAAAATAATTTCACATGAAAAAGATATTAGACCATAATATTTTCTACTTTGTTACGTTATTATTATTTTATTATTATTAATAAAAAAAAAGTTATTTTATTTTTAACTTGAATTTCTTATACATACATTCTAAGAATTACGCATTAACCAAAAATAAATTATACTTGATTATCGTAAGTAATATCAATAATATTCTAGTCAATGTTGGTGCAAGCATCAATAATATAATTAATTTAAACAGTTTTTTTTTTATTTATTATAAATTTTAATTATATTAAAATAAAAGATTTAAGATTGAATTTAAAGTTTTCTTAAAACTGCCTATATAAAACCCCTGAAAACGGGTGTGTAACGTTTGTATTATAATAATAATTTTGACATTTTTTTATAGTATAAGCTGAAACGCCGTGCAGGTTAGATGACTAATATGACACTTGCTATGAATGTTGCGTTACGTCCTCCTGAACTCTAATAATTACTAATATTACAATAATAATTATTGTAGTTATTGCCCAATAATAATATTATATTTAATAACATAAACAAAACAGAATGTTTTTATAATTATTTAACTACCGAATTCAAAACGAGCGTCTAAGTGTCTAAAATTACTCAAACGTAAACCCTATTATATTATGCTTTTTGAGAAAGCCAATTCAATTGTCAAGCTACACAATTATTTTTTTAAACGTATATAGATAAAAATACGATATATATTCGAAAGTTGTCACATCATAATATTTTACTTAAAGGTATTTTATATACCTAGCCTATATTCTTTATAAAGCTTTGACAATATTTGAGTTTCAATAACCACTAAATTAAGCCTTGTAAAATGTTTCCAAATTATATCAAGCTGGTAAAGACTTATTCATTTTTTTAAAGCTCGCTTTTTAAGGCATTTTAAATTTTAAGTTATATATTAAGAAAAATAAAAACTTAGCAATTAAAATATAATTTATTATATTTTCAAAGGTCTTATGTCTGTATCATTATTTTGTGATGCATAAATTGTATGATTTACATAGTATGTATTTAGAAAAAATATTTTGCACGATCTACAAACTTACAGTGAATAATTATCATAGTGAAGAATCAAGAAATCGAATTTTTTTAAGTAATATAAAGGACAACATAAACATAAATGTATTCTATCGTTGTTAGTTTTTCTGTAGAAATTATAAATTGGATTAATTTGACCAATATTTAATATAATATTATCTCTATAATCTGTGAAAAAGAAAATACAGTAGTCACTGATTATTGGACTCGATTTGGGGCCAGAGTAAGGAGTCCATTAATCAAATATGTGTCAATAAGGCAAAACTCCGTGAAAGGTCCAAGAATTAAAATATATACATATAAATTGTAATAAAAAAATTAAATTTGGCCTTGTGCCTACTGTTAATTAATATAATTAAAATAACCATGCAAATGATAATATTGACAAATGAATATTTCAAAAATATTGTTTCGTAAATAAAGACATCAAATTATGTAAAAAATATTTTAAAATCTTTAATATTCTTCAATGGGATAAGTTGAGAAAATAATGTTAATCGTCAAAATATAAGTAATAAAATCTGGTAAATTGACTAAAACTTGAGGAAATATGCCCTTAAAAATATGCATTGGCCCCATTGACCAGCGCAGCGAGTCTTCTATGTGTAATAGTATAGGTATATGGGTTAGGTTAAGTGTAGCCAGTGTAGGTATACGTAAATCGGAACCAACCCGATTAAGTCCAAATGGTGAATGTGTCCATTAATAACACAAGTCCAATAAGCAACAGCTACTTATTATGTTTATAGAAAATTAAATTTTTTACAATTAAAGAATAAAAATAAAAGAAGATAATAATTAATTATTTTATCCACTATGTTATAGGTATAAGTAAGTAATTGGTTTCATTCTGAAAGTCATCATTTATTTTTTATTTTTATTAAATTCAAATGTGTGTCCTCTAAAAATATTGTTTTTTTATACTACAGCATCCCGCCATGGCCTAAAAATGTAATACAATAGCTTTGGACCCACATGTTAACCCAGCACTGAATCTGAAGACAAAAAGTGCATGAAAAATATAGGAATAAACCAAAAAATAACGAAACGGTATGAAGTGTTTGACGGAGAACAAGAACCTACAACTGTGACAATAATATAGCTGCATGCCATAGGCGAACAGTGTGCACATAATATTCGGCCGCTAAAAAACTAAAACAGTACACAGCCAACGGGGCATATTGATACTCGAGTAACATTTGGTTGTTGGCTGAAATAATAATAATCATAACAATAATAATGATTGAGTGGCAGTGGTCATTGTGGTGTTTATAAAAAGGCTCACGTGGAAGTGAAATACCTCATTAGTTTCAAATCGTTTGTTAACTCGTTCGTATGAGACACAGGAATCTTGTACAGCTACCGCCGACCGTGTAATAATACGGAAACGATGATGATAATAATATAATAGCGGTAACGTATATGACACATTATCAATACGTCCGTTTCTGTCAAGGATTTTCACCGTTCCCTAGACGGTGTTTGAGAGGGAGGGTGTCATGTGGTCGACGGCGTTTCTGGTCGGCGGGCAGCTGATTATTTTACTTTACCTACTATTGCAACTCTCTTATCATGGTAGGTGTGAAGCGGGAACAGGAAATTTCTGTGTGGTTGCAATAATTCAGCCAAAAGAGTTGGTGAAGTATATTAGTCATTCTATAGGTATCTCTAAATGGTCAACTTGACTTTTGGTCGATATTTTAATCTTGTTTTCTCCTAAGTGATGTTTAAGGATCAAAATATTCTTGTATGGAATTAAAATCAATACAAGAATATAACTTTTACACATTTACTTCGAAACGCATTATGTATTTCAAAGAATATTTTTTAGACATATTTCCAACAACTAGTTTTTCCAAAAAATCTAATATTCCATTATAACAACCCACCATCATTACGTCGGAATTCTGAATAGAAATAATACTAATAAAATATAAAATATAAAATGAAAAAAATCCGGATAAAATGCCGAACTAAAATGCACCTCTAAATATAATATTTAGCTCATCTTCCATTATAATCAAAAGTTCCGTTGAGTATATATCTAAAACTATTAAAAATATCCCCTGAGAATAATTTAATAATATAAAATTAAAATCTGTCAAAAATAATAATTATTAATAATGTATTGTCTTTGCATGGCACTTAGGACTAGCTCACGTCCAATCAACGCACTGCGTCCTGCACCCACAGGGAAATGCCTTAACTGACACCTCAAGTAAGAAAATATATAATGTTATATTTTGCAGTAAAGTATAAATTAATTAGTTCCAAGATCTAGAAATGATTAGCTTTTGTTTTGTTCTTAAAACCCGATTTAGTGATGGAACCCCGTACAGGATATTTTTGTGCTGACGGGATTTGGATGGAGTCGTCAAAAGATCGACAGCGACGCCGTTGCAAAGAGTTCGTGCAGAAAGTGCAAAAGAAAAGTGAGTAATATTAATAATATTCTAGTCAATGTTGATGCAAGCACCAATAATATAATTAAATTAAACAGTTTTTTTTAACCATCGTGTCCCTCTAATCAATAGGTACGCACAATGATAAAATTAAAATTATTAGAGTTTATGATTTATTAAGAATTCTAATGGCCCAATATATTATCATAATGTAAATGGTTTATTATTATTAGGTATGTAGTGCTCTCACGCTACAAAATACAAATATACAATTTATTTACTCAAACACTATGGTCATGGGATAACCATTGTAAAATTAACTTAAAAAGTAAAAAACACTAGTTTGTGTTGAATGTTTATTATATTATTGAATTGCATACATTTAGTGAAAATAATCCTAATACAGTTCATATACAGTGTAAAATATAATATGCGTCTACGCTTATAGAAGTCTGGCACCATTTACAAGTGGTCATTCAAACAAAGCTCTTTTATTAATAGCAGCGCCATTTTCAGACGCCGCGTTATGGGATGAAACTCAACCACCGTCATCGTTTTTACTGCTTCCAATCTGTAGCTTTGGTCGAGTGTAAGACCATTAATATCTCTCCAAATTTTTCAATCAGAAGTGCTTCTCGTGTGAAAAACTCCTCTACTTAGCTAATTATTACCTACTATAGTCCCGCCTTTACCTGTATCAATTAAATTCCATGCGTGTTTCATCGGTAGTGTTCAGAAAAGAAATGAGAAAGTCGTAAAACGAGTACTATTTCGGAAAGACATGCGAAATAAACCAGTAAATCGTAAATACGAACCCGATTTAACATAAATTAGATATTAATATATTATTAGATTTATTTTAGATGTTAGTCATTAGACTATCATTAATCATGTTACGATACTCGTGGACAAAGTATATTGTAAAATAGCTGTACAATTTAGAGGGTCTTATATTCGATAATACTACTATATAGGTATAATATATATATGGATATTAGTATATTACCCAACGAACTTTTTTATAGTGTTATAGCAGGTATTTAGTGGTACATCACTATAATATAATTATAGTTGTAATATTAGGTAGATATGTATAATATAGCATATTATATTATAATGTGTAACGAAAAGAGAAGACATGACTAAATTTAGGTGTTTGACAAACACTCAAAGAACATTTTATAGAGAAACGAAAAGGCGTTCGATTGAAATTTGAAACACATTTAAATGAGATGGCCTACAAATGATAATGTCATGGTTAAATGTTTTTGCACATAGCCAATTTCGTGCGTTATTGGCACGTAGGCATGTATAATGTATACATATTATATTATAGTACCCATTTTTACACGGTATAGAAAAATACGATTACGAGTTTAGCGTTTTGACATTTAACTATTTAATTATGTTTTTTTTTGCACTTTTTGCACATACAAATAATAAATACATAATTACGTACGCTCTCGACTGAGTGCGTATAATATGTACATATCTATTAAATTATAGCCCTTCGGAACCCGGTGTCGAGCAACCGCTCGAGCGAGCGTGGCGACCGCCGAATAAAAAAAAATATATTTTAATTACACGATGCCGCCGTTTTCGTAATAATTATAGCGCGTGGCATTCATTTTTGACGTGTTAATAACACGTGGCTCGAAAGATTCTCGATCTAAGCACACGCACTCTATATACGCATACTATAATATTATTATAAAAATATAATAATATTTACTGTAGGTACGATTAGGATTAAGTTGGTCGTTACACGCGGAACCCGAAAAACGTTCATAGGTACGCAGTTTATTCGCAAAAGGTACACGTTTCACGACTGTTTTCGCGTGTCGAAACCATCGACGAACACGAACATAACGCCACGAACACGAATTCTTGAAGCAATACTTACGTATAAAAATAATTATTTTTGTTGTTACGGGTGAATAAAAAGTATAATTTAACCATCTCCGGAGTCCGGATTATATACCTATATAATACCTATTTATTAGACAACGTTTAAATGGTCAATTACATAGAAGTAATGGTTATGGCCTATAGTGAATAAAAAATAATTCATCACACAATATATTATATTATCATCTTATATTGGCAATGGGCATGAAGACCTGAAAATTAAATGAAATTTTTTGATTTTAATTTCAAACCTGCTTATCGATATTAGTTTTTTTTATTTAAATTTAAAATAATATATTGGTTTTATATCGTTGAACAATATCGATTTTTCTGATTTGAAATAAAACTTTGTACTTACATATTTTGAAATTAATTTCTTATTACATACAATCAAGGCTGGGCAAGTTAAAGATTTTTTTAACTCAGTTAAGTTAAGTTAATATGCACTAATAACAAAGAATTAAAAGTTAAAAGTTAATTTAACTATAGATTAACTCAGTTAAGTTAAAAGTTAATACACAATTTTTGTTAACTTTTTATTAAGTAAAAAAAAAAGTTAATTTGTTTATACAACACTAGCGTACTTAATTTTTTTCCAACCCAAAACTAAATATTATAGACTATAGTGTTTATACTTTGTACAGTATTTCCATATAAGTTAGATTCGAATGATATACATTTTTAACTTTAAACAATATACGATAAATATTTTTTGACATAATAAAGAAGTATACTGAAATAGTGAAATATAATTAAATTAAAAACAAAATAAATTAACTTAACTACTTTTTAAATGAAAAATTAACTCACGTTAATTAAAAAAAAAAATTAGTAAATTAACAGTTAAGTTAATGAAAAGCCAAAAGTAACTAGTTAAGTTAAAAAGTTAAAATAAAATTAACTTTTTAACTCGTTAATGGCCAGCCTTGCATACAATATAATCACGGTATTAAGCATTATAGAATAACTATACTGATAAATAATAATAATAATAATAATAATAATAATAACCTAACCGCAACCATGACAACGTTTGTCTTTGTTTAATTTCGGAGTCGAGAAAACTGTCAAAAAATCTATCAAGAGAATTCTGTGTTTTTTTTTATTTCTACCCCCGTCAAGAAGTTTTACTTCTAAAGTTAATATAAAACAATATTATAAGTTATTTCTAATTTGCACCGACCGATTATTATTAATATTATAACTATTAACTATCCATTGCAAATTGCACTGTATTTTATAGTTATATTTTGTAGTACAAATATACAATATTTTCTTCCTTATAAGTTATAACTTATAAAACCTAGAAATCTAAATGAATAATGGCTATAATTTATAACACAGATAAACTTATGGTTTTGATATTCAAATTTTGCACATTGACAATTTCAAAAGAAACATTCTGCTTCAGCATATGGTATCAAAATGTAAATTATATGCAAATGTGAACTTAAAAATAATAACCATAAGAAATAGAAAAAATATAACTATTTATCGAGATCACTACTTAGAATTGCGCTAAAAAAAAAACCACCTATAAATTAACTGAAAAACATAACTGTTAAAATTATATACGAATCGCCTCGACTGGACAGACGAGTATAATACGTCTGCTCCATTATCACCGAATAAATCTGTGTATCTGACTGACCGCGATGCAATCTTCGGTCGATTTCATGTTGTATACGCATACCTAATAATATTATGTATCACGCGTCCGTATAAGACATAATGTTAAATAATAATATAGGTATACGCACGTGTGCACTGTGTTATAATATTATTATAATAATACATAGTTTGGACAGGAATTATTATTAATACAACAGTATCGTTATTAATATCGTTATAATATAAGACGTATACTCGGCGTCCGTGCCCTTTCGTGTCGGGCCGGCCTACACGCGCAGAGCCTCTGCGAAACGATGCCAACGAAAGATCTCGACCGAACCGTTTTTCGTTCTCTTTTCTTTTTCTCCGTACGACGGTGGTAATAATAATATCATTATATAAATTATTATTCTGTGCCCACGCCCGATCGTCCAGCGTTTGTGCATTACGGTGCACATTTCATATTAAGCTCCGATCCGCTGCAGCGTCGCGCGTGCAAGCATCTTATATAGTTGTCGGCCGCGGCGAGTGATAATAATATTATTATATTATTCGATCGCATTCGTATCGCGCCGGCCGGATCGACCAACTAATTGGGCGTGCCGCCGTTAACACAATACCAGCTAAATAATATACTATTATTATTAAAATACCACACAATATGGTACTCACCGCGGTATTGTTTGAGTAGGTACCTACTAGAACTTCGAATAGGTAATTTCGCTTTGAATTCAATGCCTTACTGCAATTTTCGATGTTCAAAAATTTTGATTTATCCTACATTTTGAACGATACAACTGTTGAGTATTAATTGAAGGCTCAATACTACGAGCAAAATATAATATACGTGATTGTAACACTTAACATCAACGTAGCACATTTTCAATAGTCAGAATTATATTTGGAAAGAAGAGTAGGTACATTTTACAAACTAAACTAAAAATGAAAAAAAATTATCAACTATTCATTTAATATTATTACTTGTATGCATAAAATTATGGAATATCATATAACAGCACGGCGTCCATAAGAATATAAAATAAATACCAATTTAAAATATCGGTTTTCAGGTATCATATCCAAGGCTGCGAATTTAATGAATTATTTAAATGCTTTTTATATATTATATTGTTATATAATATTATATTTGTTATGAACTTATGCATATTAAATTCTAATATACATATTTTTTAGTATTTTTAGGTCTTACTGTCTCAGTATATAACTGCATAACTTCTTCTACTATTCTGATTTAAGTATATATTTTTCTTTTTGTAATAATGATTCGTATCAGCAAAAAGAATAACAATTATTATTATTATTTGATTATAAAAGTTGTATTTTATTTAAAAATAATTGTTTTATTATTATTCAATACTATTTTTACATATCACTTAAAATAATGATTCATCTTTTTTCCCATTCCCCATGGCCTTTTTTAGTGTTAAATTTCCTCCTCCCCACGGCCCACTTAGCAATTAATTTATATTCCCCCAACCCAAATGAAGAATCCCAAAAACACCACTGCCGTAGAAAATATTTAAACCAGCCCAGAAATAAAATACCACCTCCTACTTATTCATAATCTATTCATAATATTTTTGATATTATTTATTAGTATTATTATTTGTTTATCAGTTTGCGAACAAATCTTCAATTCCATGAAGATGCGACTGCGCATCAAGGAGTTCAACATAGATAATCCATGCAATGACTAAAATCGGTCCGGCCCAGAAATGCATGTTTAGGTGTGCATACAAAAACTAATCTCGTGATGGTGCGTAGCAAACATTTTACACAACAGTACCTATAAGTATAATTTATACGGTATAATGTATTACGCGTCGATTTTACGTCTTTAAAATATGCATTATAATTTTTAATTATATAGGCACTCAAAAAAATTGTGTACATAAACAAATTATGCATAAACGATAATATATAAATATTTAAATGTATTATATTATTTCCTTAAAGTTACGATTTGAAAAATAAATTCGAAATGTGGACTATTATTATATAAAGTATTTTATTATTATGTCTACTTTGCGTACATCTGTTTACTGAGTTTCTACTGTAACCGATTACACATCAGTGTCGAAATAAACATGTCGTAATGTATAGCACTATGGGTATTATGGGTACCTATATGTATTATGGGTATAACTACCCACTGAAATTAGTTATTCTGTTACAGGGTTTCAAACTCGTTACACACAGCACATAATACAAACACGTTAGT
Organism: Metopolophium dirhodum; assembly: GCF_019925205.1. Taxonomy (NCBI): domain Eukaryota; kingdom Metazoa; phylum Arthropoda; class Insecta; order Hemiptera; family Aphididae; genus Metopolophium; species Metopolophium dirhodum. The sequence continues at coordinate 18,156,743 of NC_083562.1, forward strand.
GCATACAAAACAATAGGTACACTAATATTGAAGAGCCAAAACGTGAGAACAAAAAGTACATTATAAAAAGCAAAAAAGTTTTTGTGATCACTGTAATTCACCTCAGATACGTTGGTTTATAGTCCTGGACTATTACAACTTCATTACATTTTTACAGTATAATTCTATTTACGTCAATAACGCGTGTTTCTAAATAAACATGAAGCTCGATGAAATGTACAGAAATCGAACAAAGTCTAATACGCATTCAAAGTCGTCCGAGTCAAAGCAACGATCATATAAACGTAAATAGTTAATACTAAACAGTAATGTTTAATATTCAGTGGTCGTATATTTATTCACCATTTGGACGATATTTATTTCCATTTAGAAAACCCGAATGCATAAAACATATTATTTATATTATCGGAAATAAACATTTTACATCGGTGGGCATCACAAACGGTTTTCGTGTTAAGCACAACAATAACAAATTATAAAACATAATTAATTTTCAGCTAATATTCACCATTTCTGATAATCGTGTACAAAATATTAGTCTACGTGAATGTAAAATTAACTATTGTGTCTAAAAAACTGAAACAGTTTTATGTGATTTGCACGATAACCTTACGTGTTACTTGCAGAATTGAATGGGAAAATGGTTAGGTCTTAACGCAAGATCGATACGAGCACGTAAAACGTGCATACGTTCTACCGCTTGCGTTGTTAAAACAAATTTAACTATAAATAATTATAACATATCATGTAAAATGTACATATATTATATATAAATATGAAAACAAATTTGGAAACCTTGACTTAACCAGTAAATAGTATGGTAATCAAACGCTTAACTATACATATTATTATTATACGGTCTTTTTATAATTAATAACAATTAAAAAACGAATGCCAATAGTAATGACTTAAAATTATTCTTAAACACCGTATTCAAAATGCAAAACACCCATTTATATAACATGTGCACACGTTTTTATACATACAATTAAAATTACGTTAATTACAAGGAAAATGTGTGTGTGTTCTTATTTAATATATGTTTTTGATAGTACCTAATTAACAAATAAATAGAAACGCCGATCGATGTTTATCATAATAATAATATCCCTCGAATTGGAACGCGACCATGGAATAAAATAGTAACTTTTTAACCAAATCTATAGACGGCGTATTGTGTGTACAACATCGCCTCTCTTCCTAATTATTTGCATTATATTTATAAAAGTCACAAGGTAGTATTTATTTGCCTACACAGGATCGGAGAATGGACTGAATCACACATATTTTACAGTACACAATGTATATAATCATAATCAGTAAATAAATCTGTATTGCATATTTTAGCCGTGCGTTATTGAACATACTAAAAAACAATGTCATGTTTTACGACATTATTCAGCTGCTACAACTCCAAATTATACAAATAAGTGATCCATGATTTGCAGAATGCAAAGTGCCAGCTATAATTTCAGTCATTAAAAACTAAATAGAGGTAATACATTTTTTTTTCGATTTTAATTGTTCACCAATACAAAATCCGTAACTAATTGGGTACTTACTCGAAACTTACAAGTTAGCGGTCATCCGACACTTGTAATCCGAAGAAAACGACTCAATTTATTTAAAAGTTCTCGACTTGGCTTATTTGGAAATCATTATACTAACAAGAGGTTTTAATTTTCGTTATCTGACATAATAATATCAATATAATATGTGCTCGAAAACTGAGTCTATTAGAAAATATATTTTTCTTGAGCAACTTTCTCGTTTTAATGGGAATGTGCGAAATCGGCGAAATCTAACTGTTAATTTTGTACCAACATCCTGATTAATAATTGATACATATATATTTAATATAACTGATTGTGCCATATATATGAAAAATGACCTAATGATCTATACACGATAGGTCCATTTCAATGCCCCCCCCCCACTTTCGAAATTTGAACTTCTGACCATGCCAAACGTTTGTGCATCGTTTGTGCAGAAATGTGCACCAGGTCCCGACGTTTGTGCACAAAAACGCTCAGCGCTATACAAAAAATAAAGTGGGGGGGGGGGCCATTGAAACGAGACACCCTCTTTTTGGAAAATTGAAATTTTTAAGGTGCCAAACGTTTGTGCATCATTTGTGCAGAAATGTGCACCAAGTCCCGACGTTTGAGCACAAAAACTCCCAGCGCTATCCAAAAAACAAAGTGAGGGGTATTAACACGAGGGTCCCCCTTTTTTGAAATTTTAAATATATTTCATATTAATAAATGTTGTTTACGTACTTAATAGGTTTAATAGAATTTTACTATTAAAAAATATTAAAAATATTATCGATTTCTTCTGTTAAATTAACAAAATTATGAAATCAAATTTATATTCTCAAAAAAGTATAAACATTAAGATTGACAACAGAAAATTTCCCGCCAAATTAATTTTAATTAAAACTAACCTAACACATTTTTGAATTTATCATGTATTAAAAAACTAAAAAACCCAACCAACTGTACCAACATTCCCTACTAATTATACGAATGGCGCTACCAATATAAAAATTAATTTATGTAGGTATTCTATGAAAAATATCTATTTCCATATTCAAATATTATTGAATAATTCAAAAAAAATTCAAAATCAATATTTAATATTCAATATTTATAAAGGCAACTGTCTTTTAGGAAACCAAAAAAAAATGTTGAATAAATTTAACTGTATGATTACACATTACAAAGTACAAACTAAAATGTCCAGAATCTTAAACAGAAAAAACTATTTAAAATATTTATTTCATTAAACAAGGATTATTCAAGAGGTACTAGATTGTCAATGTTTAAAATATTTGGCTAGAGGTTAAATCCTAAAAAAAAAAATTGAAGGAGGGTGTTGGTGCCCACAGGCAAATGCATTTTAGGAAACCAAAAAAAAATTTTGAAAAAAATTAACTGTAGGAATACACATTACAAAGTACAGACTAAAATGCCTAGAATCTTAAACAGAAAAAATTATTCAAAATATTTAGTTCATTAAAGAATGATTATTCATAGGGCACAAAGTCATCAATTTTTAAGTCAATACAAAATATTCAACTAGAGTTACAAAACTAAAAAAAAATTGAAGGAGGGTGTTGGTGCCCACAGGCAAATGCATTTTAGGAAACCAAAAAAGAATTTTGAAAAAAATTAACTGTAGGAATACACATTACAAAGTACAAACTAAAATGTCCAGAATCTTAAACAGAAAAAATTATTCAAAATATTTAGTTCATTAAAGAATGATTATTCATAGGGCACCAATTCATAAATATTCAAGTCAATACAAAATATTCAACTAGTTACATTACTAAAAAAAAAAAAATTGAAAGAGGGTGTTGGCGCCCGCAGGCAAAAGCATTTTAAGAAACCAAAAAAAAATTTTGAAAAAAATTAACTGTAGGAATACACATTACAAAGTACAAACTAAAATGCCCAGAATCTTAAACAGAAAAAACTATTTAAAATATTTATATCATTAAACAAGGATCATTCAAGAGGTACTAGATTGTCAATGTTTAAAATATTTGGCTAGAGGTTAAATCCTAAAAAAAAAATTGAAGGAGGGTGTTGGCGCCCGCAGGCGAATGCATTTTAGGAAACCAAAAAAAAATTTTGAAAAAAATTAACTGCAGGAATACACATTACAAAGTACAAACTAAAATGCCCAGAATCTTAAACAGGAAAAACTATTTAAAATATTTATTTCATTAAACAAGGATTATTAAAGAGGTACTAAATTGTCAATGTTTAAAATATTTGGCTAGAGGTTAAATTCTAAAAAAAAAATTGAAGGAGGGTGTTGGCGCCCGCAGGCAAATGCATTTTAGGAAACCAAAAAAGAATTTTGAAAAAAATTAACTGTAGGAATACACATTACAAAGTACAAACTAAAATGTCCAGAATCTTAAACAGAAAAAATTATTCAAAATATTTAGTTCATTAAAGAATGATTATTCATAGGGCACCAATTCATAAATATTCAAGTCAATACAAAATATTCAACTAGTTACATTACTAAAAAAAAAAAAATTGAAAGAGGGTGTTGGCGCCCGCAGGCAAAAGCATTTTAAGAAACCAAAAAAAAATTTTGAAAAAAATTAACTGTAGGAATACACATTACAAAGTACAAACTAAAATGCCCAGAATCTTAAACAGAAAAAACTATTTAAAATATTTATATCATTAAACAAGGATCATTCAAGAGGTACTAGATTGTCAATGTTTAAAATATTTGGCTAGAGGTTAAATCCTAAAAAAAAAATTGAAGGAGGGTGTTGGCGCCCGCAGGCGAATGCATTTTAGGAAACCAAAAAAAAATTTTGAAAAAAATTAATTGCAGGAATACACATTACAAAGTACAAACTAAAATGCCCAGAATCTTAAACAGAAAAAATTATTCAAAATATTTAGTTCATTAAAGAATGATTATTCATAGGGCACCAAGTCATCAATTTTCAAGTCAATACAAAATATTCAACTAGAGTTACATTACTGAAAAAAAAAATTGAAGGAGGGTGTTGGTGCCCACAGGCAAATGCATTTTAGGAAACCAAAAAAAAATTTTGAAAAAAATTAACTGTAGGAATACACATTACAAAGTACAGACTAAAATGCCTAGAATCTTAAACAGAAAAAATTATTCAAAATATTTAGTTCATTAAAGAATGATTATTCATAGGGCACAAAGTCATCAATTTTTAAGTCAATACAAAATATTCAACTAGAGTTACAAAACTAAAAAAAAATTGAAGGAGGGTGTTGGTGCCCACAGGCAAATGCATTTTAGGAAACCAAAAAAGAATTTTGAAAAAAATTAACTGTAGGAATACACATTACAAAGTACAAACTAAAATGTCCAGAATCTTAAACAGAAAAAATTATTCAAAATATTTAGTTCATTAAAGAATGATTATTCATAGGGCACCAATTCATAAATATTCAAGTCAATACAAAATATTCAACTAGTTACATTACTAAAAAAAAAAAAATTGAAAGAGGGTGTTGGCGCCCGCAGGCAAAAGCATTTTAAGAAACCAAAAAAAAATTTTGAAAAAAATTAACTGTAGGAATACACATTACAAAGTACAAACTAAAATGCCCAGAATCTTAAACAGAAAAAACTATTTAAAATATTTATATCATTAAACAAGGATCATTCAAGAGGTACTAGATTGTCAATGTTTAAAATATTTGGCTAGAGGTTAAATCCTAAAAAAAAAATTGAAGGAGGGTGTTGGCGCCCGCAGGCGAATGCATTTTAGGAAACCAAAAAAAAATTTTGAAAAAAATTAACTGCAGGAATACACATTACAAAGTACAAACTAAAATGCCCAGAATCTTAAACAGGAAAAACTATTTAAAATATTTATTTCATTAAACAAGGATTATTAAAGAGGTACTAAATTGTCAATGTTTAAAATATTTGGCTAGAGGTTAAATTCTAAAAAAAAAATTGAAGGAGGGTGTTGGCGCCCGCAGGCAAATGCATTTTAGGAAACCAAAAAAGAATTTTGAAAAAAATTAACTGTAGGAATACACATTACAAAGTACAAACTAAAATGTCCAGAATCTTAAACAGAAAAAATTATTCAAAATATTTAGTTCATTAAAGAATGATTATTCATAGGGCACCAATTCATAAATATTCAAGTCAATACAAAATATTCAACTAGTTACATTACTAAAAAAAAAAAAATTGAAAGAGGGTGTTGGCGCCCGCAGGCAAAAGCATTTTAAGAAACCAAAAAAAAATTTTGAAAAAAATTAACTGTAGGAATACACATTACAAAGTACAAACTAAAATGCCCAGAATCTTAAACAGAAAAAACTATTTAAAATATTTATATCATTAAACAAGGATCATTCAAGAGGTACTAGATTGTCAATGTTTAAAATATTTGGCTAGAGGTTAAATCCTAAAAAAAAAATTGAAGGAGGGTGTTGGCGCCCGCAGGCGAATGCATTTTAGGAAACCAAAAAAAAATTTTGAAAAAAATTAACTGCAGGAATACACATTACAAAGTACAAACTAAAATGCCCAGAATCTTAAATAGAAAAAATTATTCAAAATATTTAGTTCATTAAAGAATGATTATTCATAGGGCACCAAGTCATCAATTTTCAAGTAAATACAAAATATTCAACTAGAGTTACATTACTGAAAAAAAAAATTGAAGGAGGGTGTTGGTGCCCACAGGCAAATGCATTTTAGGAAACCAAAAAAGAATTTTGAAAAAAATTAACTGTAGGAATACACATTACAAAGTACAAACTAAAATGCCCAGAATCTTAAATAGAAAAAATTATTCAAAATATTTAGTTCATTAAAGAATGATTATTCATAGGGCACCAAGTCATCAATTTTCAAGTAAATACAAAATATTCAACTAGAGTTACATGACTGAAAAAAAAAATTGAAGGAGGGTGTTGGTGCCCACAGGCAAATGCATTTTAGGAAACCAAAAAAAAATTTTGAAAAAAATTAACTGTAGGAATACACATTACAAAGTACAGACTAAAATGCCTAGAATCTTAAACAGAAAAAATTATTCAAAATATTTAGTTCATTAAAGAATGATTATTCATAGGGCACAAAGTCATCAATTTTTAAGTCAATACAAAATATTCAACTAGAGTTACAAAACTAAAAAAAAATTGAAGGAGGGTGTTGGCGCCGGCTTGTCAGTGTTTAAAATATGTATATAGAAAGATCTAGATAGGAATTAAATAACAGAAAAACTTCTCTGAAGACTTACAAATTTGAAAATATTCATACTAAAAATCAATTGAATTAAATTTATGAAAAAAAATTGAAAGGGGAACGTGGGCTACCACAGGCAAACGCAATTTAAGAAGCAGATAAAAAATTTAAAAAATATTGTATGGCACCAAGTTGTTAATGTTTTAAAAAAAGACATATATAAAAGAATCAAAAAAAGTTAAATATATAAAAAAATAAATTTAATGGGGAACATGAGATAACCTAGCCAGTCTCTTTTCAAATTATATATTATGTACACAGGTACTCAGCGTACTCCCAGGTATAGTCGGTTAATCTTGAAAAATATTTATACAAAAAAATCTACTAGAGTTCAATGTAGTGAAAAAAAAATTGTTTGAGAAATCTGGGTGAAATAACACTAAAAGAATACGCTGGAAACTAAATACTGCAATACACATTAACTACAATCCAAGAACTAGTTGTTGTTTACATAATAATAATGCGAACAGTTATTATGATCAGAGGTGTATCACGGTAATATATGTATTAGAAAATGTATAAAAATGAATGTAAATTATAAAGGATGCAAAGAAATTAAATGAGAAAAAGTCCTGCACGGACTCTACTATATGATTGTAATTTATGAAGGACATAAAATGTTTAATTTAAAATAATATTGTGTTTGAGTACAGTGAATATTAAATTACAAACTATAAAGTCTAAATGCAAATAAAAACATAGTCAGATATCTGTTTTAGTCTTTGTAAATATGTGCGGAAAAAATTTAGATTTAGTACAATGTAAAAAAATGTGGAAAGGAAACGCTGAGAATTCTTTGACAATAGGATATTAAAACACAAAACCATATATTAAATTAAAACTATTTATTTTATACATTTTCTATTTACAAAAACTCATAAGTATTGAAAACCTTATAAAACCCTGATAAAATAATATATTGTTATATTTTAAAATACATTTTATAATTTGTTGTGGTAAAAACATTTTTTAATGTTGGCTGTATTTAAGTTTTTAATAACTATACTGGTACAACTCTTGCTGACAGTCTTTAAGACCGTGTTAAAAACTATGATAATTAGTTAACATCTAATTTCCTGCCCTATCTAACCTAACCTAACCTAACCAAATTAATAATATTTAAATATTTTCTTTCATTGTTATGTTTACAATATCGATTACCTAGATAGTTAGTAGGAAAAGATCATCGCAAAGCTCACGACCGGTGATGGTAGTCGTCTATCATCACCATAGCTTCAACAAACCTTTGGTTTACCAAATTAGCCTTCTTATTACTCATTAGGACACTTTGAATAAAAAGATCCTGAGTTGCAGGTTGCCGAACTTAAGAGATTGATTATCAAGTTGATCCTTTGATTGTTGACACCTTAATCCATGCTATGGATGAAGCCCATAGATAATAAAGATATGGATAGTCCACGCCTATGTTAAATACATTTGATGCCACGTTTCCGGAGGGGAAGGTACTTGAGGCTCCTTTATATTGATAGTCGATACTCGATATAGGTATACTTTATTTGGCCTCAATTGTTCCCCTCAAAGACCGCTGGTAAGACTATTATGTCCTATCCATTATGTTATATCTATATTATCTATGATGGAGCCATACCCAGCTCACTCGTGTAAACAATTTGAAGCACATAAAAGCGATTAACGAGTCTCTATTAATGATAATATGAAATCCCAGACCTGTCCTCCATACTCTAATGTTAAGAGCCCAGCCCACCTTCATTTTCTCTATGCAAAAAGTAAATTTAAGACAAATTTGTAAATCAATGCACAGTCTCTCTATTGTACTAATATTTGTGATTTCATTAATTTTCAGTATTTTGTATAATTAGTAATAAATAGTAAACCTAACCTACTGAGGCAACCTTGAGGCATTTCCTTTTAGGAAATTAATTAAATCCTCAAACATAACTCTTAATACAAGAGTTTGTAACTAATACAATCATAATATAATATGAGTATAGTACATTTCGTAATTTTTTTTTATAATATTTACTGTTAGTGAAATATTAAGTTTGTATTTCTAATATAATATATGTAATGATATTTATGGACGACACTTTCACCATGGCCCCTCGATATAGTAATGTGGCGACCCGGCACATCTCTTTTAGATAAATGATTAAATACTTAATCAAGTCTTCCAATTTACTAAACATTTATATTTTGTAGATAATTTGAAGAAAAATTTAAAATTGAAGAGAGACTGTGTGAATTAACAAAATTTTTGGTATGAAATGTTTATTTGAACACCTGTTATAATGTATTATATTGAACTTAAGTTAATTTTTTATAATGTACTATAGTAAACATTTGAAAATGTATTACAATATACGTATATTATACATAGATTTCAAGTATGATTTTTTTTAGTTTTTTTTTTGAAAGTTACCTACCTACTACAATACAAGACACTTTATTTTTATATTTTGAAGCAATATATGTTTTGGATTATTTAGATCTATATAAACTAAATTTCAGACCCATAGTTTAGTATTTAAAGTTTGTATGATCAAAGTCGTGGAACCAAATTTTATCAGACTCTACTAGAATGTTGTAGTTAAATTAAATTATAATAAGTATGTGGAATAACAGTACCTAACCTTCTATGATAATTTGTTATGAATATAATATTTTAAGTAATAGCTCAAATTTAGCACTTTTACGGTACTTAATACATTTCCCTAATATTTTAACAGAAATTATGGAGCTAAAAATATAGAAATACCTATATTATGTCACGGTCCATAGTTCATAGTTTTGTTTCATTAATAATAATAATGCGTTTTAATATACTTTTTCATGAATTAATATTTATTACAGTTGGCTTTTATGATTTGTTTGAACTATTAGTACGTATTTTTTTTGGGAACTCCCTATTATTAAAACACCGTTACCAATATGCGTTTTTTCATTGCATTAAATTCACAGCCCTGCTAATTACTTTTACTTCCAATCGTAATACCTACCACAGTTAATGTTAAATGTCAAATTGTCAACAATCAACTGCTTCTTCAACTTGATAACACTAAGAGGATGTCAGATTTTTAGCGCACCATTTATTTCTCTCTCTGACCCAATCATTGTAGTGTTTGCTTAATCGTACATTTGGTATGCTACGCGTGGGTCAAAGATGAAAAACAAATAGTGCGCTGACATCCCAACCGGCAACAAGTTTACACGAGTGAGCTGGGTATGGCTCCATCATAGATAATAAAGATATGGATAGGACATAATGGTCTTATCAGCGGTCTTCGATTTAACATAGGCGTGGACTATCCATGGTGTCAACAATCAGAGGATCAACTTGATAATCAAACACTTAAGTTCGGCAACCTGCATCTCAGGATCTTTTTATTCAAAGTGTCCTAATGAGTCATAAGAAGGTAAGTTAGGTAACCCTGTGGTTAGTTGAAGCCAAAGAGTCAATAAGGCCTTTGCAATTCAAGATCTTTTCCTACGTATTCGGCATTGTTAACATAACTATTCTACCTTTACACTTTTTCTTCCCCCGTCTCTCACAGCTATATACAGGTTCAGCCACTCTCATTCCACACCTCCATATGATCGGTATTCTGTCTATCCATCTCTTCTTCAGTCTTCTCGCCCATCATTTCTCCGTTAAATTAACTTCTGTACACTACCCTACACTACCCTTAATTAATTAATTTCTTATTCTATCCTCTTTTGTACCTTAACACCTTACTTATTATTCTCATATCTGCTACTCTCACTCCACTTACCTACCCTAACCTTACATTTCTTTTTCATTTTTCCCTTTCATACACCAAACATTCTGAAATTCTGTTGACCCATTTCCTTATCTACGCCATATCACACACTTCCTAATTTCTATTCACTCAGTCTCTAGTTACCTACAAGTCATCGTACTTGATTATCGGTGAAAATATTTAAATATCATTGAGCGAATTCCCTACTCGAAAGAATTGCTTAAAAAAATATCATACCTCACCAATTAAAAATATACACAAATATAAAAAAAAAAGAACACGACTTTATTGATAGCCCGAATAGTGTTATACCAGTATAGTTACAATACAAATATTGAAAATGTTCGGGCAATACATCCCCTGATCAATTAACTATAATAAAAAAAAAAAAAAGGTGGATAAGTGGATGTCGCTCTGCTGTACAGTAAGTTACAAGTGGGTCATTGTAATGGATGGTGTTAAATTTGAATTCAATGATATAATATCATTGTATAAGAAAAACGATTCTGAGCGAAAACGGTCAGTCAGCCTATGGATATTACCAAGTATATTTGATGATATTATTGTGAATAAAGTAATTTATATATAACCTATTTACTTGAAGCCTTGTTTTAAATTTTCAATCCTTAGCCATAAAAGTTAAAAATTTATAAATTTTTAACTACAAAATAATTAATAAATTATAAATTTGATAAATGTTGTCAAAATTTGAACTTTAAATGCTTATAAAAAAAATTGTGCCTATGTATTTTTAATATTTTTCAACTGCTATTAGAACGATATATCAGGAGCCTTATATTAAATTTTCACGCTTTTTTACCCAACAAATAAAAATTTATTGATATTTATAGAAAAAAAACTAAAAAAATTGAAAACTGACAATGTCCGTAAACAGCTCAAAAAGAGTCAAAATATTTTCAACATTTTATGGTGTATAGAAAATGCTAATATAAACATTCAGTGAAATTTTCAAGTATCTACAGTCATTCGTTTTTTAATTACAATAAAATAAGAAAATTGTTACATGAGAAATTGAGTAAATATCAAATGTTGTAAAAATATAAATTTCAGACGCTCATAAAAATTTAATTTAAGTTTCTTCTAGACATTTTTTTTTTGATAAAGGTAGACAAACTTATGAGTAATCATATATTACATTTTCAAATCTTAGATTTAAAAAGAAAAATTTTTATGAATTCTCATCAAAATAATTTGCTATTTTTCGTGATTTTTCCGTATTTTGTCAAATTTGAACTTTAAATGCTTATAATTAAAAACTGTGACTAAGGATTTTTAATTTTTTTCATCTGCCTTTGAAACAATAACCTAGGAGCCTTCTATTAAATTTTCAAGCTTTTTTACTCAACAGATAAAATTTTATTGATATTTATAGAAAAAAAAACTAAAAAAATTGAAATATTTTGTAAATTTTATGGTGTATAGAAAATGCTAATATAAACATTCAGTCAAAATTTCATGTCCCTACGGTCATTTGTTTTAGAGTTACACCAAAAACCAAAATCGATTTTCTCGAAAACAGATTATGCGTAAATATTCCCGTTTTTCCTTAATTTTTCTTTTGTTTTTCATGTCGCTTGTGAAAACTACTGGGAAATTTTTACTTTTGACCCCCCAAAGTACCAACTAGATTCACTTTCCTATCAGAAAAGTTACTATTGAAGAAAATCCAAGCACTTTTACTGTCCTAAAAGGTGATGACAGACACAAAAATAAAAAAAAAAAACACACATCATTGTAGAATCAATACATTCATCGCTTCGCTCAGAATCTAAAATTCGACAGTAATTCCATATTGGCAAGTGTTGTTTTCTATAACTGAAGACTGAAGTTATAGTATCGAACATAATGGGTACGTAAAAAAATAGAAATATAAGAAAAAAAATTACCTTTATTTAATTGTATTTAATTTTTTCTAATAAGTTTTTATAAAATTGACTTTATCCCATATAAATGTTCTAATTTCATTTTTCAATTCGTTGATAATATATGAAACAAATTCTTTGCTTGGAAAGCAATGTTTTAGAAAATTCAGAAAATGCAGTTTATATTTAAATATTATAAATAATAATTTCTGATGCTTTGATGCGGAAGAGTGAGGGGGTGGAGTATCAGCCGAACCGAAATCTAACATCTTAAACACTTAATATAAACAATTTTTCACACACGCGTCATGGTATGAAAATAAAAAAATATTTATAATTCATGTTTATACCGATTTTCTACCGAAAAAATAAATTACTTTAATCTCAATATTATTTATTAGTCAACGATAATATCTTTGCTCAGAATCGTTTTTCGTTTGTTCGTTTTGTATTTTAATAATTTATACATGGATATATTATTATTACTAATAATTATAGTAGTTGTGTTTGTTTTATTTCATTAATTTATTTAGTACTATACCAATAAATTATATATTAATTAATAATTTTTAAAACATTGTGTTCAAAAAAATAAAAAAAAAAATGTGATTTTAATTAGAGTCTTGTAATGTACCTACCTATATTTAAAAAATAAATAAATATAATAATAACTGTTGAACTTTTAGGGACATTATAGGTAACACATTCGTGTATGTAGTATTACACTATTTATATAGGTATATTTATATACCTATACGAGTATATGAGTAGGTATATTATTCATAAGTGCGCACACGTCAGGATAGGCAGTTGACCATTCCGTGAATATACTTTTATGTGTACATGGTTATACATCCCTAATCCCTATGATATAGAATATAGATATTAAGTGAACAATAGAAGTTAAGTATGTGACACTAAATTAATAGTTACCTATAACTTATAACGTTGATTTGGAAAAAAAAATTACCAGTTATTAATTAAAATTGTATCTTATGACTATTATCAGTTATAAGTCATAACATATATTTCTATAAATTAAACCAAAATATTTATATATTTATATTAAGTACCCTGTATAGGTATGCACCTATTAATTAAAATTATTCTACAAACAGGGACTGGAAAAACGACGACGACGTTTATATCTCGCGTATTTTATACATTTCTAGTCTGGAACTAAAATATGCTCCTACAACACTTGGATAGCACATTTTTTGTGACATTAAATATTTGTTTTAAGTCTTAAAAGAAAAATTTAAGCCCCAAAAGAATATAAAAACAAACTTACTTTAATTATCGACTCCTTCGGCGGAATCCGTGACGTGTGTGAACTGCGACGTCCATGAGGAAACGCTCCAGAATACAGCCAGAACTTAGAATATTGTGATTTATGAAAAATAAAATTATACGAAACGCAGTAAGTTTTTTACTCATATCTTCTTTGTTTATTGAAATTTTAGAATTTTTAATCGACTGTGTCTTCTGCAACGACTTTGAGATTTGCCATAGATTAAATAAATAGATGATAGATATTATACTAGGTACGTCAATATGATGAATCCACGGATATAATATAATGCAACTTTTTTTATCAAAGAGTTCTGTGTTAAGGACCAATTTGTTCATTGAAATTTGATATGACGATAAACCAAAATAGTTTATAATTTTGAATTTGAATTATAATAATATGATATAGGTAATATTTAAATTATTATTTTCGTTTATCAATTTAATTATTGATTAAGGTGGTGAATAGATATCAGAAGCACAAGAATATTTTTATAAGAGCATATTGTATTTTATGAATTATCAAATAAAAATGTGATTACTGGATTTTAGAGTTAACATAAAGCCATAAACGTATACAGTAAATTCATCAAATACTATAATACCAACTATATTTTAACAATGATGTGTGTTTTTTTTTTTTTTAATATTTTTAATTATTTTTTCTTGTGGTCTGTGTAAACGATAAGTATTCGTAATAAAGATTCAATTTTCATATATAATATTATATTATAGGCACTCAGTATGTAATCATATGTTTTTTTTAGTTTAATTTAATTGTAGGTATTTAGTAAATAATAATAGGTATACGAAATTGTGTTTTCGAATAGCAATTTATTGTTTGTATTAATACCTACATCATAATAGGGAACTAAAATTTTGTAAATGATGTATAAATGTATTTTCGGTGTTTTAAGGCTGCTGTAAGATCAATTTATGAGAATCCTTCTAGGTTATAAACTACACTAAAAAAGGTGTAAGTATGCTAATAAAATATATGAGGTGTATAATGTATTTATGTATATAAAAATATAAAATATAAAGATTAATAACATTATATTGTTTTAAATACTTCGCTCAAACCTAAGGTGATACCCGGCGTATAGTATAACATGCAAAAAGGTGCGTATTAAAATTGGCGTGGTGAAACGAAGACGGTCTCGCGTATTTTATACATTGCGCTATTGGGATTAAACTTATAAATGCTTCTACGTCACCTAGTTAACAGATTGTCCGTGGCAATAAATATTTAATTTAAGTCTAAAAAGTAAATGTAAAATAGTAGGTAATAATATGAAAACAAGCTTACTCGTAAACATCTACTCTTCCGGTGAAACGTAGCTAGAGTGCCGCCATCGCCGAAGAAACAGCTATCTTCATCCATCTTTATCTAATCATCTCACTCCGATGAGCTGAAACTTGAAAGTATCGAAATATTTTTTGAAAATAACCTGATCAAACGAAATTTGCGAATTTATAATAATTTATAATACAATAGTATTGCTGAAATTATTAGAATTGTTAACCGTCGCCGACGAATTTCGACAATTGACGATTGCCATAGATATTATAAAATATATTATTTACTATGATAAATCCAAAGAACTTATATATTATTATATAAGTAATCAGTATACCTATACGGTATATTTATAAATCGTATGTTCTTTTACAGAAATCTTTGTGATATGCAATGCACCTATTCTGGTTTTCTATATCAATTATAGTTCGCATGCCAAATTTAACTATACAAATTGGTCCGCAAGTTTATAGACATTCTAATACATTCTCCCGCCAGTGCCAATAGACAAAGTGTTTGAGAAGTTATATTTTTTTGGTACCTAATTGATTTACAATATGAATTATTATAAGTTACCTATGTAGGTACTTGTCCAAAACTCGACTACCTGCAAATCATTGGTTTTTATGGTATAGCCTTACGAAGTTCACGATTTTCGGCGTTTTACGCACCCGTACAACGCTTAAAGTTTACCGAGCTTAAGTATTACAAATTAATTTTTTTTTAATCTAGGTAAATCAACGTTTTAAAATTGATGATGCAAAAATAATTCTGACACCCACCCATGGTGGTTTTACATAACAAGTCGAGGGATGTTTTTGATTTTAATTGTTCGAGCAAGCGCAGTGTGGTACACCGGGTACATATGAAAATACCAAAAATTTCAATTAGTTATAATACATATAACTTAAAAATAAGACTGACCGCCAAGTTCAGACTTCCCTGTCGTTTTCAGTTAAAAACTAATGATTTCCGGCAATTATTTTTTGCAATATCGTTCTTAATTCGTTGTTACTTGTAATATATACATATGCCTATTTTAAAAATATTATTCGTGGGTAATTGAAACGTCTAAAATATATTATCATATATAAATACGATAATAAACAAATAAATAATAATTCAACTTAACCGGCTACGGTATTAATAATATTTAATAATATCAATATAAATATAGTATACAATATCCTAGACAAATCGTCTCCCCTTAAAATCGTTTTTCGTATACTATGATATTATATCATTGAATTCAAATTTAACACTATCCATAACCGTCACCCACTTGTAACCTACTGTTCAGCAGAGTCACTTCCAATTTTTTTTTTTTTAGATTCTGAGGGAAGCGATGAATGTATTGATTTTACAATGATGTGTGTTTTTTTTTGTGTCTGTCATCACCTTTCAGGACAGTAAAAGTGCTTGAATTTTCTTTAACAGTAACTTTTCTGATAGGAAAGTGAATCTAGTTGGTACTATGGGGGGTCAAAAGTAAAATTTTCCCAGTAGTTTTCAAAAGCGACGTGAAAAACAAAGGAAAAACTGGAATTTTTTACGCAAAGTCCGTTTTTGAGAAAATCGATTTTGGTTTTTGGTGCAACTCTAAACCAAATGACCGTAGGAACATTAAATTTTGACTGAATGCTTATATTAGCATTTTCTATACACCATAACATTTTCCAAATATTTTGACTTATTTTGAGTTGTTTACGGACATTTTCAGTTTCCATTTTATTTTAGTTTTTTTTTCTATAAATATCAATAAAATGTTATTTGTTGGTTAAAAAAGCTTGAAAATTTAATAGAAGGTTCCTAGGTTATTGTTTCAAAGGCAGATGAAAAAAATTAAAAATCCTTAGTCACGGTTTTTATTTATAAGCATTTAAAGTTCAAATATTGACAAAATACGGAAAAATCACGAAAATGATCGAATTATTTTGAGTTGAGAATTTTTCTTTTTCAATCTAAGATTCGAAAATGTATTACAAGATTATCCATAAGTTTACCTACTTATATCAAAAAAAAAATGTCTACAAGAAAGTTAAATTAAATTTTTATGAACGTTTGAAATTCATATTTTTACAACATTTGATATTCACTCAATTTCTCATGTAACGATTTTCTTATTTTGTTGTAATTAAAAAACGTATGACTGTAGATACTTGAAAATTTCACTGAATGTTTATATTAGCATTTTCTATACACGATAAAATCTTGAAAATAATTTGATTCTTTTTGAGCTGTTTACGGACATAGTCAGTTTTCAATTATTTTAGTTTTTTTTTTCTATAAATATCAATAAAATTTTATTTGTTGGGTAAAAAAGCGTGAAAATTTAATATTAGGCTCCTGATATATCGTTCTAATAGCAGTTAAAATATATTAAAAATATATAGGCTCAATTTTTATTTATAAGCATTTAAAGTTCAAATGTTGACAAAATTTATCAAATTTATAATTTGATAATTATTTTGTAGTTAAAAATTTATAAAATGTTCAACTTTTGTAGCTAAGGATTAAAAATTTAAAACAAGGTTCCTCGTAAATAAGTTATACAATATAACTAACTTTATTCACTATAATATCATCAAATATACTTGGTAATATCATAGGCTGACGGACCGTTTTCGCTCAGAATCGTTTTTCTTATACAATGATATTATATCATTGAATTCAAATTTAACACCATCACAGTGACCCACTTGTAACCTACTGTACAGCAGAGCGACATCCACTTACCCACCTTTTTTTAATTGACCTCCCTTTTTATTTAATTCCTGATAAACGAGTTTTGGATAAGTACCTGTCCTACCTATATTAATTAAAAACTATTTTTAACACGACGTATTTACTTATTATTTTTGTCTTTTAGTTTATCTAATTTTGTATGATTAAAATATATTTCCTTTATACCCAAATAATTTTTAAGTATCTACAAATAATATAGAACTCAATTTTATTTTAACAATAAATACTTTTATTAATACAGTGTTGACTTTGTAGAAGGGTAGTAATATAAATTAACTGTACATTCAGGATTACATGCATTCAGGTGAATAATTATAAGATTGCAATGATAGATGTAAGATGTAAGATGTTAGATGTAAGATGTAAGATGTATTATTGATTCATCAATACGATGCTGGGTGGACTTGAGGACTGCCCATGTTCAGCGACCGGCGTCGACCCGTTTTGTGGCACAGCGGAAACTTCGTACAGCTGACTGTTCGACAAAGACACTGTAATATTATTTGAAAAATATTATTTCTACTTAATCGTAATAACTGGGTATAATGAGTTTAATATTATATTATATTACAATAAATATTAAGTACCTATATTATTAGCTTCTAATAATTGGGACGTCATTTTTGTAGATATTGATCCGGACAAAATGATGCTGGCCCAGCGCTATGCCACGGTTTATGGCGTACCTATCCGATGACATTGTTGGAGACTCTTTCAAACTGGGCAATCTGATAAACGGTTACGTGATCGTTACTTCGCGGCCATCATAGGGTAGACCAGAATACACAAAAATGTAGGTCATCGGGCTGTCGGCTGTATGTATGATAAAGTCCTGGAAGTGGGAATTATAATAGCCCCTAAAATGCTGTTACACCTCAACCTTAATAAAAACAAAGAATGATTAAAAAATGGCAACGGAATTGGCCTACAAATCTAAAAATAAGTTTATGGACAGATAACTTCTCAACGTAATATTATGACCGATCCAATAATAACTTTCCATAGGTACATCAGACCTATGTGCGACGGCTGCTCACCAACGTATCGACATCCACCAGATAACTTTGGTAAGTTTTCAAACTATACCGCTCATTCTTGCGGAATGCTAAAGAAAATTAATTTATTAGATAAATATTATACTATAACAATTTTTAAATATAGACGTTTTCAACTCACAGTTATGCAGATGGATGTCGACCGGTTTGGGAGTGATGTCTGATACGCCATTGTTCTAATGAATTCAAACATAAATAATATATTATTATAATATTTTTATATGTATATAGGTACGGTTAGGTAAATTAATTAAGTAGGTACTATATTAATATAGTCTATTAATTATTTTTTTACTATGCTTTTATTGTATTAAAATATACACAATGACTTATAACTTACATTATTGGACCGGACATACAGCAACGTCGAGTTGAGGTACCTGTCCATAAACACATTTTCATCAGCAAAATATAATATAAAATATAAAGTAAAGAAATGCATAAAGAAAAAACTGTATTTATTCATACAATTTTGAAATCAAAAACATTAGAACAAGATAATGCTTTCTTGATAAATTAAAAATATTTGAAGATTTTATTAGTCATACGTTTACATCACAATAGTAAAATTCTATTAAACCTATTAGGTACGTAAACAACATTTATTAATATGACAAATATTTAAAATTTCAAAAAAGGGGGACCCTCGTGTTAATACCCCTCACTTTGTTTTTTGGATAGCGCTGGGAGTTTTTGTGCTCAAACGTCGGGACTTGGTGCACATTTCTGCACAAACGATGCACAAACGTTTGGCACCTTAAAAATTTCAATTTTCCAAAAAGAGGGTGTCTCGTTTCAATGGCCCCCCCACTTTATTTTTTGTATAGCGCTGGGCGTTTTTGTGCACAAACGTCGGGACCTGGTGCACATTTCTGCACAAACGATGCACAAACGTTTGGCACATTCAAAAATCCAAATATTCAATGTGGGGGGCTACCGTTTCAATGGCCCCCCCCATTTTTGTTTTAGGGATAGAGCTTTCAGTTTTTGTGCACAAACGATTGGACTTGGTGCACATTTCTGCACAAACGATGCACAAACGGTTGGCGTGGTCAGAAGTTCAAATTTTGAAAGTGGGGGGGGCCATTGAAATGGACCTATACACGATCCTCCGAGCCACACCCAGGAACAAATAAAGTTTGTAAAAATATCTATTATGATTTCCGATTTGCGACAAAAAATTAATTAAGTGATCAACTAATTATGTAATAAATAAACACCATAATATTACCTTATTATAATGAGATGAATAGATGATGTCTATAATTGGATCAATTTTGTATAGAAAATATAATGGTTAAAAAAAATGAACCAATTTTGGTGCAACTTTTTTACACTCTAAATAGTGGCTTAGTGAATTTTAAGAGTTCTACAACATATTATATATTATAATAAAGGTGTGTACTGAAAATTATTTTTAACAGTATTATAATGTATAAATATTAAAATATAATATATTATATGATACCCTTGAAGCTCTTAAAGTATAATAATGTTAACATGCATGCAATCTATGATGCAAAATTTATTTGGGTTTAAACTGCATAAAAATATAAACTTAATCTTAAAGCGTTATTCGCTGGTATAGATGCATTAAAACAAATGAATTAATAATTATAGGTTGTTTGATACTTGTAAGTCGTAAGTGTTACTATTATTTAATTTTTTCCGTGCTAAACGTATTTAACATTTATAAATACGTCCAAAAATCAGCTGTCTCCTGTCTCGGTGTCTTCCTGTGAGGAAATCACTGCGACGACTCGCGCTAAGACCCAATCAGACTCCACTAGAGAAACCGGAGCTCGCGTTAGCAGTAAATGTTTTTAGATTCTGAGTGAAACGATGAATGTATTGATTTTACAATGATGTGTGTTTTTTTTTTTATTTTTTTTTTTTTTTATTTTTTTTTTTATTTTTTTTTTTATTTTTTTATTTTTGTGTCTGTGTACACGATAAGTAGTCGAAATAATGCTTCGATTTTCGACTTCAGTATCTTGTTCGATGGGAAAGTGAATATCGTTGGTGCATTGGGGAGGTCAAAATTTTAATTTCCCAGTAGTTTTCAAAAGCGATGTGAAAAACAAAAGAAAAATTAAGGAAAAACGGGAATTTTTACGCAAAATCGATTTTTAACAAAATCGATTTTGGTTATTGGTGTAACTCTAAAACAAATGACCGTAGATGCATGAAATTTTCACTGGTTGTTTATATTAGCATTTTCTATACACCATAAAATTTTCCAAATATTTTGACTCTTTTTGAGCTGTTTACAGCCATTGTCAGTTTTCAATTTTTTTAGTTTTTTTTTCTATAAATATCAATAAAATTTTATCTATTGAGTAAAAAAGCTTGAAAATTTAATAGAAGGCTCCTAGTTTATTGTTTCAAAGGCAGATGAAAAAAATTAAAAATCCTTAGTCACAGTTTTTAATTATAAGCATTTAAAGTTCAAATTTTGACAAAATACGGAAAAATCACGAAAAATAGCAAATTATTTTGATGAGAATTCATAAAAATTTTTCTTTTTAAATCTAAGATTTGAAAATGTAATATAAGATTACTCATAAGTTTGTCTACCTTTATCAAAAAAAAAATGTCTAGAAGAAACTTTTTTATGAGCGTCTGAAATTTATATTTTTACAACATTTGATATTTACTCGATTTCTCATGTAACGATTTTTTTATTTTATTGTAATTAAAAAACGAATGACTGTAGATACTTGAAAATTTCACTGAATGTTTATATTAGCATTTTCTATACACCATACAATTTTGAAAATATTTTGACTCTATTTGAGCTGTTTACGGACATTGTCAGTTTTCAATTTTTTTAGTTTTTTTTTCTATAAATATCAATAAATTTTTATTTGTTGGGTAAAAAAGCGTGAAAATTTAATATTAGACTCCTGATATATCGTTTTAATAGCAGTTGAAAAATATTAAAAATACATTTGCACAATTTTTTTTTATAAGCATTTAAAGTTCAAATTTTGACAACATTTATCAAATTTATAATTTATTAATTATTTTGTGGTTAAAAATTTATAAAATGTTTAACTTTTATGGCTAAGGATTGAAAATTTAAAACAAGGCTCCACGTTAATAGGTTATATATAAATTACTTTATTCACAATAATATCATCAAATATACTTGGTAATATCATAGGGTGACTGACCGTTTTCGCTCAGAATCGTTTTTCTTATACAATGATATTATATCATTGAATTCAAATTTAACACCATCCATTACAGTGACCCACTTGTAACCTACCGTACAGCAGAGCGACATCCACTTATCCACCTTTTTTAATTCGATTTTTGATCTCTTCCCCGGGTGACATTAACAAATAATTTTTATTTGAATTTATAATTGTCTGAAAACTTGTCCATGTTTTTCTTATCATCAAATATAATTTAACCACATTTTCATAACTCATCTGAACAATTTTAGATTCTGAGTGAAACGATGAATGTATTGATTTTACAATGATGTGTGTTTTTTTTTTTATTTTTTTTTTTTTTATTTTTTTTTTTATTTTTTTTTTTATTTTTTTATTTTTGTGTCTGTGTACACGATAAGTAGTCGAAATAATGCTTCGATTTTCGACTTCAGTATCTTGTTCGATGGGAAAGTGAATATCGTTGGTGCATTGGGGAGGTCAAAATTTTAATTTCCCAGTAGTTTTCAAAAGCGATGTGAAAAACAAAAGAAAAATTAAGGAAAAACTGGAATTTTTACGCAAAATCGATTTTTAACAAAATCGATTTTGGTTATTGGTGTAACTCTAAAACAAATGACCGTAGATGCATGAAATTTTCACTGGTTGTTTATATTTGCATTTTCTATACACAATACAATTTTGAAAATAATTTGACTTTTTTTGAACTGTTTACGGACATTGTCAGTTTTCAGTTTTTTTAAATTTTTTTTCTATAAATATCAATAAAATTTTATTTGTTGGGTAAAAAAGCTTGAAAATTTAATAGAAGGCTCCTAGGTTATTGTTTCAAAGGCAGATGAAAAAAATTAAAAATCCTTAGTCACAGTTTTTTTTTATACACGTTTAAAGTTCAAATCTTGAAAAAATACGGAAAAATCACGAAAATTTGCAAATTATTTTGAGTTAGAAATTCATAAAAAATTTTCTTTTTAAATCTAAGATTTTAAAATCTAATACAAGATTCCTCATAAGTTTGTCTAACTTTATCAAAAAAAAAATTTCTACAAGAAAGTCAAATTAAATTTTTATGAGCGTTTTAAATTCATATTTTTACAACATTAGATATTCACTCGATTTCTCATGTACCGATTTCCTTATTTTCTTGTAATTCAAAAACGAATAACTGTAGATACATGAAAATTTCACTGAATGTTTATATTAGCATTTCCTATACACCATACAATTTTGAAAATATTTTGACACTTTTTGAGCTGTTTACGGGCATTTTCAGTTTTCAATTTTTTTAGTTTTTTTTTCTATAAATATCAATAAAGTTTTATCTGTTGGGCCAAAAAGTGTAAAAATTTAATACAAGACTCC
The DNA here is from genome assembly GCF_019925205.1 of Metopolophium dirhodum. NCBI lineage: Eukaryota > Metazoa > Arthropoda > Insecta > Hemiptera > Aphididae > Metopolophium > Metopolophium dirhodum. The sequence goes on from NC_083562.1 coordinate 18,180,083, forward strand.
TGATATATTTTTACAATAGCAGTTGAAAAATATTGAAAATACATAGGCACAGTTTTTTTTTATAAGCATTTAAAGATCAAATTTGGACAGAATTTATCAAAATCTCGAAAATTATCAACCATTGTAATTAATAAATTATAAAATGTTCAGTTTTTATAGCTAAGGATTGAAAATTTAAAACAAGATTCCATGTAAATAGATAATTCGGTTACCAAAAAATCTAAAAAATACACAAGCACAGTTTATTTGTATAGTCATTTTAAGTTCAAATTTGGACGAAATTACATAAAAACCTAGAATAACTATTTTAGTTATTTTGTTGTGATTGTATAATATTATTCGTGGGCACTTGAAACTTCTAATTTGTAATATTTTCATCGATATATTATGATGATAGTATCACGGTTTGTTGTTGATGTATAACGCGTTATATGTACCTAATGGATATTGTGATATGATTAATTTGGAATTTATTATAGGTCAATTTTTTTTTTAATACCATAGATAAGTGTATAATATGTCTTATACCTAGACTGACATATCGTCTCCACTCAGAATCGTTTTTCTTATACAATGATATATCATTGAATTCAAATTTAATACCATCCATTATACAGTGACCCACTTGTAACCTACAGTACAGCAGAGCGACATCCACTTGCCCACCTTTTTCTATATGAAAATAAAGTTTATTAATAACGAAATATTTTTTTATCAAGCATTCTTACTGCCAATCATATTTTGAAAACTATTATATTTTAATATACATACTGAGTTGAGAGTTGACAATTCAAAACTTTGTACTGATACAGACATACATATATCACTATTGTACGTGAGCAATGACCACTTTCCAGCTTAGTTATTAAAACAAATAATATCACATACCTAGCACTAATTTTAGTTTATATCAAATTATCCCAAATAATATTCATTTCAAAATTCTGATTCACAAAATATCATATTATATTTTATTCAGAACCAGTATGAGGTAACATGTATATATTAATAGTCTATTGATTCATTCAAACGAGTTCTGACAAAAAACAATTTAACAATATTGTGCTAATTTAACGGGATGTTAAAGATGTGTTTGAAATAATAACCAGAGTTATATTTTTTAACATGCCGTGAATGGTGGTTTTCAATAATTATGACTATTAACATATAATTAAAAATATATTCACTACGTATTAAGTTATTTAAGTTATGATGTATCCAGCATAATCTTTATATAGGTACTTATCTAACGTAATCAGTCGATTAATGGTATTTGCAAAAGTTTCGTTGGCCAATTGCCATATTGCAATGTTTGGAATACAGCAGAATAGTATATTTTATGTCCTTTTGTGTATTTTTAATACATTATTGGTCAATATACCTATTAGATATTACCGATATATTAGTATAACAAGTCAATCGTTAATGATAATCTACCTACGTCCTTCATACAGTGGGAACAATATTAAAATAATTAGCTAACTAAAATTAAAAACTTATGTAATTATTGTAATTAATGTAAATTTTGTCTTAAGCATATTTTAAATATACTAATCGTAAATTGTATCTAATATTGTACAAATAAATAAATAAATATTAAGATAAATTCATCTAGAACTATATAGTTTTTGAATATAGTTCGTTTAAGTATTTAAAATTTTAAAGTTATTTAGTATAATAGTTAAATTTAAGTGGTCATAAATCAAAATCATTACTTTTCGAAAAACAAAAAAAAAAAACATTTCATTTCTCAGAGATAATTTGGTAACGTTAACTACACATAGAATATTTTTTCTACAGGGTAGGTATAGTGTCATAATCAAACAATTTACTTACTCCCTTTTATACACACGCTGATTCATACAATAATTATCAGTTATCACACTTGATTCTAGACCGAAAAACCTGGTTCTGAAGTGCATTATTGGTCATTCAACAGAATCTAAAAAAAAAACAAGATTATATTTTAGAATTATTTTCATAACCAAAAAGTTCAACTGAAAAAATAAAAGCAGTAATTTCTAGCTTTTTAGGAATATATATAATAAAATGTATATATGTATTTTAGACAACCTTTTCAAATAAAACACTGCTGTAGATATAATATTGCAATTCGAAATAATGAACACCAGTTGGAAAATTCAAAAATCATCTTTTATGTCGACACTGTCGCCTGTGATTTGTGGGTTCACCGCAAATGTACTCACTACTCTATCTCGTCGTATCTATCATCACGCACCCTTCCGCTAACACCTTATCGTATACACATTGCGTTCGCCTAACGATTATCGATGGAATGAGTATACAACATAATGTAATATGTTACCTATGCCTATTTATTGTTAAATCAACCACCGACGCGTAGATGTTTTGTAAAAGATTTTTTGTACAGGATTTTCAATACAGTTAACAAAAATGGTACATCCGTCAATTGGACGATTCGATCGATGAAAACCTGGAAAACTAAACGTCCCCTTGTCAGTTTCGCGAATTCCCAACGGACTGAAGTGCAGCCAGTCTATAACGATAATCTTGCGACCATCACACCCCCGGGATAGGTATTTGTTATTATAATGTTATTTAACGTTACTGTAGAACTTAACTCTGCTGGAAAACTTATTCACCTTACGCGTTATGATTGTCGTTATCGTCGTACACTCCACCGCCTGTGTACAATACCCGTTACCAATGTCTGCAACGTCGGATTCATGACATGCGAATGGTATCATAATATCATATATTATTTTCTTTATACTTTATTTAACGCTCAAATATAATAATATTATCCTCCGCAGGTAGGTACTTGTTTACTGTTATAATATTGTGCATGTGAGATAGCTGCAGTGTCACTATTTTTCTTTATCCCTATATTTCTATGTATATACACTATATATAATATGCGTAACTATACAGAATTATATTATTGTAATATTGCTACATAATATAATATGGTCCGTTGTGACTCGTAACCGTTGTAGGTACCTATTTAATTATCGAAATTTCGTTCACCAAATAAGATTCAAAGCTAGTTGAAACAATGTAATTACTTTATATTATATATGTAAATACCTACCTGTATGCACACGCTGTGGAAACAATAAACCGCGAAACGGTCACAGCCGACCGAAATTGATTTTCTATTATCCTCGTTATTATTAATATAGCGTGTGTGTGGGTGTGTGTGATTAGAAATACCGGTGGTAATATTATGGGACCAATGAGATATTGTTCATCGAAATGTAATCCGCTTCATTCGGATGGGTAAAATGAAAAATATAAATCCTACAAACCAAGAACACTAAGAATGTAAATACGAAAAAGCTTTTTAGACGCCAAAGTAGTATATTATTATTGTTTTCTTCGATCCCGACGTCTGATCGACTTAATTTCAACTTCGTTCTATTCACGCACTTACTGTCGTGGAGATTGCTATTTGCTAGAAATGGTTCACACGTACATAGTATATAGACGTGAGAAATTGATAGACATATAGGAGGTTTTTTCAACAAGTATAGGTATGTGAGATAGAGGAGTGTCACATTTTTTTAAACTAAGTGAATTGTTTTCACACAATAAGTACCTACCTACCTGTATTTTTTTATTTTTTACCATAGCTATAATATATTGCTTATACGGGTTAGGGTACTGAATTTGAAATATTTCAATAAAATTATGAAAAATTGTTTTTCTTCTTTTAAACATGTTTGGTTATAAAAGGTTAGAAAAAGTAAAATTGATTACACCCAGAAAACACTGATAATGAATAAGTTATCAGTAAGGCCAACAATTATATGCCCTAAAAATCTATAAAATATGCTCTAAAAAAAAAATGTTATTGTAAAAAATGATTAATTTTTTTTATGTATTATACAATTTATACTATAATACAATTATTGACAATGAATAATGATTTACAAAAATGTGTGATATTAAAAATATTAAATATTAAAAAATTAAAATTAAAGTAATAATTAATAAATAAACAAAAACATGAGAAATGTAACTATTGATACGACTAGTGTTAGAAGTTTTCACTTTTACCACTTTTCATAAATGAGTTGAAATACCCATAATAAGGTATATGAGTGAAACAAATTAATATTTTGTAATTCCCGAGTTTTTAATATCTTGAAAATGCTCCAAAAATATACTGTATGCTAAAATATACCCTAAAAATGCAAAAATATTATAATATGTAAAAATATGCAAAATAAAATTTCGTATACAGCATCGTTATAAAACAAATTTTGGTATAAACTAGCTATTTTTTTAACCAACCAATAAAAATATGGAAATGCATACAAGTGTTGGCCCTAGTTATCAGTTATCAAACAAGGTTTTCGAATTACTATAGTATATGTTAATAGTTATAAATTAGGTTTGTAACTATATAAGTATTGGTATTAATTGTACCTATTATAATTCATAAATCATATCAGAAAAACTAGATTCTTAGATGATTAAAAATCAACAATATTATACAATAAAGTAATATAGTAATATAACTTAGGTATATTATTGCTATTATATACTTATTACTTGATTCTAGAATTATTAAGTTATAGAGTTATAACACTTCGCACTACTATAGCTTATAAATACAATATAATTTTAAATATGAAACAATTTACAATATTAAGTATCTAAATTAATCGGTAATAAATGAAAAAGATCAAAAATTTTTTATATGAATTTTTAAATATGTTATGATGTTGAGTTGGCTTATGAGTTTGTAACTTAAGAGTTAAAAGGCTATGTTTAAATTTGTTATATTAAACATTTGTAACCAACTTCTACATTATGTGTAAATATGTTTGGTAGGTAGGTACCTACATATTTTTTTTTTGTTTCGTACAATAAACCATTTATAGCCATTAACTATTTTTAACTTTTCTTAGCGGCTTTTAAAAATGTTCACTTGCAATTTGATGGCTATACACTTTTAGACATACCTACCTAGTGAAATTTTTTAAAGAAATTAAATATTTCATGACATTTTCATGAAATATTTCAAGAAAATAGATCTAATGCAATTTTAAAACCCTAATACGGGTAGAAGCAGTGTTCCAAAAGTTTCATAATTAAGTCCTTCTATAGTTCTATGGTCGGAATTTGGAAACTTGACGGCACACTAGCACAGATAGATAGTATAGTATAGTATAGTGATATATATCTACCTACCTACTTTATGATGCGTCAGATTTACATTAGAATTTCACTAGAAAATTAATTTTAAAAAGATTTATTTTCTTGACATAATATTAATAGGTACTTATGTTATTTATTGTTTTTTTTCGAAAATATTTTGCCATGATATTATAACATACTACATAACAATATTTTATATCTTACAATAATTCAATTTTCTTCAATCTTTCAACTTTCTCTCATCGGACAAAATATGACGAATTATGAGTTTAAAATTTTTGCCCATAATTTTAATCTTATATTTTTAAGAGGACATATGGTGTCTCCATCTAACAAATGCGTAACATGCAAAGATTTAGGTTCTGAATTTAACTCTGTTATGGTAATATTGGAGCAAATTTACCTATTATCAAATTTAGAAGTAAGAATATTATCTAGTGAAGCTCATAGTTAGGTTTTTGTTTATATTTTAATTTTAAGCAAAGTATACGAGTATTTTAAAACTATAAATTGTTTGTGAATTTTAAAATAGTGTTATAAGTTGCTTTAAAATTAAAAAAAAACCTATGTGGGTCACTAGATAATACTCTTACTTTTAAATTTGATAATGGGTCAATTCACTCTTATATTAAACATAAATGAGTTAAATAGATTGTTCAGACCACCAAATTTGCCATGTTGTGCGTTTATAAGACAGATATATCGTATGTGGGTGTAGCGTCCTTATAAAGATAATATTATATTTTCTTAATGATGCGTCTTAATCACATACAGCTTAATTAATTTTATGAGAAAGTACCTCATAATTCATATGACTGTTATATTTCACCTATTCATTCATCTTTTATTTTTATAACGCATGCGTTGGTTGACAATAAAAATATTTAAAACAGAATTTGTACGGAAGTCTCGTCTCGTTTGAGGCAGCTCTTGACGTGCACGTGAAGAACTTTTTTTATTATTGTGAAGGTACTATCGTTGTAAAATTCGTAATTAATTTTATCAAATTCGCATTGTGTCCACGCTTTTTAACGTTTTTAATATTAAATATTTTTTTTATTTTTATTTATTTTTTATTAGATTTTAAGGCTTCGACGACTGAGGTCATTAGCCTGTAAGGTAGGGTTGGTGCAGTAGGGTTGGGACTGTTGGTACGGTCGGTTAGGATCACGTGTATGTGTGACAAGGTTTTTGCCCATCCGAGAACTAGTGGCAGCGGCCGTTGCTTACTCTTAATCACGTCGCGTGATTGATTTCAGCCACTGCGCCGCGCCGAGTCACATTAAATATTTTATATTTTGATTAATATAACATTATAATATAGTAATAAGGCATTTTTATATAACACTATAACCCAAAATAGACGAATATTTTAATTTTTTTTATTTAAAAGCTTCTATTTTAAACTATTGCAGGACAAACGTATATAATACAGTTATTATAAATATTATATCATGTGGTCGTCGGATTACATTGTAGAACGCATTGATATACAACAAATTATACACAACACTTCATATATTTTTTTTAATGTTGAAAAGCTCTAGGAAATGTGTGTCTCGTTTAATATAATTGCTTGGATATTATATAAATTGACGAACATGAGATGGACAATGCATTGTCGACGTTATCGATTCAAACGAGTAGCAATTTCGAGTTGATTGCTCCTTCATTTCTTCAGTCGTCAGTTATTAATTGTAAAATGTACATTATGGTACGAATGTATGATACTTTAATGGCCTAGCTATGTACGTATAGTCATTAGTCAAGAGTAGATGCCGGTAGGTTTACACAGGTATGATATTCTCTCGGGTCTATACGGTTGAATATACATTCATGTGGGCTATACGAAAAAAATAGTTATAAAAAGAGAGCAGTTAATAAACCTCTTATTTATATCCTGATTTCCATTTTCAAGTACCTACCTTCCTTCATACTACATTGTAATAATTACTTTTTTTTCTTTACATCATACTTAACTGTTATACATTGTTGGTTTGTCATTCACTACACCATTGGGTACTCTGAAACCATTTCAAAAATAAAATATAAATTTACATTTTTACATATTTACTACGTTTTTTCGAGAGAAGACCAAACGGTTTCTTATGTTTCTATTATGATAATATTATTTTTTAAATGCATTTTGGTAGTACAAAAAATTTGTTATGGGGTCCAAAAGATGGAGAATTTGTTTATGGATTGCCTCCCAGCGTATCCTAAATTTAATCGTAAACGAATATTTTGGTACTAGTTGACTCCCAATGTGCAGGTAATAAATGTTTAAGTGGTTCTTAAACGATTCAAAAATTTTATATACATAAATATTTATAATTTTAATCATATTAACAAATGTTTTTATTAACTAATTATACTGTTATTTTAAATAGTTGAATATTATTGGTATAAACTATAAATGTAATATAATAATATACATCTACCTAAGAATGATATTTTTCAATTGTACTACATAATTATAACTATCTGAAAAAAATGTATTTAACAATTACATTGTTCTCAATAATTCCAGTATGAAGTTATTTTTATATCTCACATACTTAAAATAATATCACTATGTTTACTAGAATAAAATATAAAAATATCTATGTATGTACATATAATAAGACTAATATTTATCATTATTATGTAATAATATATTAATTTACATAAAATTAAATATATGTTACCGTTAACATAATGTTTATAACTATAACACAGTACATTATACTATTATTTATATAAAAATTCATCTATTTTCATGATATATTTTAGTGAAGTATATGAACCACTACTTAATTCTATATTTCTATGTGGATGGCAACTAGAGTGAATATTTTTATGAGGCAACTCGTATATAATTATTATGAACTACTTAATCATCGGTGGCAACTAGTGTATACTAACCTATATGTGGATGGGAGGCAATTCGTATATGTTGGCCTTTGGGAGGCAATTAGTATGTACCAAAATTATGATCGCACGGCGTCATAGATAGGCAAATTGAATAGTACGTATATTTGGTGTTTCGTATAGGTATTAATATGGTTAATGGAAGTAATACTTCCGTGGTCCCTGCCCCAGTTGCGATACCACTATTTTCATATGAAAAAAAATATGATAATTTATTGTTTTGGTTAAAATACCTACTCCAAAGCACGAAAATAGTACTGAATAAATGTGTAATTATGTAAGTGGTCAAATATGAGTTGGGAAAAAGTTAAATTATCATATAATACACAATATTTTAGGTATCAATAACGTTGAATGAAATTGTAGGTAGGATGATATCTAAATGTCTAAATTGGCATGAAGAAATTTAGAAATATTTAATGCAAATCCTAATTTATAATTTAAGACCGTATTGAATTTAATCATTAAGCTACTCTAACAATGATTTCAAACATTTTTTGATTGCGGTTTGTGTCCGCATTACGTAACGAGTGATTAATATTTAATATACGATTCATATTTAGTGATAATTGAAAATGTTAATATTTTTTACAAAAATCTATAAAAAATGTTTTCATGCAAGATAATTATTAGTATAAATTATTAACAGCTAAAAAGTATACATAACGGATGTCAAGTTTTTAAGTCTACTCGTATTTACTATTTAGTGTAATTCCTATAATATATTATATATACGTATTATGTATGTATGTATGATGTAGAGAGTGTAAACTTTGATAATAAAGTAACTCTCATACATCATATTTTAATGACCTGATGGCTAACGTTCACAATTTTTTGTATGTCATCAAAATATATCTAAGATAGTATCTACCTATTGGCTATTTTTATGCAATTACGCTTCAACTGTTGTTATATTAACTAAAATAAATTATCATAAAAAGACGGTTTTTATCTAAAATAAATGTAATTTACCAACTGTGACCTAACTCGGTATTTGGTCTTACAAGATCTTTATTTATACTAGAGTCAAGATTTAAATGTATATAAAATTCAAGTATAATTTACACAAATAGGTAATTTTTTCGAATTACACAGTTCACTAAGCGTAAAGAAAATGTGGACCTACGATCGTTGATAAATATGTTGAAAAACCTCATATCGAGCACAGTCTTAACCGAGATCTTTACAGAATCGTTTTTCTAATAATTTATTGTTGTTTTTAAATGTACAGTGTTTGATTTACGCTGTGGTGAATACTAAACATCTAAGTTCTGTAAACTGTTCGGCTTTGTTTTTAATTTAGCTATAGAAGTGGAGCTTTATAAGGACATGGATTATATTTTGTATAGTAATAAGTTGCAAGATTTTTTTATTGTGATAAAGATAACTTCTTTTGATAATTATTGGTAGATGGAATACCTAAGACGATTTTGGCGAATGTTTCGAAATTCAAAGACGCACTATACTTCAAAAAACGGAACAACGATACTGAAGATTATCACTGTGGCAGACTTCATTTGAGTATTTGACCACTAATCCGCCACTATCACGGTTGAAAGGTAATACCTAGTATCTATATATAATATAACCATATTATGAATCTCGGAAAAAAATATGTCATAATACATTATCGACTCCCGCCGATCGCGAGGAAATCCGCGGCGAATTCGTGTCGGACAGCAGCCGCAATCAAATCCCCTTCGGCTGCAATAATAATAATAATAATAATAAGCCGATCGCGGCTTATTCGTCTATGTGGCTATATAAATATATAATGTTAATATACCTACCTACATAAAGTTGACTTGTCTACGGCTAACATTTGCGTTCACTGAGGTATTGTCCACGTTGTCACCGCACTATTGGATTTTCATTACAACCTCGTCTGTATATTATTATATTCACAATTTACGTTTGTTTGGGTGCATAGTTATAATTATTTGATGGATCCAGTCGATCGCACATTTAGTAAATACGGATTTATTCACCACCATCCAACCCTGCAGCCGAGTGCCGATGGTTAAAGTTACATTCCAATAATCAAAAATCCCGACCTTATAGATATTATATAAATATAGATCACCAATCGACCTCGATATCGGCTATATTATATATTTTATCAAACGTTTTTCTTTCAATACTCAGAGAAGACAGAAGTCCAAGTCCTGAATATAAAATTATTACATATTGTACAATTATTATTACATTTTTAAAATAATGATGCACAAAATTCCGTGAAAATAAACTTTTAAAAATGATATATTTAAGGACTTATTATATCACCATTTAAAATTGAAAAAAAAAAAACTTAACGTGAACAACATTAATAAAATCCTCATATATTAAATACATGTGTTGATTGATCAAGGCAGAATCGTTATTTCCGTGAAATATGTATTGCCTTTTTTGTAGAAACATCAAAATATAATAGAAATTAGTTTTTAATATTTGTATCTTAATCACTGTATTAAACCATTAAAAGCATACGTTTTATCATTTGTTTTTCACAATTTGTCTAACTATTTCAATAAGTTGTGGATGAAGGTTATACAAATATTTACCACACAGCATTTCTATTACTTTTCCACATCTTGTTATTTCTTTCATTAGTGGTTCTCATTAAGTTTTCCGGAAATGTCTACTGTCAAATTAAATTTTTTAATTAAGTTGACATTCTTGTTCTCTGTTATTTAAATGTATTTAAGCACGGTGACTCGTTTATACTTTAAATTATTTTAAATCAGAATTCACAATATATACGTTTAACCATTATGAAATGTCAGGTGAAAATTATTTAAGTTCCTAACATAAAACTTTTATTACCTGACAATTGATACTAACTAAGATGGTCGATATGGGAAATTATCTCAAAGAATTTTAGACGCATTTCTTCTTATTAAAACTTGGAATTCCGTACTTTTTAATTATGATGTTTATAATGATATAATGTTATTTTAATAGAATTTAGATTATTTTAGAAATTTAGAAATTTCAAGTCACAATTATATCACTATTAGGTAGTTCGCGTATCACAAATACACTATTCATTTTTTGAGTGGACATTGGCAATAGAGTGAGTGCAAAGTGAAATAATTACTACCTAACCTATTGATTATAAAATAATGATTGTGTTTTTTTGTATCTGTCAACACTCATCATTCATCAAATTTTTAAGCAGCAAAAACGCTTAGATTTTCAACTTCAGTATTTTTCTGGTAAGAAGGAAAGTGAATATAGTTGACACTTTCGGGAGTCAAAAGTAACAAATCCCCAGTAGGTACTTGTCTGTATTTTTTTATTGAGGGAAAAACTATAGTTACTATGATATAAACATAATATACTTACTAATGTAGGCTGACAGACCGTCTAAGTTCAGAATTGTTTTTCGTGTGCAATTATTTATCATCGATTTCGAATTTAACACACACATAGAGTGGCTTGATCAATGACGAGCCACACTCTAAACCACACTTTAAAAGTATTAATTTTAGTTCCTATTTTTAGTATAATTTTATAATCTGATAATCAACATAAATCTCAGTTTCAAGTCAAAATTATTGAAATTTGAATATATAACAGTCAACAAGTATGCAAATTGATCTTATAACCTTCTCAATTTATTAAACATCATATTCATACATATTTTGAGTATAATTTCTTTAACCTTTTCCTAGTTATAACTAAATATTAAAATTTAGATATTCATTAATTTACCTTATATAATAAAATATATTAAAATCACTATGAAGCAAAAATCAGTAAATTATACCTACCTTTAGATTCGTCAACACCAATTATTGTGTAAGTATATAAAATGTATATAGTACTTATGTAATTTAAATGTATTGAAAAAATATTTTTTACCTTGGGTATTATTAATAATCAATAGGTACTATTTTAATTATATAAATAAAAAAATAAATTTATGTATTATACCTATTATAAACTATTTGTATTTTCTGAAATTATATTAAAATATAAACATATCTACTATACTATAGATAAATAAAAAACTACCTATTTGACTTCTATTTTATAAAATGTATTTTTAATGTAACTAATAATTATCATTATAGAATATGTATATTATTTGTGTACACAAGTTAGTAAGTGGGTTATCTTATATTTCGAACTAAATATTAAATTAATATTTGTCTAAATACCCGATAGTTAAATATCGATATTCATTTAATATTGAATATTATAGTATACAAATTATTATGTACCTACTTAAATATGTTTGGTTTACAAATAAATTGAAAATAACCAATCCTCCATGGATCCAAATTAACTTTATAAGAATTTAAAATTGTTAAAACAATATGGATATTGTGTATCATATTATAGCATAAAACAAAACGTTCATTATTTAGCTTATTAAAAAAATGTATGTCAATATAATATTGTTTCGTTATTTTAATCAAAATGTGAAATAAAATGTAATGTTAAGTCTATTAATATGTTTAGTTTATCTCAGAACATATGATTACCGTATTTAAGCTGTTGGAAAAAATTTATCGTTTAACAAATAACGTAATATTATAAAATATATATTAAATACCTAGTTTGCAGAATTTATTGAATTCATTTCATGTGTTTACGAAACTCAGTAATAATTAAATGTCGAATATTATAATATTAACAACTTCAATATTAATTAGAATAGTATCATGACTGATTTAAATAATAATTTACTATTATTACTGAAATATTTTAACTAGATTTTGTAATCAAATAAGGAGATACCCACGTTTGCCTTGAATATATATTTTTAAATTCTAAATATTTGTATTTTAAATTAAATATGCAGTGAACTAAAACAAGGTATATCCCTCAGAATGTTGGCAGTACAACCATAAAAGTCATTAATGAAATATAACAAAAAAATCGTTCGTAACTTATTGGACATTGTTTGATTATTTCCTGATTTTGTTGGACTTAATTTTCACCTGCAGTTGAGCTTTTTTAAGATTTATGCAAAATGCTGGCAGCACAATAACTTTAAACATTTGTAAATTTTTTCTAGTAAAAATTATATACATTTCTCAAGCCCCTATGATACTTGAATTTATTCACATTTTTTTTTTATCAAAATAGTGTAAGGAACTAAAAACATTTTAATACAAATGAACTTTTATTTTTATTCCAATATTTAGTATATATTTGTTAGTGTTGGACTGATTGATTCAAAAAATATGCCAATATATTGCTAATTGATGTCTAGAATATTTTTTAAGAAAACTAATACAACATTTTTGGGAATCTTACAAGTTTTTTCTCAGAAATATTTTATTACTCATAATATTTTAATTTGGGAAATAATTTGCCATGATAAAGTTGTGTAGCTAGTGTTTAACCGCACAACAGTTAAAAAGGTTTACCGGTGAAAATAAAGTCCAACTAAATTTGGGAGTACTCTAACAATGTCCAATAAAACGAGCTCAACATTTTTTATTCAGGAAAAAATTCCCTACCTAACTATAATGTTATGCTGTTGGATATTTTTCATATGTATCTATTATGGTTGTGCTGCGAACTTTATGATGGTCATGTAATATGTTCAGTTGATTAGCAAAAAATGTATTTAAGTTTAAAAAGCATATTCTTTTTATGACAAAAAGATTGTTAGAACCCAGATATATTGTAATATTGTTTAAACTCAATATAGGTATAATTTATATTTTCAGTAAAATTCAATGATTAATAATAATACATTTATATTATTACTGGAAAAAGAAGTAATAAGGTGCAATATCATCTTTCATGTTTCCTTAATTATTTAAATTCAATATTCTTTATACTATAAAATCCTCGATATCTGTAATTCCGTTGAACACATAATCAAACGTTATATTATAAAAACTAAAAACTACTATCAATTGTTCAACTTTCGTTACATAAAAAGAATACTTGTTTTAGTATAAAACTAATTACTAAATTCATTTAAATTGTAAAAATTTCAACTTAAACCTAATATCTTAGGCTATAAATTATATGGTTTTAACGTATGTAATACGCTTATACAATTATAACTGTAATATTTACTAATTTACGACAATTAATGTGGAAATTAATAATTGTAATTATAACGATTACAAACTTAAAATATTAACTTTTATCAATGTAGGTAATTCAATTCAGGCATATTATATTATTTGAAAGTGTACGATAAATAAAAATAATAAAGTATAGGTACACATTAAAAAAAAAATCCGTTTCTATGGATATCTGAGTTGATTGCCGGGATTTGAACATGATTCATATAAATAGGTACATAATATGTGGACTGTGAAATCTATTTCTTATATTTTAGAAATCTTAAAAAGTAAGGCACATAGGTAATAGGTATGATATGAAATTAAATAGATTATAAATCGACATACTTTATTATTTTTTTTTTTCCTGACAGACTTATTTCGAACAAAATAATTTGGCTAGATGTAAGATGTAACATTTTTTAAAGCCAATTTATTCTGTGTTATCTATACGTCAAATTTAAATTTAAATATTTGTGTACAAATACACAGTCCCTAAATACCTACATCAACAAGGTTATTATAAAATATAATCTAAAGACTACATTGCAAGCTTAAATTCTGGGCACTTTTAGTATTAAATTAATATACTAGTGTATTATTAAATATCATAAAATTGCATTGCTATATAACGACCACGTATAATGAAAATATTCCAAAAAAGAAATCCGTTAAAAATAATCGTCTAAAAAAATCGTCAATAAAACCTATACATATATGTAGCCAACGAGAAGATAGCAAATTGTAATCTCTTATAATTATATCACATAACAGCAGTTAGTCCGATTAAAGGAACCAAATTTCGATCATAAATTAAACAATAATTTCATATAATAACAGGAATCTATACCTATTTACTAGTTTTGAGGCACATACCTAATTTAAATATTACAGTCAAAGGAAGACAACCAGAAAATGAGGTCAAACGTGTTCGTGAAAAATACGATAAAATATAGAATGATAGTTTATTTTGGCTTTTAAATAAATAATGAAATCCAATAATATTGTATGCAATATGTGTATCTATTTATCTAATATATTTAGTTCAGAAAGCAAGGATAATATATAGGAAAATATTTATATGCATATCATTCCTATAATAAGTATACACGTTACATACACTTTATGCCTATATATAAACATTGAATCGTGTTCCGTCTATTTATTAGTTATTTCTAGTTCATAAACTATTAAAGGTAAAATATCTATCCATGCGCAAATAATAATATCATAAAGCTCAATGATCTGCCTTAGGTTACAACGTTTTGAAACAGTAACATTAAATTATATTGCCAATCGCAAAAACAAATGAATGATTATATTTTTAAGCGTTTAATCAAAACTTAACTGGCAGCTACAGAGAACACGCTATACGTACGCATATAAAATTATATTGTAAATAGAGTTTTGAAATTAGGAAAGTACTAAAAAATTAGACCCAGTCATGTAACATAATATGTTACCTATTAGTTATTAGTCACCACTCACCACTCTTACTTCGCCCGCCTCCACGCCGAAACATAGGTCATAATACCCACAATATATTTCATAATTTTCTAATAGCACATTTAGCGCTTCCCGTAAACCTTTAAAAATGTGCACGTATCATTGTTTATAAATTATGAATTACCAATATACAAAATATACTCCTGGGCCAAGTTCGATTCAGTGTCGAAAACATATTTAAGTAAATATTATTCAAAGTGGAGTTATAACTTATAATACTATACACGCACTTAACGCACTTTTGTTTGTATATTTTTTATTGCAGTGACTAGAATAATATTATAGAAATAATATAGTCACTGATTGTTGCAATAGTATGTTAATTGTTAATTTAATCGATTAATAAAAGGTGGATGAATTGAGATAAAAGAGGTACCAAAGAGGTGGGTACCTACTCAACGCATTGAATGTGATCAGTCCATAATATTTTTCTAAACAAAAAATCAATAAAAACACATATGCAAATAATTAATTATTTGAATCGTTCTTTCACACAATATCCATTCTAAAATGTTTTTGATTTAGTTCGATTTTTGTCACCAGGTATACATTTAAGTCTTATAATATAAGACTTAAATATAAAATATATTATATTACATTTTAATACCTTAGTAAACAAAGTAGTTAAAATTTAAATTATTATTCATTGAATACTTCTACTTTCCTATATAATTATTTTAATTTAATTTTTTTTATTGTTTCTTCATCAATTACAAGGTGTCAAGGTTATTAGCTTCTAAAGATTTTAACAGTTTAGATTTAGTTTATTTATATAATATATGGAGTGATATTTACATTAGACTTACATCATAATATTATAAGGTTGTATAGGTATTTCAATTTTTTTTTCTCCTATATTATTTTTCACATAACGAGCTCAAAATATAAGAATATTAAAGGTATAGAGTGTGCTGCCCCTAACATCATAATTCATAACCATATAAGTATATTTATTGTTTATTATTCATATTACTTATATTTAACTCCGAACAACTTAATACCAATAGGTAGTCTTTTGTTTAAACATTTTCAAGAAAATGCACGTTATTTTTTTCCAGTGAAATTAAGAATTCAGTGACTATCACAATCCTTGTTTTTCACTGAGATTTGAGAACTTTATATCATTGGCCATATTTATTCACACATGATATTATAAGTAACAATTTCATTTGCACCATATTATACAATAAAATTGCATAATTTTTTTTCAAAGTCAAAAATACATTCATTTTTACGTGGATAATATGACGTGTATTATTTATAATATCATGTTTCTAGTTAAATCGATTTTTGACATACGTGAATATTCATAAACATCATATAGTAAAACTAGCAAAAGTTAGAAAAGGGGAACGAAGTGGCCGAGCGGACTGAGGCGTCAGTTGCGACGTGTACCGATGCCGGTTCAAAACCTCGGCCACTGGTGACATTTTTCTTCGGGCAAGTCACGGTGTCCGTAGAGAAATGCCGCCATCCACCTACCGGGCATGGCAGATACCTACGGATGCCCACTAAAAAATCTGCCAAACTGTGTAAACGTGTTTAAGACCTACAGTACCCTCCCATACATTAAAAACCACCCAATGGCCTAAGTTGCCACGGGTTAATTATAAAAAAAAAAAGTTAGAAATTTGATATTATTTTTTATTCGATCGTCTTACAATATTTTAAATTCGTAGAACATTAAACTATCGATTTCCATGATATCAATTAAGTTTTAGTATAATATTATATTGTATGTATGCACTAGTTTTTATGAAATATTATTAACTATTATAGAACGTGTACGATTTTGAACGAATACTATAAATAACATCCTGTTTTGAAGTGCATAATATAGTATTATTGTATTAATCCAGTTTGGCCCGGTCGTTTAATTTTATGGCCATGCTGTATATCTTGATGATACAGAATAGGTGCAACCTAAGTATTTTTTTATAATTCAAATTTTTTTACAATACGTTATATATAGGTTGTAAAAGATGATTGATTTCCGTTAAATTATTAGCCACAAGAATAATATTTTAAAACATTTTCGTCACAACTATAGCCGACATCAATTTTAATAGCGTAAAATTAATTTTTCTTATATAATAAATAATGTATTTATAGATATATATTGCAACCAATAGTGTTTAAAATGTATGTTTTTAATCTGACGTTAACATATATGCCATAAATTTGTTTGGAAATAATTTAATATTTTGCTAATTATGCTAATTATAATAATTTGAAAATTATATCAATGATGAATTGATTACCAACACACTACTATATCAAAGTACCTACCAGACACGAAAAAAAACATTTTCCACCAGCTGTTAATTTATCACATTACCGCCTCACTATTGTCCTAAAAATTGCATAGTATAAGTACGTACAATAAAAGCGTTTTGGTATAGGTACAATGAAAATATTCCACAAACTTCACTAATAATTCACAATAGCTGACTTGAATAGAAAAATAGAAATTAATATTTATAATCTATGCACCCATGTTTTACAGGAATTACAACCGTAGTATTTGAAAAACTTTTTTTTTATTTCCAAAGGTACAACTAGATGATAGATGACTAGGAATATAAATATGTGGTCATAGAAAAACATTTCCAACACTTGGTAAACAGACCACCGATGGACACTTTGATAAGATTTTTCTGTAAGTCTATCTGTCATTCTATCAACAATGTATTTTAAGACTGTAGCCTGTAATGTAGTTAACAGGGAATCAATTTTGTACATCGTAGCTAGAATGGTTAATATAATTAAATTTAAATTTAAGTCCGTCCTATATTTTGTACAATTATTAAAACATATCATAAATGCTCGAGATTAAATATTAGAGAAACAATAATAATATAAAAAATAAAAATGATGATGAATGCAATATAAAACTATGATATAATAAAAATATTAAATGTATCTAACCAGTATCGAGTCTCATCGAGTATAGTAACGTCATAATATATTATCTTTAAAAGGAAAATGTACGCCGGAACATTTTAGCCTGCATTTAGGGCGTTTAGCTTTTAGCGTTGTTTATTTCAACGTAGTAGTCAAAACACATATAGGACCCTATATAATAGCCTATAGGTACTTACTAAATAAAGTAAACATTTTGTAGAATCTAAGCATTATTTTTTTTTCTTACAAGCAGTTTATTAGTAATATCTTTCAGATTTCTGATGTTTCTGTAAAATATGTATGCAGATACATGTTATTCTTATAACTAATTTATTATAAATGTGTATAGGTACTACCAAAAGTAACTATTATACTGCCTGTATTTAAAAAAAAAAGCATGTAAATAATGTGAAAATGTTCAACAATTGTATAACCTGATATCTTTATAAAAATTTAACAAAAATCTAGCAACAACTTATCTTTTCTCGATATTCATACTTATTTTTTTTTTTAATTATAAATGTATTTAACACCGAAAAAAGTATTATGTTATTACTCATAGTTCAAGTTACAATATTTAAAGATACAAGTGGATATTTAAAACCAAATTTAATTTAAAACCTATCAAAATAATAGTTACATATTGTATATTGAAACCAACGCATATGCAAGTAAATCTAGTTCATAGTGAATAATGAATACGAAATCAATTTTTTTTTTTATCATATCGACCTTGTTTTTGGACAAGATCAAAGTTCCATAAGTAAACTATTATAGAATAAATAGATCGAAAATATGTACTATCCTATTCATTACAACAAAATGTAATTCCGAAAGAGTGCACAGTCAAATAAATTCAAATTCTGAAATAAGAGGGAAGGTCCTTTTAATGCAATTATATTTACTTTAGGTAATTACATTTATTTATTAGCTATTAAGCTCATAAATCAGACACTACAAACAATTTTGATTACGTCATAATTTTAGCAACAGTTTCATAAAAAAAAGTCTAAAAAATGGGTACTCACTACTCCGTGAAGTGCATTATAGTTTCCATTATTTTTGTTAGCACAACGTACTGTTTTTTTCTATTTTTCTCTTTTATTTTTTTATTATTTGTCAGATAAACAATTTTTATATTTATTAAAGAATTTATGTGTTGCAATAACTTATTGTTGAAAACACAATAAAAAAAATAAACGAACTTGAAATCATCCCGAGAAAAATACTGTTATTATAAAATAGAAGTAAATAGAATACTTACAAATATTTTTAATGAACACTTATTGTCATGTGAGAACATTGTGAACAAACACACGAAACAATGCCACAACACAACATTATAGTATTTTACATTTTGTATTTATTGGTAAAATACTGATAGATATTAATAAGTTTTCTTATCATTATTTTTTTCACAGGACATTTTATACATTTTACCAATCAATATATTGTATTAGATTAACAGCTTAATATTTGTTTTGTAAATATTTCAATGGTTAATATCCACAAAATATAAAACCATAATGATATTTACAGAACCCTTATATTATAATATGATAGAAATTCAATTTTTTCAATTTGTTACACAATATCACGAGTAACATATATTTTTACTATAGAAATATATCATAAATACATTAACAACATTTTGTAAGATAATTGTTTTCAATCTATAGCTATAGGTACTATAAAAATATGATTATATAACAAACTCGTGTTTTTTTAAATGTATGTATGTGTTGAATACATTGTATAAAATATAAATCGATTAAAAATTGCATACCTTAACAAAAATGTATACATTTTTACCATAGGCAGTAATATTTATTATTTTAATATAAATCATTGAAAAAATAATCGTATGCAAACTAGAATGAATAATAATTAGTATGATTATCAGTTTCGTTAACAATAATGTAGTTTGTACAAGTTTTAGAACATCGAAAATAATGCATTACTACTTGTAAACAAAACTATTAATCTTGAGCTTAGGTATGCGTTTTTGTTGTATCTGCTGTCACCTTTAGCAGTATATAATCAACGTTAAGGATTTTTTCTGTTATCTAATTGAATCTGCTTCGTATTTTGGGGAGTTTATATCAGAAGATGTTTAGCACTTTTCTTAATTATTGGAGGAAATCAAAAAAATAAAAGGGAAAAGTAGGTACAACTCTGCTGTACTGTAGATGTCCAGTGTGCCTTATCATTGATTAAGTCACTATAATGTATGATGCTAAATTTGAATTAAATGATAAATCATTGAATACGAAAAACGATTGTGAGCGAACACGGTCTTTTAGATTCTTCTAGACATGATATTATAATTATATCAATTTGAGATATTTATAGGCATTTGAAATTTTAGACTTTTGTTCAATTTTTGTTTAAGATTTTAATTTTGGCCGAAATATTATTTCGATCAAATGTGCAGCCTCGGTCCAGGTTACCTTAATTGTTGTTTTGTTTCCGTGTTACTTTTGTACACGCACATTTTTTATTTTTTTTTTCATACATATTTATAGTATTATTATTTGTTTACGTGTGGGAATTCAGAAGTTTTAATAAATAAATATATATTTTCATTCAACCAAAAGTTAATTTTAAAAAGTACTATTTAAAACTTTTTTTCGTACGGTAGTCTTATAATATTATGATAACAATTTTGAGAACCACGCCCAATGGATCGCGTTAAACAGGTTTCGATTGCTTTAGTTTTACATAAGATCATTGATTTTTATCGAAATCATTATTTATAGTTTAGCAAAATAATTAAACGATTTAAATTAATATTCTTTACTAACCGGATTAGACCATCAATTTGACCAAAAATCGTGTTTAGATTTAACTATTTTCAAATAAAAACAACACATTTATAGTCCTAAATATTACAATATATATATATATATTAAAAAAAAGTTGTTGGCACATAAAATAGAACTAAGCATGTAGGGTTGGCTGGCTATCTCCAATTAGTCGAATTAATAACACTCGGTATAAAATCTGTCAACTGTCATTTCATTATTCGGACATATTGAACCAATTTTGTAAACCACCACAGTTATCAGGTATTGAGGAATTATTATTAAATAAAAGTGCTGTACTTATACGATTTTAAACTGGAATGTTAATTAATATAAACATTGTTTGCACTCATTTTAAAGGGGGGGGGGGGGGCACTTATATTTGCAATCAATCAAAATACTATAGGATTCATTAAAAAAACAGTAAAAACTGAATGAAGGTTCCGTTATAGACTATAGTAAGTTATAAGTGTGTAGCAGGTGTATACAAAATGTACTTAATAAATATCTAGTAAAATGTAAATACCATAGGTATCTGTATAATTTATAAAATATAATAATATGCATCATAATATATTATATATATATAATTCAGTACACGGAGAAAGGAGGATTTTTGCGCCGTAAGGTAAAATTAAATAATAATAAATAGACCATAACAAAAGTCAGACATGTATCTATTATAGAATATTTGTGTTTGACAATATTATAAATCATCATTGTAAATAGAAAGTTTCGGAATTTTTTTTTTCTGGAGTGGGGAATATATTATTATGCTCAGTAAACTTGATAAATCGTTAAAATTATAACTATTGAAGACATTCGTTATGTAAAATATATACTAATATAGTTCATAATGTACAAATAAACAAATGCAATAAAATTATGAATGTTTAAACCTATTAATTATTATCAACGAACATTATACGAGTCAATATGTGGTTGATAAGTAAGTACTGAATGCATTTATAAATTAAACTTTCGTAAACTGTAAAGGTATTTGTCATTAGATTAAATTGCAATTGTTTTGTTAAACTATTTTAAAACATATACAATATAAATGTTATTTTGTAATATATTAAAATGATGTTAGGAAGCTTTAACAAAAATGTACTGACATATCAAAATAACGATGCTGTTCGATATATACCTTAATAATACCTTTGGGCACAATAAGAATATAATTAATATGACAGTGAATTGCTTGACGGAAGAAACGCCAAGGAATTGGTAACATTCCCTATTTGTTTTTTTTTCATTATTATTATTACCTATTAGTTCAACAAGCCACCCACAAATAACAATATATTGGTACCTAAATTTTATAAAACGTGCAAAATATTAGTTACATTACTTTCTAATCGTTACTAATCATAATGTACGTAATACCAAACTATATTAAACCACATTATTTACAAAATTTAATGCATTTACTTGCACGATATTTTTAACTACCGTAAATCGTGTTTTAAACTATACACTATAATGCTATTTTTATCGTGTCTCTGTTTAAAAATCTGCTTTCGATTTGTATACTATGAAATTGATGTTTATTTCAATAACTATAATACTTTTATTTTGAGAAAATATGACTAAGTAAAATGATTTTACTAAATTCAAACTTTGAAATGGTATATTTTTATGTCCTCCGTTGGATAGTTTAACATAACAGATACCGTTTATTATACTTTTTTTTATCGAAACTTGAAAGAATAAATTATACGATGGGCGTGCACAGTTTTGAACAAAAATAGTGAAATTCACTTAAGAAGAGGACGTCATACGCTCGTAAATCTAATATAGTGTAAGACTCAAAACCATAGTGGGCTACAATAAGCGTCAAAACTAAATAAAAAGGAAATGAATCGCATTATATATAAAAGATCCAATACCCTGAGTACCTGCAGAGGATTTCAAGCCAGAAATATAATTTTTTAAATCCTATCAAATGTATAAAGTGGGTAACGCTGTACATTAGGTCACATTTTAGTTACTGTAATGGATGTGTTAAATTTGAATTCAAAGATATATAATCATTGTGGAGAACGATTCTGAGCGACCGGCGACGGGCTGTAGGTAAGCTTATAATATTACTAAGTGGGTATATTTTACGATATTATTGTGATTAAAATAATTTATACTACTATTGAGCATTATTACAGTAGGTTAAATTAATTTTATCACCTACCCACGAATAATATTTTGAAATAACAACAAAATAACTAAAACCGTTATTATTTCGACTACTTATCGCGTAGACAAACATAAAAAAAAATTTAAAGAAAACACACATCATTGTAAAATCAATACATTCATCGCTCCACTAAGAATCTAAAATGCTGATTACGATAGAGGGATGCATTTTAAGAATAATTAAATTAAATCATAGGTATCCATGGTAATAACTATCAATGTATGGTTATATATGTTACTGATGGAATAACTACCTAAGATTGGTTATACGTTAGTTACACTATACACCGTGGTGAAAGGAAACTTGACAAAAACTGTAGTTACAAACGACGGTGTTTTGTAAATTTCGTTTAATGCACAAAAAATATATCGTTTTTATGGGAAATAGCATATAATGCTAACATGTTATCGTTTCGTTATTCGTGTGAACGAAAAAAAATAAGAAAAACTGCAAGGATGAAAATTCATTTGCTAACAATTAATTTTTTGTGGAGAGTATATTTTACACATAATTGTAAATAACTGTGGTATTAGTTCTTGGTCCTTAGATATTAAAGCATGCCATAAATTCTAGTTAAAGTTCCCAAATATGTGTTTCATACAATATATAATTATTAAAATGTAATTAGAAAAGTTAAATATTTTAAGTCACGTCAACAAAATCATTTATTCCATTACAAATTAAAATATGATTATTAGTTTTCTATCGCGAGGTTAGCTGCTCGTATCACGCAGCTGGAATTGTTAACCCTTATTTGTTTTGTAGATTCTGTAGACGGGGAGATCCAAGTCTCCTTCTACCACAAATGTTATCTACCTATCTAATTATTATATGGTTAAAATTGTTGTTTGTGGTCGTATATTATTTCATTAAAAGTAATAGTAGGTATACAATTATCGGCTCCAGGGTGTATATTAAGTATGTAGGTACACTATACAGCTACAGACACAGCAGGTACGTATTACATTGCATAGAACGCACTCGAATCATCGTAACCACAGAGTTGGCTAGTGAGTAGTGAACCGAACCGAACTGATAAAGTGTCTGATCGATTGGATAGCTGGTGGTTGTTGGTGGGCTTCGGAATGTGTATACGAAAGTAATTTCGAATAAACGACGAGGAAAGTTCGCCGGACTTAAACTTTTGTGGAAAAACTTTTCCCATATATTTATATATTATATTATACTCATTTATACATATTATTATGTTTTAGTGACGACGCTACGGTTTTTGTCGTATTTTCAATTATCATTGTTCATTACTATACACTATTACTTTGATTATTACTATTCTTATTATTGTTATTAAGATTGAGGCTGGGATTTTAATGAGATTTTTTTATGATTCTTTTCGGTAGCTCTGTAAGTTGAAAATGTTTTTTAATGATTATTTTAATGTTATTTCTATTTTTATTTTTTTTATAAACTCAACTTTTAAGGCATTTTAAAGTTTTAAAAATATTTTTCACAATTTATATTTTTGAAGTGAACGCACATACGCACATTGTAGTAGTTACACAACTACTAATTACTGTAATTATAAACCAGCATATTGGTTGAATTACATATTTATTATATTTCAATGTCTTTACTCTTTAGTGTATTAAAAGTGTCTTCTGAAGAAAACTTCACCATTGTATACTACACATTTCTATTATATAATTTTTTAAACAATAGAAAACACATTTTTAAACACACTTTTATTTTATACATATAGTGCATATTTTTAAGGCATACTTCGCAATGTTCTAGGGCATTAAAATCACAGCCTTAGTTATTATTATTTGTTATACTACTATTATAGTATTATTATACCTATTCTTGTTAGATGGAACGCGCGCGCGGCGCAACCACCACATTGTCATAGACGTCGTATTTAATTGGCAATTTTTTTTCTTCTCCCCGACGGTCGCGATCCACCGCCGGAGAAGGCCGATTTTTCTTTTCTGGAATCAGCCGCTCGACAACCGGTTGACAACCCATAACTAACGAGACGCGATCTCCCGCAATAACGACGAAAAACCACTCACGATATATACTCGCTAATAGTCTCCCGGGAATGTGCTCCGAATGTTAAAAAGTTTTTTTTCCACCCCGCCGTGTTATTATTTATTTATTTACTTTTGTTTTTTTTTTTCGAATAACCTTTAGGCTCGCGAATGGTTTGGTTCGCCTTTTTTTGCGGTGTGACCCGTCCCGGCCAATCGCTAATGAGCCGCTTAGGATATAGAATTCATAATTAATTTCCGACAATTCGTGACGATCGACGTTCACCGCTGTTATAATACAACCATACCCTGGAACCACGGCAGACCACTACTACAGCGAGTCGACCGTGCGCTATCACTAATTGGATAGACGTTCGCCTCCTCTGATACACACACACACATACCCACACCACGGTAATTGGGTGGAAATAATTCAGCTATATGTTATTTATCTTATTTTTTTCAAATTTTTTTTTCGCGTACTACCTATCTGAAGTACACTGTTGTTGTCGTCGACATATATGCCATATAATATACGACGACGATGTCCCGCCGTATAACCGCTTAATAATGGCCTCTCTAATATTTATAATATTAGGATGAAGTATGTATTAACAAATATAGGAGGTACGTACGATGTACCTATCTATTAAATATTTGAATGTCTATGTACGTGCACCGACGGTAGCTATATATTACCTATTTTATAACGATAGTCGATACACATGCGATAGGCAACACTCTGGCACCAATTTTTCGACAGATGAGAATGGATATCATACATACTAGAATATAATATGGGTGGATACTGGTACACACTCCAGTATGGTGTTTTCTCGCTTACTCATTCAACTAACACAGAAGAACGAGAAATCACAGTAGATCATCATCCATTCATCCTGTATTATTATATTATTAAACATTGCTACACAGTAATTTCAGACTTCACAGCTGTAGTAATTGACTCGATATTGCAACCTTCAAGCTGGCTTGATTCAATGATTAATTACCTATAGATATATACGTACCTACATAATATAAATGTGCATTTGTGGCACATTGGTGCGTGGAGTTTGGTTAGGTTGAATGACTAATGACTAGGAAATTTAAATAATAGATAGTTATGTTTACAGTTTAAAGGTATTCTAAAATAAGATCATCAAATAATAGGCCTAATTCACATAAATATTATAGGAGAATAGGTGAACTTCAACTTTCAAGCCTATTATATCTCCTGTACCATGGTTTAATTCAAGGGTGGCCCTATAAAAGAAGAACCACGGTGTTCAACCCGAATACTAAAAATTAATTCAAATGTTGGTATTCTTTAAATAAAAATTAAAAAATATATCCAATATAAATGGATGTATTTCTGTCAACTGAATACAACACTATAATTACACCTACTTGTTTTATAATGTGATAAACGTATTATTTAAATTACATTTATGTTACCAATAAACGAATACCATACAAATTATAATGAACTATACGTTTATAATTAATATAAATATGTTATATTTATATTTTTATGTTATACTAATGTTATATTAAAAGTTCTAAGTACATTTAATATATCCTTATTGCACCCTATTGAATTATTGTGCTGTAACATTATAAATAATGATGTTTCTTGGTGCGAATTTTTGAGGAAAAAAAATATATCATATATCCATACGTATAATATATAATATGTATTTATATTTTACTTTTTCTTGACAAATATTGTGTGTATATTATAATAGGTAGATATACCTACATCATAAATATTTTTTTTAATATTCAATGTGCCTAGTACCTTTTGTACCGTAAAACTTTCTTTACAAGAATAATAACCATATTGTGTACAATCAATACGATTGAACGATTTTTTTAAAATTATTTCAATGCACAAGATATATTAAAAGCATGGGTTAGTAATAATAGTCTTTCAAAGTATACATTTTAAGGTTCTTTTTTTTACCTATTTTTCATATCATTATTTAAATCAAATCGAAAATTTGAATTAAATATTCCAATATAATTTTCCTTCCAACAAACACAAACATTTTTTTATAAGAAGGTCAATAATGTTAAGAGTTTACAATTAGAACCGTCAATTATACCCTAGTCATTTAATTCTACTCTCATAAGTCAATAAAAGCATATTACAAATCTAAATCATAATTTTACAATTCATATTAAATAAATACACTTCTTTAATATTTAGTTCCTATAGTAACTTTATACTGTGCAAATTAATTTTACTAGATCAATAAAGATAGGTACCTAATGATTAAATTATGTACAGATTGAGTTTCTTTGTATAGGTAACAGAATTTTAAGTTTTAAGTATTAAACCATGACATTTTAATACAAGGTAACATAAGAATCACATTATGATATTATATTTACCGACATATCCAATAGGCGTCGAAGACCTTATTTCATGAATTCTTTTTACATGCAATTTATATTTTGAAAACGTTCAAAAAACATTTAATATAACGAACATAACTCAGAATCGTTTTATTCTTACTCAATGATTTCATCATCATTATTAAACTACTTATCTTAATTATTCCAAAAATGTAACCAACTATTATACCTTTTTTAACTAGATATAGCTTAAATCATTTATAAACACCCTTAATAATTAATACCTACTAATAATCTATATGATTTGATTTTTATAATTTCACAATATAATTTTAAATAATATATTCTTGAGACATTTTTATTTTTTTACCGCTTATAGTAGCCTTATAAATATATGATCATTATTATAGGTTTCCGTTCTGCCATTTGCATTACTGCAGTAGACTATAATATTTTAATGTTGAGTTATACGGCGTAGTTACTCGATTTTGCATTCGATGCAATAGTGTATTATACTTAGCTAATTGAATACGGAATTTGTATACAATATCTAATACAATGATGAATTGATATAATTAAAGTGAACCTGGTGGGTAGAGAACAATGCACGCACATCCATTGTTTTTATATCGAATAGCTAAGAAAAAAAAATCATGTATGAAAAAAATATAGTAACTACTTATTGTAAGAGTTGTTTATACTCAGTGAACATACAATATTTTTGAGTAGGTATATCGATATACTATATTATTATATAGTTGCTATTATGGAGATATTTCAAAATACCTTATACCTATAACTATATTTATAAGTGTATTTCTAACGAATTAATATTATAATTCTGCATGTACTGAATATTTTTATTCATTTCAATACATTATTTATTAATACATATTTTATTTTATTTTATATTAAGTATACATAGAAATAGTGATCATTGATATATACAAAAAAAAGCGAATGGGTTTTACAATAAATTATAATATTTACTAACGTATTTAATTTTAGGGACATGGTTTAGACTAAATTATACGAATTGTTATATAGACTCAATTTGAAACGAAGTTCCAGTGAAGTGAAATTTTGATTTTAATATATCTACTATAATATTTATTAATATGAAAGTAAAATAGTTTTTATGATTTTATAATATAATTAATAAAAGACACAATCGTAGAAAAATATATTTTTTAAATAATTTCATTGATATCTTTACGAGTGTAAAGTTTATAATATGAAACTTTCTTTTTTTAACATTTTGAACGTTCGATATGTGTTTTTAACGCGTCTGTTAGATTTGATAAATTATAGCGACTGTTCAAACTTCAAACAAAATATTTACACACTAAACACCCCGATCAAAAATCGATAAATTAATAATACTTAATAATTAATATGTAATAATAACGATCGATCCTAGTGATGATCCGTTATCCAATAATCTGCTGACGACCGGAAACGTATACCTATACCTATATATATATATATATTATCAATCATTAATCGTACGGCAGTATGGCACGAGGACGTATATAAATCATAAATATATCGTCGCGTGTCCGATATGTACGTTCAAAAGATTTTTTATTTCATTTTAATCATTAGATTGATTATGATATACATATATATATATATATATATATATATATACATTATAATATATAATATACAATATATATCACCTTGGGTACATATACCGACCAATGTAGGTTGCGATTTTTCACCGATCGTGTTCTGGTCCCGCCCATACGAACCGGTTGCATCTCCGGGGTGAGAGGGGAGCCTGGTGCAGCAGGCCTAAGCCCATGTGCAGCTTTTCGCACACGTTCAGTACACGCGAACCGTGTCCGTCCGCTGTTGATTTACACACATTCGGGTAGATGCGGTCCAATGAAGATGACGACGAGGAAGACGATGACAACAAAAACAATAACAAACAAAGTCGACGGGGTGCGCGTATAATAATAATATATCCTATAGTGTTGTGTGCAATACATTCGTGTCCGTTATTAAACGTCGGTAATGATTAATGTATACCTATATCGGCACTATTCATAAAATTTTAATATTGGTCTGTAGTCGTTTACGGCGCCCGTCGTCACCGGCAGCCGTGCGAGGAGGATTAAGTGCACTGCAAAGGACCCGAGGTGAGTCCGGCGGGCGTTCAAGTCTCTAGAATACAAATATTATTAATTTCTTATTCTATATATTATTTATTATATTATATTTTATACATATTATTTTACGATATTATATATCCTATCTGAAACGTGCCACGTACGTTTCGCTAATGTTCGCGTGTTGCGTTCACAAGCCCAAATATCGTTAAAACCCACCACAACAATGGCGACCTCGTTAAACCAAAAATTCCTATAATTTTAATAGACATAAACTTCGTTTTTAAAACGGCCATAAAAAAATATCTTATAAAGACATATACCTATAATATACACGTGCGAAATCATACTCGTTTTTGTTCACATAGTAATAAACTCGTAGGTGTATACACTATATACAGTTTAGTGTATACACTCCCTATAATATTAATTTACTGCATCATAATAATAATAACAGGAGAAATATTTTGTTTGATTTGAAACGTTAGCATTTTTGTATAGGAAATTCCGTACAAAAAAAATTATTTTACTAAAGCGTAACCAAACGCGTGGTTTGAAGAAAAATTTTTAAATAAATCTTCAGTCTTTAGTATACTCGGACTAGTTACAACTATATATAACTGAATTGATCACACCACATATTTCAATTACAATAATCGTCTAATTATTAGATGCGTGAACTATAATGAGTATAGATGCTTTGACCGATCTGGTTTTCTAGACCCGACGGCGATTAATGATATCGAACCGAACGAATCACACAACTATTATACAGTCCGAAAATTATATTTTACCAACCATCTTACAAATCTAAACGTATTTTAATTATATATTATAATTTTATAAATGCTGTTTTAACGAAGTGCTTAGCAATTATCGTTGAAATATTGGTAAGTGTGTTTAAATAGTGCTTGTGTTTAAAACAAACTTACACATGATGTGGTTCACGGCGTAGCGTTTAAATCTCCATACAGGTTTGATTAACCACAATAAAATATAGGTATACGCGTGTCTTAATATATACTGCAAGTGTAAATTTGGTATTATGCATATTTAGAATAAAATCTATGCGGTGAAAAATACATTATTACCAAATCATATACCTAGTGGGGTTAAGTGCGTAACTTATGATTTATGTTTGGTATAATTCTGATCAATTTACTACCATCGATTTATTATCTATACTCTTTAGTAGTTGTAACTTTCAACGTGATACATTATAGGAGTTTTTATACATTTTTTTTTATTAAATAATGTAATACAAGATGACTAACTCAGCTTTGTCCTGGATAAAAAAATACATTCACTCATTTAGTCACAATTCCTCCTTTAAAACCAGCCGTATAACACATAAATCAATACATTTAAATGTGATTTAAAATTTTAATTATCTGCATTAAGATGGAAATACGAGCAAATATAGTGTTCAGATATAGCCAACGTTTCAGTCCGGAGTGCAAACGCATACGTCGATTTTTATAGATATTTGGCATTAGGTAGACAACGGTTTATTTATTTATTTCTATAAATGAGATAATGTAGATATTGCTTTCTAAATAAATTATGTCTACAGTGCACATCAGTTTATCCTATTTTTCTTAGACTTGAGTTTCAGGGTGTCTTACTCGAACGAATGATTACTCGAGATATGTATCACAGTATTATAAAAAAAGACTTAGGCTGTGGTTAGAACTTAGGACCGAGATCTTATGCAGCTATAGAGTGTAGGTTGTCTGCTGTAGGGCACTGACCAATACATTGTTTGCGGTGGCTAGACAAAGCGTTTACATAATAGGCAATAATGTACACTGTACACAACTGCAAACCGTTAGTGGTATTTATTCAAACGGAGTTTCGTTTGACTAACAAACCCATTCAAAACGTTCTTCCTACACGCGAGCATAAACACATCGAACTCGACCGTAGTCGTATACAAATTATGGCACACGTTGCAACTTGCAGTGTGTGTGTAAATATTATTATCATATTATACACAGTGGCCCCCGCTTGAATGAACCACAAACCAGTTTACACGATGACGTTATTTGAAAAAATAAACTACACGTAAAGTACGTCACAAAATTAAATGTTTATTTTATACAAAATAACTATACACACGTCGAGCCTATATAATAGAAAGGCGATTTTCTTCTTTTACCAATTTCGTGCGGCATAGTTCACTATTTGGCTGCGATTAAGGTGAATATGGTTAACCGTATGTGTATGTAAATTTTGCCACAACATCTCGTGGACACGATCACCGCAGTCAGCCGGTCCATATTATAGTGTTATATATTATACACGTTACTATACCGGGTGATTTTTTTTTATACAGATTCAAATATTGACAGTAATGTTTTTATTTTTCAGAACTATTATAATTTATAATATTAATATCATGTAATGAAAAAATAAGCTCACAACATGTGTTGTCCAAACATAAAATCGAAAAACAGATACTACCTATAGGATACATTAATTTTCTATCATACATATTATTATTCTAATAGTCAAATGCAATATAATATAACAATCAAATGGTAATCATATAATAACCAATGATTTCAATTCATAGTTTTCAAAATAATATATTTTTGAACTTTGGGAACAATATTTCGATGTGCATTCGTCTGTTTCAGACATGATATATATTTTTAAATTATAGTCTAGCAAATAATTTAATAACTGTAATTAATAATTACATAAGATATTAGGTGTATAGGAATACAAACGGATGAATTAGGTATACTTCATTATATTCCATCAGCCAACATTTTAAATACCTATAGCTAATATATAGAATTAAATCAGATATAAGATTTGGACACGAATTCCTAGGTAATAGCATAATATAATATTATCAAAATTGTATAAAAAAAAATCTTAATGAGAAATTGAAGCATAAATACTAATTATAGATTGCTATTAAAAAATCGAAAGTTGCTATAGCTCTAATAATTTGAGGGTATAGTGTGGGGGATACAATTTATCGTGAAAAGCAATAATTAAAAGTAAAAAATGAAAATGAAAATTAACGTTATTTCCGTACTATACGCGTACATAGTCTGGCCAGGTCTTAAAATAATCACCCTGTATAATATACACGATCAAGGCAAGTCAACATCACGAGTGAAACACCGGCTCTGGTGACGGTGAGCTTGATGGGTGGATCGTGGGGGGAAGTGGAGGTATCGTCGTGGGAATACGTGACAGGGGAAAGTACACACGATGTAGTGAAGTTTTTAGATTTTTTTATTTTTTTATGCCCATGCGAATTCCCACATCTGGGAAGAAGCGAATGACGACCAACTACGCCGGATAGGGGAAAATCCGCATCGGCAACCGGTTCAGACACGACGACGACGACGACGACGAGTATTATAAGACGCGAAACGAGTGTCGCAACGTTTCCCTCGTTCGTCTCGTAATAATAATATAGTCATGATGTCGTATAATATTGAAACGCGAGCGCGCCGTGCAAAAAATATTATATTTTTATACTCTTTAGACTCGAAATCGTCGTCGTGCGACGATCATATACATAATGTTCACATGTACCTATATATCTCGAAAATAAAACGTAGCGTCTATCATTGCAACAACATATTGTTATACTGTAATAATGATAAGAAAAACATGCCTGGCTCGCTTATCCAATTTGTGATCGCGTAATGGCGTAGTGTATATTATAAAAACAAAAAACAATAATAATAGGATAAATCATCATTCTTCAAGCATGCTCATCCCCAGGTTTCCCTTCAATAATGAATTGAATTTAAATAAGGTATACCTTAAAATCTAAGTATTTTCAATATGGTCCTTAACTGTACTTGATGTTCTAATAATTAGAATTTGAATAAATTAATTACAGAAAGGAAATGGGGATGAGCATGCTTGGAAAATCACTCCGAGATGCACGCTCCGGAGTGACGGGATATCAAAGAGTAACTACGGAGTCGACGAAATAGATCTACGCGTATGAACTTGGACAAAATAATAATAATTGAACGCATACCCAAAAATCGCTGTGATGGTTAGGAACGCATCAAAATTAAAAGTGGTGGGGATAAAATAATATGATAATCAAGGAAAATCAAGAAAAGTCACGTACCTATATAATATGATAATAATAATGATAATATTGTAAGAAAAAGTCATTATAATAATAGGTATACACTATATTTTACGATCCATTATTGCTTTTAACAGTTTATAAAAATACCTATAATATTGTAGACAGTGTATAACATAGTGTAAACTGTAAATATTTGATAAAAGAGGTGTGCTTTTTTAAAACACCGTGTGTGTGTACAGTGTGGTTTTATTGAATGTAATTATTATTGACACTAATTTTATTGTTTTACTTTGGGTTTCCGATTATATTGCTCAAACAATGCATTTATTATAATATATATGCGTTTAATTTATTTCTTTTCTCATCTCTCGCTATCGTGGTGATTTAGATAAAAGGCACCTACTGGTAAAGTATATTACGAAGTTCACCCTACACTATTCCGTGGTAATTCAGCTTATAAGTCATAATAGGTAAACATAATTTATAATAAACGAATCTGAAATCGGTATACTTGCACTTCTCTCTAAACCATTGCGTGCTAGTTATCAATATCGTAGTCTGGATATAAATTGCAGTCATGTTTTCAAAACTGGTTAGCCAACCATTGGTTTCATAGATATTTTTCTGAATTATAAGTGTTATAAGTGCCATATACGCGCAGGAGTGAACTGTAACATATATATATATGACATGTTGACATGACACGGCGAAGTACAAAAAAAAATTTTTAACCGCATATCAAATATTTGTTTGGCATATAATTTATTACTTACGGTCTGGGATAAGTGATTTAAATCTGTCGGAGTTTGAATTCATTCGAAATATAGATACCATAGTTGAACTAATAACCGAATAAATAAACTATAGGAATACAATATTATTCAACCGTTGATTTGCTCGTTATTTCTGGATGAGAAAATCTTTATTGGGTGTCAGGCAATACGTAGAGCAACGCCTATACAACTTAAAGTGGCTAAACATCCAACAAAATAAATTTAAATAACGAAAAATGGACCAGTATACGAAAAAAAAATTAATTATATTTATTAGAACCTGAGTAAATTAGTTTTAC